>NC_073695.1:212243395-212558395 GCF_029784165.1 Wyeomyia smithii
CGCGGTCGGACATCGCAATCGTATCGGACCCCTACTGCATTCCTCCCGGAAACGGTAATTGGGTTGCAGATAAGTCCAGTACGGCGGCCATATGCACGACCAGCAAGTTCCCGGTTCAGGAGGTTGTGTCAACCTCAAATGAAGGATACGCGGTTGCCAAGGTGGACGGAGTGTTCTACTGCAGTTGTTATGCTCCGCCGCGTTGGTCTATCGAAAGGTTCACCCAGATGGTCGATTTGTTATCTATGGAGCTGACGGGACTAACACCCTTAGTAGTGGCGGGCGACTTCAACGCTTGGGCTGTTGAGTGGGGAAGCCGCCGCACGAACCGGAGGGGTCAGATCTTGTTGGAAGCTTTGGCAAAGCTCAACCTAGATCTGGCCAACGTTGGAACCAAGTGTACTTTCAGCAGAAATGGTGCGGAGTCGATCATCGACGTGACGTTCTCCAGCCCAGGACTGATCGTGAACTGGAGGGTAGACGATGGCTACACCTATAGTGACCACCAGTCGGTCTGCTATAGCGTAGTCCAGAACGTGAGGCGGCAGGCGACGGGTAGATCCAATACTCCGACCGTCCGCGGGTGGAAGACATCGCATTTCGATGCCGAGGTATTTGCAGAAGCAATGAGAAGAGAGCGCGAGGGGGGCAGTTGGCTCCGCCCGAGTGCTGACCAATTAGTTGCCACATTATCGCGGGCGTGCGACGCCACCATGCCTAGGACCCGCCAACCTAGGAATGGTAAGTCACCGGTATACTGGTGGACCGACGCGATAGCGGACCTCCGTAGCGCGTGCCTCCGTGCAAGACGGATGTTGCAACGTGCACGTACCGATGCACAGAGGGCAGAGCGTCGTGTAGTATTCGGATCTGCAAGATCGGCGCTTAAAAGTGCGATAAAGGCGAGCAAAAGGGCCTGCTTCGATAGGCTATGCGCGAGTGCCAATACGAATCCGTGGGGCAACGCCTACAGAGTCGTAATGGCGAAGACCAAAGGCGTGTTGGCGCCAGCAGAGCGATCACCAGCGATGCTGGAGCGTATCATCGAGGGACTCTTTCCACGACACGAGCCAAATCCTTGGCCTCCGGTTGCTGAGTCTCACGTCCGACGTTCCAGTATCTCAGACACAGACCAGGGATGGTCGGCCAACCTGCCGGGCATCCAATCCGTGAGAGACGGCAGCCGTGCAGAGGTTGTGGAGGAGGTAAGGGTTACGAATGAGGAACTCATCGTGATCGCCAACTCCCTAAAGGTGAGCAAGGCACCGGGACCGGATGGAATCCCGAACTTGGCCATCAGGACGGCCATGAAAGTGACCCCCGATCTATTTCGAGCAGTCATGCAGAAGTGCCTGGATGACTGCCTCTTTCCGGACAGGTGGAAGCGACAGAGATTGGTGCTGTTGCCGAAGGCTGGGAAACCGCCAGGGGACCCATCGGCATACAGACCTATCTGTCTGCTGGACACTACGGGCAAGGTGCTTGAGAGGATTATCCTCAACAGACTGGTGAAGTACACAGAGGGTGTAAACGGTCTGGCAAGTAACCAGTTCGGCTTCCGGAAAGGTAGATCCACGCTGGATGCTATTCTCTCTGTCACCAAGACGGCAGAGGTAGCACTCCAGCGTAAGAGTTGGGGCATTCGCTATTGCGCAATCGTCACGCTTGACGTGAAGAATGCATTCAATAGCGCCAGTTGGGACTCCATAGCGCTCGCGCTTAGGAGCATCCACGTACCGGTGTCGTTGTACAAGATTTTGGAAAATTATTTCCAGAATCGGGTACTAGTTTACAACACGGAGGAGGGTCAGAAGTGCGTCCCAATCACCGCAGGGGTACCGCAAGGTTCCATCCTGGGCCCGGTGTTGTGGAATGTCATGTATGACGGGGTGTTGAAACTAAAGTTCCCTGTAGGGGTTGTGATCGTCGGTTTCGCAGACGACATCACGCTAGAGGTCTACGGCGAGTCGATCGAAGAGGTCGAGTTGACGGCCGCGCACTGCATACGCAAGGTCGAAGACTGGATGCACTCTAGGAAACTGGAGTTAGCGCACCATAAAACGGAGGTTACGGTTGTGAACAACCGCAAATTAGAGCAACAGGCGGCGGTCAGAGTCGGTGACTGCACCATTACCTCAAGGCGTTCCTTGAAGCTCTTGGGGGTTATGGTTGACGATAAGCTCACATTTAAGAGTCACGTCGACTATGCCTGTAAGAGGGCTTCAACGGCCGCTGCAGGACTATCTCGAATGATGTCCAATAGCTCAGCGGTATATGGCAGCAAGCGTAAACTTCTTGCCAGCGTGGTTTCGTCCATACTTAGGTATGGTGGGCCAGCGTGGTCCAAAGCGTTAGGTACCAACAGTCATCGTCGAAAACTGGAAAGTACCTACAGGCTCATGTGCCTGAGGGTTGTGAGCGCGTACCGTACAGTGTCATACGACGCAATCTGCGTCCTGTCCGGCATGATGCCTATCAGCATAGCCATTAAGGAGGATGTAGAATGCTTCGATCAACGTGATACAAGGGGTATACGAGGCACCAGAAGGTCATTCTCGATGATCAGATGGCAGCAGGAATGGTCCAATTCCGCAAAGGGTAGATGGACGCATCGACTTATTCCGGACGTATCCGGATGGGTCGGGAGGCGCCATGGAGAAGTTAACTTCCACTTGACACAGATTCTGTCAGGTCATGGTTGCTTCAGGCAGTATCTACACAGATTCGGGCATGCGGGGTCCCCCATGTGTCCCGAGTGCGCGGATGCGGAAGAAACTGCTGAGCATGTCTTCTTCGTGTGCCCTCGTTTTGTGCATGCGCGGAGCGACATGATGGTAGTGAGCAGGCCAGACACCACTCCGGACAACCTAGTTCGGAGGATGTGTAAAGACCCAAACATTTGGAGGGCGGTTTGTACAGCCGCCTCTCAAATAGTTTTAGAATTGCAAAACAGGCGACAGGTTGACCACCGACACACCAGTGTTAGCTAACGGCCAGTCGCCAGGTTAGTTAGCTAAGTTAGCAAAGAGATCTATAGAACCAAGAGGGTGCACAGAGCACAAAAGCCGCTCCCCGAAGCAATACCTAGCGGTGGTCCCGGGGAGTATTATGGGCTGGAGACTGGAGGGGTTTTAGTGGGTCCGGTCACTGATTCAAACCAACCCCACACTCCCTGAGGTTGGTCACCTCAGGGGTTTGGATGCAAATTTCCCCTCCACCTGAAACAAAAAAAAAAAAAACAAAAAAAAAATATATATATATATATATATATATATATATATATATATATATATATATATATATATATATATATATATATATATATATATATATATATATATATATATATATATATATATATATATATATATATATATATATATATATATATCCATATATATATATATATATATATATATATATATATATATATATATATATATATATATATATATATATATATATATATATATATATATACTAGTTGAACGTTCCCGATGTTCGGGATCAAAGGTTTCTAAGATAGATTTTTTTATATATCATTGCTGCATTAGCTCAATTCACTTCAAAAACATCATTCACATCTTATACTTCCATCATCGCTTTAAGTACTTCAATATTCTGAGAACGCACAGAACGTAAATACCCATAATGGATTGTTCTTTGTAATTTTGGGCTGATTTACAGAAACTGTAAGTCACCATTTTGGATTTCAAAATGACGTATGGAGTTCCGCTTTCGAAAGTATTGAAACTGTTGGCCAAATATCACTTTAGAAGTCATAAATTTGCATGTTTCACGTAGTTTTGTGAATAAAATCTCAAATTTAGTAATCAGATACTTGTGATTTTTCTTCAAATGTCTTTTCTGAACGTCAACAAACATTTTAATGAAAAAAAAAACACATGTCATCGTTATAAAATGACGCATGAAGTTCCACTTTCGGAAGTATTGAAATTGTTGGCTAAATATCACTTTAGGTTTAGGTTTTTCTGAAACCAGAAGTCGCCATTTTTTGATCCACAAAACTTCGTAGAAAATAAGAAAATAAAAGATTTTTAATGATTAAGCTGCCTCTTAATCGATATTCAAACCAATGAATCGTAACCTTTCTTCCAGCTAAAAGTCCCAAGAGTTCTAGTTTGGATTAACGTAAAAAAGTAAGGTTAAGAGCTGAATGACCTACTGGTTAAAAGCTCTCTAATAAAAACCAAATTCAAATTCAAAAGTACAAAAGTAAATCGAATGCCGTAATATGTAACTATTCACAAAACTACGAAAACATCAGAAATGTAAAATGTTTAGGCTCGAGACATGGATTATTCTGCGAAAAAAATTGTAGATGTTGAAAGAACAACGAACATTTTATTGAAAAAAAAAACACAAATCATTGAATTTTGATTCAGAGGCGAATTGCGCATAAAAAGCCAAAATTTCGCATGTATACGTATAATACGTATAAATTTAAAAAAAAGTATTTTTAGGTGATTTTCTGTATTCTGTATGCTGTATGTAGTCTTCGTGGCTCTGTGGTTAGCGATGTCGATTGGCTCCCACACGGTTGTGATATCGGGTTCGATCCCCGAGCAGGTCGAGAATCTTCTCGAACTGGAAATTTTTTCGACTCAGCTCTGGGGCACGGTGTATCGTTGTGCTTATCCTACAACTTGCAAAATGTGCTAAAAACAATATCGATAACAAATTTATCAACTAATCTGGTTGACCGAGAACGCTATTAGAAGGCAAGCGTGCAATATTGTTGTGTTGTATACAGAAAATCATCATCAAACATACATATAATTTTTCCTCAAATGTCTTTTCTAAACATAAAAAAACATTCTAATGAAAAAAGAATCACATGTCATCGCTTTAAATTTTGATTTAGAGGCAAATTCAGCAAAAAAGTCATGAATTTGCATGTTTCACGAAGTTTTGTGAATAATATTTCAAGTTTTAGTAATCAGATACTAATTATTTTTCCTCAATTGTCTTTTTTTAACATAAACAAACATTTTAATGAAAAAAGAATCACATGTCATCGCTTTAAATTTCGATTTAGAGGCAAATTCAGCATAAAAAGTCATGAATTTGCATGTTTCACGTAGTTTTGTGAATAATATCTCAAGTTTTAGTTATCATATACTTTTTAATTTTCCTCAAACGTCTTTCCAGAATGTTAACAAACATTTTAATGAAAAAAGAATCACATGTCATCGCTAGAAATTTTGATTTAGAGGCAAATTCAGCAAAAAAAGTCATGAATTTGCATGTTTCACGAAGTTTTGTGAATAATATTTCAAGTTTTAGTAATCAGATACTTTTTATTTTTCCTCAAATGTCTTTTTTGAACATAAACAAACATTTTAATGAAAAAAGAATCACATGTCATCACTTTAAATTTCGATTTAGAGGCAAATTCAGCATAAAAAGTCATGAATTTGCATGTTTCACGTTGTTTTGTGAATAATATCTAAAGTTTTAGTTATCATATCCTTTTTAATTTTCCTCAAACGTCTTTTCTGAATGTTAACAAACATTTCAATGAGAAAAGAATCACATGTCATCGCTAGAAATTTTGATTTAGAGGCAAATTCAGCGAAAAAAGTCATGAATTTGCATGTTTCACGAAGTTTGGTGAATAATATTTCAAGTTTTAGTTATCAGGTACTAATTATTTTTCCTAAAATGTCTTTTCTGAACATAAAAAAACATTTTGATGAAAAAATAATCACATGTCATCACTTTAAATTTTGATTTAGAGGCAAATTCAGCATAAAAAGTCATAATTTGCATGTTTCACGTAGTTTTGTGAATTATATCTTAAGTTTTAGTAATCAGATACTTTTTATTTTTCCTCAAATGTCTTTTTTGAACACAAAAAGAAACATTTTAATGAAAACAGAATCACATGTCATCGCTTTGAGTTTTGATTTAGAGGCAAATTCAGCATAAAAATTCATAAATTTGAATATTTCACGTAGTTTTGTGAATAATATCTCAAGTTTTAGCTATCATATACTTTTCAATTTTCCTCAAATAGAAGACATAAAAAAATATTTTATGAAAAAACAATCACATGTCGTCGCTTTAAATTTTGATTTAGGGGCAAATTCAGCATAATAAGTCATATTTTTGCTTGTTTTACGTAGTTTCGTGAATAAAATTTCAAGTTTTAGTAATCAGATACTTTTTTTTTCCCCAAATGTTTTTCCTGAACGTTAACAAACATTTTTATGTAAAAAAACCCACATGTCACCGCTGATTTTTTTTTGATTTAGAACGATTTTAAAGGCTGGTGGTGACTGTACACCACTGAGACGGAGGCAATAACATCAATAAGATCAAACGTTACGGAATTCCATTTTTATATAGTATATATATATATATATATATATATATATATATATATATATATATATATATATATATATATATATATATATATATATATATATATATATATATATATATATATATATATATATATATATATATATATATATATATATATATATCTATATATATATATATATATATATATATATATATATATATATATATATATATATATATATATATATATATATATATATTTTTTTTTTTTTTTTTTTTTTGTTTCAGGTGAAGGGGAAATTTGCATCCAAACCCCTGAGGTGACCAACCTCAGGGAGTGTGGGGTTGGTTTGAATCAGTGACCGGACCCACTAAAACCCCTTCAGTCTCCAGCCCATAATACTCCCCGGGACCACCGCTAGGTATTGCTTCGGGGAGCGGCTTTTGTGCTCTGTGCACCCTCTTGGTTCTTTAGGTCTTTTTGCTAACTTAGCTAACTAACCTGGAGACTGGCCGTTAGCTAACACTGGCGTGTCGGTGGTCAACCTGTCGCCTGTTTTGCAATTCTAAAACTATTTGAGAGGCGGCTGTACAAACCGCCCTCCAAATGTTTGGGTCTTTACACATCCTCCGAACTAGGTTGTCCGGAGTGGTGTCTGGCCCGCTCACTACCATCATGTCGCTCCGCGCATGCACAAAACGAGGGCACACGAAGAAGACATGCTCAGCAGTCTCTTCCGCATCCGCGCACTCGGGACACATGGGGGACCCCGCATGCCCGAATCTGTGTAGATACTGCCTAAAGCAACCATGGCCTGACAGAATCTGTGTCAGATGGAAGTTCACTTCTCCATGGCGCCTCCCGACCCATCCGGATACATCCGGAATAAGTCGATGCGTCCATCTACCCTTCGCGGAATTGGACCACTCCTGCTGCCATCTGATCATCGAGAATGATCTTCTGGTACCTCGTATGCCCCTTGTGTCACGTTGATCGAAGCATTCTACGTCCTCCTTAATGGCTATGCTGATAGGCAACATGCCGGACAGGACGCAGATTGCGTCGTATGACACAGTTCGATACGCGCTCGCAACCCTCAGGCACATGAGCCTGTAGGTACTTTCCAACTTACTCCGATGTTTACTAGTACCTAGTGCTTTGGACCACACTGGCCCGCCATATCTCAGTATGGACGAAGTCACGCTAGCTAGAAGTTTCCGCTTGCTGCCGTACACTGCTGAGCTATTGGACATCATGCGAGATAATGCTGCAATAGCCATTGAAGCCCTCTTGCAGGCATATTCGACATGGCTCCCGAAGGCGAGCTTGTCATCGATCATCACCCCCAGCAGCTTCAGGGAGCGCTTAGAGGCGATGGTGCAATTCCCGACACTGATCAACGCCTGTTGCTTCGACTTGCGGTTATTGACAACTGAAATCTCCGTCTTATGATGCGCCAGCTCCAGTTTTTTGGAGCGCATCCAGTCCTCGACGACGCTTATAGAGTGCGAAGCCGTCAACTCAACCTCCTCGATCGACTCGCCGTAGACCTCAAGTGTGATGTCGTCCGCAAATCCAACGATCACAACCCCTTGGGGGAGCTTTTGTTTCAGCACTTCATCGTACATGATATTCCACAGTACCGGGCCCAGGATGGAACCTTGTGGAACCCCTGCGGTAATTGGGACACATTTTTGACCCTCGTCTGTGCTGTAAACTAGCACACGATTCTGGAAATAATTTTCCAGAATCCTGTACAAAGACACCGGAATGTCTAGTTTCCGAAGCGAGTGGGCTATGGAATCCCAGCTAACACTATTGAACGCATTTTTCACGTCCAACGTGACGATTGCGCAATAGCGAATGCCCCATCTTTTACGCTGGAGTGCTACCTCTGCTGTTTTGGTGACGGACAGAATAGCATCCACCGTAGACTTGCCTTTTCGGAAGCCGAACTGGTTACTCGACAGACCGTTTGCACATTCGGTGTACCTAACCAGTCTATTGAGAATAACCTTCTCGAGCACCTTACCCGCCGTATCGAGCAGACATATCGGTCTGTATGCCGACGGGTCACCAGGTGGTTTCCCTGTCTTCGGCAATAAGACCAGCTTCTGTCGCTTCCATCTGTCTGGGAATGTACAGTCATCCAGGCACTTCTGCATGACTTCCCGAAATAGTCTGGGGGCCTCTTTGATGGCCTTCTTCACAGCCAGATTCGGAATCCCATCCAATCCCGGTGCCTTGCTCACCTTCAGGGAGTTGGCGATCGCGATGAGTTCCTCATTCGTAACCGTTTCCGCCTCCTCTGCCTCGGCACGGCTAACGCCGTCACTCATATATTGGGTGTTCGGCAGGTTGGCCGACCACCTCTGGTCTGAGTTTGAGATACTGGAACGTCGGTGAAGTGACTCGCCAGCCGGAGGCCAAGGATTTGGCTCGTGGCGTGGAAAGAGTCCCTCTATGATCCGCTCAAGCATCGCTGGTGATTTTTCTGCGGGCGCCATCGCACCCTTAGTCTTGGCCATCACCATCCTATAGGCGTTACCCCACGGGTTAGTGTTGGCACTAGCGCACAGTCTTTCGAAGCACGCACGTTTACTAGCTTTTATTGCTCTCTTAAGCGCCGCTCTTGCGGAACTGAATTCCCCTCGACGATCTTCCCTTTCTTCGTCGGTTCGCGCACGTTGAATCCTTCTTCTCGCTTGAAGACACGCTCTGCGGAGGTCCGCTATCGCGTCGGTCCACCAGTAGACTGGTGGCCTTCCATGCCTAGGCTGGCGGTTCCTAGGCATAGTGGCGTCGCACGCCCGCGAAAGTATGGCAACAAGTTGATCAGCGCTCGGGTTACGAATTCTGCTTGCCTCGTGTTCTAGTCTAATTGCTTCCGCAAATACCTCTTCGTTGAAGTGTGATATCCTCCACCCGCGAGGAGCTGGAGTGTTAATTCTACTCGCCACATGCGGTCTCGTTTTACAGTCTACGCTATAACAGACCGCCAGATGGTCGCTATGAGTGTAGCCATCGTCTACCCTCCAGTTCGTGATCAATCCTGGACTACAGAATGTCACATCGATGATCGACTCCGCGCCGTTTCTACTGAAGGTGCTCTTCAAGCCGACGTTGGCCAGATCTATGTTGAGCTTCGCCAAAGCCTCCAACAAGATCCGGCCTCTCTGGTTTGTGCGTCGACTTCCCCACTCAGTTGCCCATGCGTTGAAGTCGCCCGCCACTACCAACGGTGATAGACCGATCAGCTCCCCGGTGGCTCGGTCGATCATCCTTGCGAACTGCTCGGTAGACCAACGAGGCGGAGCATAGCAGCTGCAGTAGTACACTCCGTTCACCTTGGCAACCGCGTATCCTTCGTTTGAAGTTGACACTATCTCTTGAACCGGGAACCTGCTCGTCGTCCATATTGCCGCCATACCGGACCCGTCCGAAATCCAGTTACCGTTTCCGGAAGGAATTCGGTAGGGGTCCGAGATTATGGCGATGTCCGACAACGACTCAGTGACTGCTTGGTATAGCAGTTGCTGAGCCGCGAAGCAGTGGTTCAAATTTAGCTGTGTCACTCTCACGCCCGTGGCTTGCTAGTCGGCTTACCGGCCGTGCACCTCGGGCCTCCCATTATGTGCTTTGCGTCACGCTTCCCGGCGCACGCCAAGCACTTCGGGGGCTCTCCGCAGTCTTTGCTTTTGTGGCCTGCAGCACCACACCGCCTGCATAGGGAGCTCCTGTCAGGCCCCTTGCAGCTAAAGGACTTGTGTCCTTGCTCGAAGCATCGAAAGCAGACCTCCGGCGGCTGGTAGATGCTGAGTGGGCACATTGACCAGCCCACTTTGAGCCTCGCTACCTTTAGCGCCTGGTTTGCGTCTACTGACGAAAGCCTGACAGTGGCGGTCTGGGTTCCTACTGGGCCTTTGCGCAGTCGAACTGCCTCCGGTGCCACAACCACTTCGCACTGCTCCTTGAGGGCATCCACGACTTCGCCTGCCTCGGTGACTTCGTCCAGGTATTTAAGTTGTAGGGTTACCTGCGACGTGAGTGCCCGAACCTGCACTCTATCTCCAAGCGCCTCTTGGGCCAATGCCCGATAGGCTGGGCCCTTGTTTCTGGCTTCTTTGCGGAGCTCAACGATCATTTCTCCCTTGCGGGATCGGCGGATGCTACGCACATCTGCCCCCAGATCTTTGAGCTTCGCATCGCCTCTCATTGCCTTAAGGACTTCCGAGTACTTTGACTCTTCTGTCTTAAGGATGAGTGCGTCGCCCTTATTTTTAACTTTCTTCGTCGCAGGATTTGTAACCGGATGCGGTTTTTTGGCCACCACTTTTTGGTTCCTACTCCTTCCCGGAACCGTTACCCACGGGTTACCGGGAGCCTTCTGCTCCTTGGCTGCCACCGTGGGCGTTGCTTGCGCCACTCCTACCCCGGTCTGAGGGCTGTTTGCGATTAAACGCTTCTTGGTGCCCCCGGGGGCCGTCTCTCCCGGGGACTGTCGCGTTCGTTTGGCAGCTGGCCCTGCCGCGCAAACCGCCGCAAACGTGCTAGCGTCCGTTTGGACCGACTTCGTCGCCAGCTCGGTCACCTTCGTCTCCTCTTTCTCCGCAGCCGCAGCTTTCATTTCGAGCTCGGCGTGCTCCTTTTTCGCAGCATCGACGGAGGACCGAAGCATGTAGAGGGCCTGCTTCAAGTACTTCGTTGTATTGCTGCGACTTTTCGCAAACTCGATTATAGCATCGAGCTGCTCAGACAGGGCCACTACCCTCGGTAGCGTGTCCCGCTGTCTTCCGACCGCCTTTAATAGCTGTGGACCAGCCACCGCGATGTCTTGCGTAGATCCAGTAGGCGTACTGCCTTTACCGTCTTCGCAGGCGACCTTCACTGCATCCGTCTCCACTTTTCTAGGCGGAGACCGCTGGATGCCACCTCGCGCAAATGGGTTTTCCAACCCATCTGCCCCCATCTCCAGAGTTTTGTTTTTCTGCATTCTTGTTTATTGGGTCCCCCTACCAGCCGCTATCCTTATCCATAATGGAGTAGTCGCCTAAATGGTCCCAAGGTAGTCTATGCCGGAGCAGTGAGGCCATGGCTAGGGGCGGCTGCCATAGCGCCTTATGGGCAACTATGACACCCCCGACCGGCGCAAGTCAGGAAAAGACATCTGATCCTACTCCTGCCTGGTTCCCACCAGGCAATGGACTCGGAACGTACTGGAAGGCCTGCCAGGTTTTACGGGACGGAGACCCCTGCACCGGTTGTAATCTCGCCGTTTCAAGCCGTTATCACACGACATTACTAAGGGAGCTCGGCGCAGGTGCCAGCCCAAAATCATGGTACGAAAACGAAATCCGACTCGTATCCTATAGTGATGCGACCAGTTGCCGTAATTGGGAACATTACTGGCATCAGTCCCAATGGGCGGTATAGTGCATTTGGGTGGTGGGAGCGGCACTACTCGCTCCGTCGGAGCTGCTTCCGGCCAGTGTGGCTTTTGCGAGAATTCAGCGGCCCAGTGCCTGAATCTCGCCACGACCTAGGCTAGCTCCCGCTGATGGTCCGGGACTGCTTGCTAGCAGTGAGCACTTCCGTGGCCTTCGGTGATCGCCAATTACCGACCCGTGGTGGCATACAGCTCTGCCAATATATATATATATATATATATATATATATATATATATATATATATATATATATATATATATATATATATATATATATATATATATATATATATATATATATATATATATATATATATATATATATATATATATATATATATATATATATATATATATATATATATATATATATATATATATATATATATATATATCTACTATATAAAAATGGAATTCCGTAACGCTTGATCTTATTGATGTTATTGCCTCCGTCTCAGTGGTGTACAGTCGCCACCATCTTTTTAAATTGTTCTAAATCAAAAAAATAAGCGGTGACATGTGGGTTTTTTTACATGAAAATGTTTGTTAACGTTCAGGAAAGACATTTGAGGAAAAATAAAAAGTATCTGATTTCTTAAACTTGAGATTTTATTCACAAAACTACGTAGAACAAGCAAAACTACGACTTTTTATGCTGAATATGCCTCTAAATCAAAATTTCTAGCGATGACATGTGATTTTTTTTTACATTAAGATGTTTGTTAATATTCAGGAAAGACATTTGAAGAAAAATAACAAGTATCTGATTACTAAAACTTGGGTTTTGTTCACAAAACTACGTGAAACATGCAAAATAATGACTTTTTATGCTAAATTTGCCTCTAAATCTAATTTCAAAGCGATGACATGTGATTTATTTTTTATTAAAATGTGTTTTAATGATCAGGAAAGACATGTAAGGAATAATAATTAGTATCTGATTACTAAAACTTGAGATATTATTCACAAAACTACGTGAAACATGCCAATTCATGACTTTTTATGCTGAATTTGCCTCTCAATCAAAATTTAAAGCGATGACATGTGATTCTTTTTTCATTAAAATGTTTGTATATGTTCAGAAAAGACATTTGAGGAAAAATAAAAAGTATCTGATTACTGAAACTTAAGATATTGTTCACAAAACTACGTAAAACACGCAAAAGTATGACTTTTTATGCTTAATTCGCCTCTAAATCTAATTTCAAAGCGATGACATGTGATTTTTTTTATTAAAATGTTTGTTAACGTTCAAGAAAGACATTTGAGAAATAATAAAATGTAAGTTTGAAGATGATTTTCTGTATACAGCACAACAGTATTGCACGCTAGCCTTCTAATAGCGTTCTCGATCAACCAGATTAGTTGAGAAAATTCATTATCGATATTGTTTTTAGCACATTTTGCATGTTGTAGGATAAGTACAACGATACACCGTGCCCCAGAGCTGAGTCGAAAAAAAATTCCAGTTCGAAGAGATTCTCGACCTGATCAGGGATCGAACCCGATATCACAACCGTGTGGGAGCCAATCGACATCGCTAACCACAGAGCCACGAGAACCACATACAGCATACAGAATACAGAAAATCACCTGAAAATACTTTTTTTTAAATTTATACATATTATACGTATACACTAAAGTCGCTTTTTACGCCGGGGATACGTGCCGCGTAAAAAAACCGCGTAAATTCCGGAATCCGCGTCAAAAACAGCGTTAGTTCTGCAATCTGAGTGAAGAGAAACCAAAATCCGCGCAAAAAAAAATACCGCGTAAATTCCGGAATCCGCGTAAAAAACACCCGCGTAAATTCCGGAATCCGCGTAAAAAAAGCCGCATAAATTCCGGAATCCGCGTAAAAAACCCGCGTAAAAAACCGCGTAAAAAGCGACCTTAGTGTACATGCGAAATTTTGACCTTCTATGCACAATTAGCCTCTGAATCAAAATTCAATGATTTGTGTGTTTTTTTTTTCCAATAAAATTTTCGTTGTTCTTTCAACATCTCCAAAATTTTTTTTCTAAATAATTCCTGTCTCGAGCATAAACAATTTACATTTCTGATGTTTTCGTAGTTTAGCGAATAGTTACTTATAACGGCATTCGGTTTACTTTTATACATTTTTGAATTTGAATTTGATTTTTATTAGAGAGCTTTTAACCAGAAGGTCATTCAGCTTTTAACTTTACTTTTTTACTTTTTTTACGTTAATCCAAACTAGAACTTTTGGGACATTTAGCTGGAGGGAAGGTTACGATTTATTGATTTGAATATCGATTAAGAGGCAGCTTAAGTATTAAAAATCTTTTATTTTCTTATTTTCTACGAAGTTTTATGGATAAAAAAATGACGACTTCCGGTTTCAGGAAAATTATCAGAAGTGATATTTGGCCAACAATTTCAATACTTCCGAAAGTGGAACTCCATACGTCATTTTATAGCGATGACATGTGTTTTTTTTTTTATTAAAATGTTTGTTAGCGTTCAGAAAAGACATTTTAAGAAAAATAACAAGTATCTGATTACTAAATTTAAGATATTATTCACAAAACTACGTGAAACACGCAAATTTATGACTTCTAAAGTGATATTAGGCCAACAATTTCAATACTTTCGAAAGTGGAATTCCATACGTCATTTTGAAATCCTAAATGGTGACTTCAGCCCAGAATCTCAAAAAAAAATCCAATATGGGTATTTCCGTTCTGTGCGTTCTCAGAATATTGAAGTACTTAAAGTGATGATGGAAGTATAAGATGTGAATTATATTTTTGAAATGAGATGAGCTACTGCAGCAATGAAATATAAAAAAAATCTATCTTTGAAACCTTTGATCCTGAGCATCGCCGGGAACGTTCAACTAGTATATATATATATATATATATATATATATATATATATATATATATATATATATATATATATATATATATATATATATATATATATATATATATATATATATATATATATATATATATATATATATATATATATATATATATATATATATATATATATATATATATATATATATATATATTTATATATATATATATATATATATATATATATATATATATATATATATATATATATATATATATATATATATATATCATTTATTAACTTTTCTGGGTTTCTGAAGAGAAGTGATTTCACAGGGTTGTCGTCCGGTATCCTTACGACGTGAACGGCACACCGGAACCTATTGACATTCGCCAGTTGTGCAATGGGGTTTTCTCCAAGTAGCGTGCGCAGCTCATGGTTCATGCGTCGTCGCCATTCTCCGTCGTCCGTCTGTACTCCACCGTAGATAGTCTGCAGCATCTTCCGTTCGAAAACTCCAAGGGCGTTAAGGCCCTCCACGAGAAGCGTTGTTGTCTTGATTCCGTAGAGGACTACCGGTCTTATCAGGGTTTTGTAGAGTGTCAACTTCGTGCGTCATCGCACTCGACTCGATCGAGGTGTCTTCCGAAGTGAAAAGTAGGCTGGATGCATCTCTGGATCTCTTTGTTGGTGTTATTGTCGGCGGTCTTCAGTAACCTCAAATACACGAACTCGTCGACCACCTCGAGTTCATCGCCGTCTTTTTTTTTTTTTTTTTTTTTTTAACACCCTCAAGGTCGATGTTGGTATGATGTAGATGGGGCAGTCGACTCCCTTCATCAACTCGTCTGGCAGTTTTTCTTCCTCCCAAATCCTGGAAATGTTTCATTGCAGCGCTCTTACCAGCGCGTCTCTCCCATGTTTTAAGAGCTTGCTTGGTAGTCTTTGCCTGCGGCTTTGTTGTTCTTCAGCTTCCCGATCTCACGAAGAATTTCATGAACATCGGGGGCTGGTACTCGGTCGTCAGCTGCTGCTGCTCCTAGGTCAGTTCCTGCCCCGCTTTCTGTTTACTGTATCGGCATTCAGGTGTCCATCGAAGTACTCTGGAGACTGGTTTACCTTCTCATAGAATTTCCGCATATCACTGGCAAGGTACAGCTGCTCCAGCTCCGCCTGAAATTGTCCCGTCTTTGTATCAGAACCCAAATACCGTCACGATGAAAGTGTTCGTCTTCTGAGGCTATCCACGGTTCAAGTCATTTTTCGATGCCTTCAGAACTGTTCATCAGCCAAGCCTTGTGCCATCGAACGAAACAAGCAATGACGCAATATCTGGGAAACATGGCGGGTGAAGTAGGACTTCACATTTGAGCGTTTTTGTGTAGGTTTTAACGACTTTGGTCGAGTGTTATCATGCTGTAGAACCACTTTTTCGTGCTCATATTGTGATCGGTTTTAGCGCAGTTCTTGGTTTAATCGCATCAATTGAAGTCGATATCCTCAGTGATGGTTTCATTTGGTTTCAACAGATCTTAATATATAACAACAACCTTAACCCTACAGCATTACCTCCACAGCGTTTATGTTTGGGCGAACCGGCGACATAGCGCCATGACCGAGCGGTTCACATAACTTTCTTTTCCTTGGATTACCGCTAGAGCAGTTGTTCACAGGTGAAAATTGACTCGACGTTCCTTGGCTTCAAATTATAATTCATTTTTTTAACCATTCCCAAAGTATGTAATCGCTTAGAAATGGTTTGGCGGGTAACTTCTAATACCGGAGCAAGCTGTTCCTGCGTTTGGCATGGATCCTTATCAAGTAATTCCTCCAATTCAGTGTCATTGGAAAATTTTAGCCTTTATTCATGCGAACAGTCGCCAGCATCCGTCTTTAAAGCGACGGAACTAATCACGGCACGTTGTTTCACTTAGAACAGTATCTCGTGAACTTTTTTTCAACTCTCGGTCTATCCCGAGCCGAGACTCGAACCTACGACGACTGGCTTGTTAGGCCAGCATCGTACCTCGAGACCAGCTGGGAAAGTAGTACTTAACAGACACAAATAGTGCAAATATCATACTTATGCCACAGTGTCAAATAAATGTTGAGTGAAAAAATTATAATGTTGCTATAGTTCAAATCCCAAATTAAAATCCTATTGTTTAACATTTTAGCTTTCGTATGAAACTCTGTGAAGATTCGGATTTTATTTGGAATTAAAAATAGGAATTTAAAAAAAATACAAAACATGACTCGATACACAAACAGCAATATTTGATCTTTGTAACGCAAACGTATACTATAGTCATTATTATTTATAGAACTTGAACTCACCTCATGTCGCATCATCGGAAACTGTTAAAATAATATTATCTTCCACAGCTAATTAGCACCACAAAACAATGTCACGCTTGTGTCGAAACATTCAACAATTAACTTTTTTCATCATTCCGAGTTGTGCTCTCGTCGTGTTCGGTCGCAATTTCATTTCGATCTCGATAGTGCCGACCAGTTAATCGCCTTCAAGGTCACCGTGCATTGTATTGCGTGTGCACTGCTGCTCGTTGCCGTCGTCTATTGAAGACAAAGAAACGCATCATCGCCTATTGCTACCGTACGCCACAGACTGTACGTTGTGTCGCTACTGCGAGAGATCCAGTACCCGGCGTACTGCTGTTTGGCTGTACTGGTGCTGCTGTGTGGCTGGAGCGGCTGCAGCTTTTGCTAGCGGACTCTTGAGTAAAGGACTGGAGATTGGCATCGCCCGTGCGCTGATTGCGGTGGAGAGCGGCTGCAGAAGATAAGTAGTTTTTTTTCTCTTGGTTTTTTTCTACAATATTATTTGTTGATTGGCATTTTGCGTGTGTGGCTTACGCGTCCAACATGAACGACGAACGCGGGGATGAAAACCCGCTCGTTCTACCGCCTAGCCCTCCCGGATACAAAGTTCCAAGGGTTAAGAATGGAACCCCGCAGGAAGCTACCCATCGGCTTAAGCAGTATCCGGAGGGCAAAGTTGGTATTGGGGCTGTATTTTTCCGGCCGAAAGTGAAAGCATTGAACACAATGCAAATATGTAAAGATCTGGCACGGTTTACAGCCGTGACTGATATTACCAAAGTACGCCCGAATAAGCTGCGTTTTTTGGTGTCCGACCTCAAGCAAGCAAACGAGATTGCTGCTTGTGAGCTCTTCACGCGGGAGTACCTCGTGTACATTCCAGCTCGCGTAGTTGAGATTGACGATGTGGTCAGCGAATCGAGTCTGACTGTCGAGGACCTGTTGAAGGCTGGAAAAGGCCTTTTCAAGGATTCTAGCCTTGAACCTGCCAAGATACTTGAATATAAGCAATTACATTCAGTATCGCTCGACAAGGGTGTAAAAACTTACACCCCTTCAGACTCTTTTCGCGTGACTTTCGCCGGGTCTGCTCTGCCGAGCTATGTGCTCGTGGACAAGGTGCGTCTGCCCGTGCGCTTGTTTGTACCGCGGGTAATGAATTGCCTCAAGTGCAAACAGTTGGGCCATACGGCCTCCCACTGTGGCAATAAAGCACGTTGTGGCAAGTGCGGAGAGCAACATGCGGATGACGCCTGTAATAAGGGTGCTGAAAAGTGCCTTTATTGTGGGCAGACTCCGCATGAGCTGCCTGCATGTCCCGCGTACAAACAGTGCCAAGACAAGATCAAGCGGTCTCTGAAAGAGCGCGCTAAGCGCACTTTCGCAGGAATGCTCAAAGAGGCCGCTGCCACCAAACTGGTTTCCCCGAATCTCTTCGAGGTCTTGCCATCCGATGAGTCTGATTCTGACGATTCAGTTGTGGAATCTTCGTTTGTTGAACCCGGGAAATCTAGGAAGAGGAAAAACCTTTCTTCTCCTAGGCTTCCTAGGAAAGGACAGAGAAGGTCTCCATCTGAAGTGACTGATGCTAAGAAACAAAAAAGTGCTGTAGAAAATCCGAAGCAAACTCCTCCGGGATTGGCAAAACTGAATTCAAGTAAGAAGTTTCCGGCACTTCCAGAAACATCAAAAAACCCAACTGTTCCTTCTTTTTCGTCCAAGATTCAGCCAGAATCTGGACTGCTGAAGTTTTCAGATAATGTGGACTGGATTTTTGAAAATTTCAACATAACTGATCCTCTTAAAAGTCTTCTGCTGGCATTTCTACCAACAGTTAAAACGTTTTTGAAACAGTTGACTGCTAAATGGCCCCTCCTTGCAGCGATCGTATCCTTCAATGGCTTATTCATCGGCTGAGATGAAGGATTCTATCTCTATTTTACAGTGGAATTGTAGAAGTATCATCCCCAAGATTGATTCATTTAAAGTTTTGATTAATAAGCATAAATGCGATGCATTTTTCCTCTATGAAACTTGGCTCACTTCAAATGTAGATCTTAGCTTCCATGATTTTAATATAATTAGTCTCGACCGAGACACCCCTTACGGAGGAGTACTTCTAGGGATTAAGAAGTGCTATTCCTTCTATCGTATTAACCTCCCCACGGTCCCAGGCGTCGAAGCTGTCGTATGTCAAATGACAATACAAGGTAAAGAGCTTTGTATTGCCTCAATTTATATTCCTCCCAGAGCACAGGTTGGGCAACGGCTGCTCTTTGATTTAATAGAACTTCTTGCCTCGCCACGTTTGATTTTGGGAGATTTTAACTCTCACGGCGTGGCTTGAGGTTGCCCTTCTAATGATAACCATTCCTCTTTGATCTATAACCTCTGCGACGACTTCGACATAACAATATTAAACAACGGGGATATGACACGCGTTCCGAAACCTCCAGCGCGCCCCAGTGCTTTAGATTTATCTTTATGTTCAACATCGCTACGGTTGGATTGCATATGGAAGGTAGTCCTCGATCCCCACGGTAGCGATCATTTGCCTATTCTATTGATAATGGTTCAACTCGCACGCGATCAGTTGATATTCCGTATGACCTCACACGGAATATCGATTGAAAATTATATGAGGAAATGATATCAGAAGCTGTCGAGTCGATTCAACATCACCCACCACTTGAAGAATACAACCTCCTCGCGGGCTTGATTCTAGACGCCGCGTTGCAAGCCCGAACGAAGAAATATCCCGGCGTGACGATCAAAGAACGGCCTCCCACTCCGTGATGGGACAAAGAGTGCTCCGATGTCTACACGGAAAAATCCGACGCGTTTAAGGCCTTCTTTTGGGTGAAAGGTCAACCCGGCGACTTTAAGCGGTATTTGGAGCTTGAGACCAAGTTCAAAAGCTTGGTCCGAGCAAAGAAACGTGGATATTGGCGCCGGTTCGTAAACGAAACGTCGAGGGAGACATCGATGAGCACTCTTTGGAACACAGCCCGAAGAATGCGAAATCGTATAACGGTCAACGAAAGCGAGGAGTCTTCAAGTCGGTGGATATTTGATTTTGCCAGGAAAGTATGTCCGGACTCTGTTTCTGTGCAAAACTTTGTTCGCGATACGTCTCCGGGCCACGATGCGATAGAATCACCTTTTACGATGGCAGAATTTTCAGTTGCCCTCCTGTCCTGTAACAATAACGCGCCTGGGTTAGATAGAATCAAATTCAACTTGTTGAAGAATCTACCAGGCAATGCCAAGAGGCGCTTGTTGAACTTGTTCAATAAGTTCCTGGAGCAAAACATTGTACCGCAGGATTGGAGGCAAGTGAAGGTGATCGCCATCCAAAAACCGGGAAAACCAGCTTCTGATCACAACTCTTATAGGCCGATTGCAATGCTATCCTGTATCCGGAAATTGATGGAGAAAATGATACTCCGTCGTTTAGACCATTGGGTCGAATCAAACGGTCTACTATCAAATACTCAATTTGGCTTCCGCCGTGCCAAAGGAACGAATGACTGTCTTGCGTTGCTTTCCACAGATATTCAGCTAGCCTATGCTCGCAAAGAACAAATGGCATCTGTGTTCTTGGACATTAAGGGGGCTTTTGATTCCGTTTCTATTGACATTCTTTCGGGCAAACTTCACCGACAAGGATTTTCACCAATTTTGAACAATTTTTTGCATAATTTGTTGTCCGAAAAGCATATGCATTTTACGCATGGCGATTTGGCAACTTTTCGTATTAGCTACATGGGTCTTTCCCAGGGCTCATGCTTAAGCCCCCTTCTTTACAATTTTTATGTGAATGACATTGACGCATGTCTGGCAAATTTATGCACGATAAGACAACTTGCAGACGACAGCGTGGTCTCTGTTACAGGAGCCAAAGCTGCCGATTTGCAAGGACCATTGCAAGATACCTTGGACAATTTGTCTGCTTGGGCTTTACAGCTAGGTATCGAATTCTCTCCGGAGAAGACTGAGATAGTAGTTTTTTCTTGGAAGTGTGAGCCTGCTCAGCTCCACTTACAGTTAATGGGTGAAACGATTTCTCAGGTTTTGATATCTAAATACCTTGGTGTCTGGTTCGATTCGAAAGGCACCTGGGGATGTCACGTTCGGTATTTGATGAAAAAATGTCAACAAAGAGTGAATTTTCTCCGGACAATTACTGGATCATGGTGGGGCGCCCACCCAGGAGACCTCATAAGGCTTTACCAAACAACGATATTGTCGGTGCTTGAGTACGGATGTTTCTGCTTCCGCTCCGCTGCAAACACCCATTTAATCAAGCTGGAACGATTGCAGTATCGTTGTTTGCGTATTGCCTTAGGTTGCATGCATTCGACCCATACGATGAGTTTGGAAGTTTTGGCGGGCGTTCTCCCATTAATAGACCGCTTTCGGGATCTGACTACTCGTATTCTCATCAAATGTGAGGTTTTGAACCCCTTGGTAAAAAATTTCGATAGGCTAGTTGAACTTAATTCTCAAACCCGTTTCATGACTGTGTATTTCAATCACATGTCTCAAAGTATAAATCCTTCCTCATACACCTCCAATCGTGTCAACTTGTTAGATACTTCTGTTCCTACTGTGTTTTTCGATACATCCATGATGGAAGAAACTCGTGGAAACCCGGATCATTTACGCGTGCAGCAGATCCCTAAAATATTTCATAACAAATTTAAAAACATCAACTGCGACAATGCGTTTTATACTGATGGATCACTTCTCAACGGGTCCACTGGCTTCGGTATCTTCAACAATAATTTTACCGCCTCCTACAAGCTCGATAATCCTGCTTCTGTTTACGTCGCAGAATTGGCTGCAATTCAGTATAACTTAGGTATTATTGAAACAATGCCCACGGACCATTACTTCATCTTTACGGACAGTCTCAGTTCTATTGAGGCTCTCCGATCGATGAAGGATGTAAGGCACTCTCCGTATTTCCTGGGGAAAATACGGGAAAATCTGAGTGCTTTATCCGAAAAATCTTCAGATTACCTTAGTGTGGGTCCCTTCTCATTGTTCCATTCCGGGCAATGAGAAAGCGGACACTTTGGCTAAGGTGGGCGCAACAAACGGTGATATTTATAACAGACCAATTGCCTACAATGAATTTTTAAAATTTTCACGTCAAAGTACACTTGTCAACTGGCAGGCCTCGTGGGATAAGGGAGAACTGGGGAGGTGGCTACACAGCATCATCCCCAAGGTTTCCACCAAACCTTGGTTCCGGGGGTTGGATGTAGGACGAGATTTCATTCGCATGATGTCTCGGATTATGTCCAACCACTACGGGCTAGATGCACATCTCTTGCGTAGTGGGCTGGCGAGCAGTAATCATTGCGTTTGTGGATTGGGGTATCAAGACATTGAACACGTGGTTTGGGTGTGGGCTGAATTCTGCGGCGCCAGATCTCTACTTTTGGATACCCTCAGGGCCCGAGGAATACAGCCCTATGTGCCAGTTCATGATATTCTCGCTAAGCGAAACTTGCCATACATGCTACATGTTTATAGCTACTTGAAGAGCATCAAGGTGCCAATTTAACAGCGAAACAAAAAAAAAACCATGTTAGTTTTAGTATTAGATTTAGTTTCAGCTCGTAGTCGGCAGCGAGGGTAAAGAATTTGTCTTTAGATTATAAGATATTCTAGACCATAGGGCATTAGATTTAATTGGCTCCGTAAAACATTAATTTGTATTGTGCCGTGTCAAATAAATGTTGTGTGAACAAAAAAAATCAACTTTTTCAAAGAAAATGAGGCTGTATCGTTCGCTGTTCTTTAACAAGTTTCTGGTTCTGGTTATCTTTTCAAGGGCACCAATCATGAGTCAATGGGATGCAAAAATCTACCGGACGCAATCAAAGCTGCAGCCCGTTGGAACTGAAAATCCATTGAAATGGATTAGTTCAATGGAGACATTGTCATCCGATCAAAATCTCAACCGGATGGAAACGAAAGCAATCAGTTTCGTTTTTTTATATTTCGCTGACGTAACCGTTAATGCTTCCGCTTGATATGATAATGAATCGTTACTAAGCTAAATCGATTGGTAGAGTACAAATTCAACGACGATGTATACTCAACATCCAATCAAATCAATCAGTTGACACGAAAAGATTGATGTCGTTTTGGGGTAAGAGGAACCCACCACTGGTAAGAAGCCTTGATTGGCACTAATAGTGATAAGATTCGCTCTGCTTGGGCAAGATTCCTGAGAGCGGTGCGATGACTTTTGCTGGGTATTGTCTTAAGCTCAAAGAGAAAATGAACCCTTTATTGATGTTTCAGTTCATGAATTCCTACACACTATTCCCATCCACTAAATCGTAAGGAGATACAAACATCTATCGGCAAAAACCTATTACTTTTGCGTTATCAAAGAATTTACGATGTTCAACTTACGACAATTCAAAGCTTACCCACTTCGGACAGATTGACGTCTGTATATAAGTAGATTCAAAAAGGAAAATCCTATGTGAATATCCAGAGGCACTTGAAACGAGGTATTCCAGAGCAGAAAAAATGAGCACACGGCAAACTTTGTCACTTGTGCGAGATTAGAGTTGGTATGTTCTTCCAATCCGAATACCTCGCAGTACTTGTCCCGAAAGGATAGCCATTATTTATAGTGTCTATACCTAGATGATGAATCGTGTGAAGATAATGTGAATTACGGTAGCCTATTGTGTGTGCTTGACCGGGCCGAATCCCATATCTATCCGAGAGCGGTCTGAGCTGCGGTAACATCTTGTAGGCAGGTATCATGTAGGTACATAACTCGCGCACGAGTCCCGTTGATATGGCTATCGATTGACAAAGTTTCCGTTCAGTCGTTCGCGGAACCTCGATCGGTGCAGTGCTAGTTGAGAGGAAGTTCCCACCGCGAACTACTCGAATAAAGTGAAACACAATCATAAGAACAAGCGGTGATCCTTGGTGTGGTCTCGAGGATTGATAAAAGGTGATTTAGTGCAAAAAATATTGCGTGCTGTGGACGGAACAGTAAAATTTCCAAGAAACAAACTGTCGACAAGAATAGCTGAATCCACAGTTCGATTCGTTGTTGGTTTATTTATGTGATTAATTATCAGATTTTAAAAAATATCGTGAAGTGTTTGTAGGTTTAATTGAACTAAATGCAAATACAATTATTGTTTAGTTTGTGAACTCAAACATGTTTTATTTTTATGATACTGAAAAAACAGTTCTATACAATTTCAATAATCTCAAAAAGAAAGTGAAAATTAGTTGCTGATAATTTAATTTTTTTAATATTTAAAACGATCATTTTTTCTATCCTCTTGCAATATTACGATTAGGCAGCGAGTAGGGGTTGAGGTGAAGTCATATACGCTTTTTCCTTACGGCTTTTCGATTTTTACCTAAAGAACATTTATTTTACAGCTTATTCAGCTCAACTTTCGAATTTTAACTCCAGTAACTAAAATAAATCCAAAATGATATAATTTTTTTTCTAGTTTGAAGGCAACTTTTTTATGAGGTTGTCCAGTGCAACAATGATGACCTGAAATGTCGTGTTGTGCAATTATAAAAAGCTGAAATTTATTGGATTTCATAGATGACTAGAAAAGCTAATAACTCAAATTGGTATAGATATAAAAGTTCAAACACTGTGTAGTAAAATAGCTGGATGGATAGGGTGTGAACAGTCAAAAACTACGAAAAGTCGTCCGGAAAGGTTAGAAGTTTATTTAAATCAAGTTGACTTGTATTCTATCTGGAATAATCTGCTTCGGAAGTAATGTTAATGTTTTGGAATTATGTAAGCGGTCACACAACACATTGGAAAAAAAAATTATTGCAATACCAATATAGTTTTGTTGCTTCAAAAAAAACTATTTCCAAAGAAATCGTTTTCAGACATTAACCACTACCAATTCTTGATCATTTCACCTGTAAAGCTGTTTGTATAAAGAAACAGTGAGGAAACTTGAACAAAATGTGCACATTATGTGGGAGTCTATTCACACAACAGATGACAGGCTAAATTCTACTATGCAAAGAGTCACGAATACGTATCAATTACCATCCAAACCGACATTTCAAGGATGCATCTACGGCTTCAGGGGATAAACAACTGAAACAGCTTTGTATCAAGTGCGGGTGGACATGACAAGACCAAACAAAAACAAAAAAGTCCTTGATATGCCAGCCCATTCAGTAACCAAATCTTGTTTTAAGATGTCCATTGACCAATACGACATCAGTTGAATCTATAGTTTATTCAACTCTGTCGTGCTTGTTTGAGGCGTACAACATTAAACGAAAAAAATGCGCCCTACTTCTACACAGCTCCACAATCGAAAATTTCCGGATAAAAACGCGTCCACCTGTGCCTGAATAAAGCTTGTTAACAGTTTTTTTTTCTTCTCGAGTGCCAATCAACTGGATCAACAGTGTATCGCAACTTGTTTTTCACTTTTTACCCACCAAATCAAGTGTGTTATCTAGTAAACAAGAAAATCACCAAACAAATAACGATTCTTTGTTATTAATTTTGCAGTTACGATACCTGACGCTACCTTGGGAGATAAACAGATACCGACCGGAGCCTGCCACACCAATCCTGGATAGCTAGAAATGACGGAGGAAAAGGTGAAATCAAACCCTGAACCGGGAGTCCCTCAGTTTGTGGCCAGCGATTTTAATTCGTCGTGAGTATTCATTAATTATCTTTTTGTGTTTTGTTCTTGAGGTTATGATTACCAACAAGTTAATTCATATGACAGAATCGTTTAAAAGCTATTAAACCCTTCTGTTAGCCGATTTGGCAACTACGTGCCATAAAAGGCTGTTTTATTTCCGAAAGCGTCATTCATTTTGGGAAACAAATTTATCACTGCATGTGCAGAATAACAGAATGAATTGGTTTCCTGCAAAAGCCGGCAAAACGAAGAATGCAGCCTATACAAACAGCAAGGATCTTTTGCGCTGACGTTTGTTTTATTTTAGTTTACTTCCTCTTGGCGTAACCTGATAAACGTGACAGTCCGGTTCGTTTCTGCTTCAACCGTCCGCCGGTGCTCAACACTGGTAGGCATAGGCAATTACGTGGACTCTGACTAGCTACGTGCTACGTGTTGGCAGTTTGACCGCTTTCGACAATTTTGTCAATTATCTTGCCATTGTTTCATCAATGATTGTGACTAATTTTGTTTTGATTGACAGGAAAATCATTCAACAATGCACTCGCCGGCGTACGACAGTCGGAACGATTTGTATTGCATTTAAGTCTCGTCATAATATTATCATCGAACAAAAAACGAACGTTTATCTAAATATTTCGGTGATCTCTGACAGACTGACTGAAGATAGGCGAACGGGTGTACGACAAACAAACGTAGACAATCAATTACTGCGAGCTTAACACTTCTGATCCAATTGATACCGATAATTTTTGAGCACATCGCAATGACAAAGGTACAACTTCACTAAACTTCGAGTGCACATTAGCTGGCCACTGGTTTCGTTCAATATCTCACTATCAGTCCCTAGCTGCAAATCACGTGCGCAATCAAAATAGCCAAATGCCAACTTCTATCAATGAATTCTGAAAATGCTTCACCGTTGTCATATTCTAGTTACGGAATTCATTGCTACCAATAAGTGTGAACTTATCAATTTGGTGGCAAGTGATAACTGATAGAGAAACCAAAATAGCCAAATTGATAAACGAATTCGTAAATTGCATGACAGTGAGTTCTTTCCGAAACATTTGAATCTGCAATTATCTTCATTTTGACTAAACTTGTTTTGAGTAAACTTCCAAAAAAAATTTGTTATAAACGTTATTAAAAGTTTTGTTACTAACACCGAATCATAAATTGGAATGTAATAATTCATCTTTCATGAGAAAACGAAATCATATAATCACTTCATTATATTATTGTAATGAAAAAATTGTGTAGTAGCGTAGTAGGTTGTAGAGAATACACGGGGCGGGTCAACTTTGAATGCTTTTTACTAAGAATAATGTTTTGGCGCTTTGAAAATATTTACTTTCATGTTTGACAATACTTCATTTTTTCAAGTAAACTGCGACGTTGACTTTTAAAGGACATGTTGATGACATATATCTGATAAAAAAAAACACATTCTTCCATAAGGAAGCTACATAAAAAAGCAAAGCCTTGGTGCTATATTCCGATTCGGAACTGAACTATTTGTTACTTCGCAGGTAACTGTTTAGTGTACAGGACAATTGCGGGGCTAGCGCTACGATCCTACTGACACTAACAATCTCTCCCGAGCCGAGACCCGAACTCACGACGACTGGCTTGTTAGGTAGCATCGTACCTCGAGACCATCTGGGAGATTTAGGCTGCATAAACTGCCTAAAATTGGTTTTTACCCTATATGAATACCACAATTTAGTCGAGATGTCATGTTGGGTATTGTTATACTGATCTTCTCAAAACTTTAGATAATAACTGACAGATTACTGACTTACCTTATGTTATGGGTTTTGTCGTTCATGTCGAGTTCGTATACAATTACCCAGCCATTACATTCTCTACAAACTCAGGGTGACAACTAAAATTTTGGAATTTTTTGAAGCTACGTTACTCAACAACAAACCCGCTCAGAGAGAAAAGGACTATGTAAGTAAATGTAGGCTCTCTCTCTCCCTCCTCTTCATGTTAGTATTTGTTGTTTTGTTTACGCCAGGGATACCAAATGTGCAGATTTGTCTGCAAAACGCAGATTTTTGGAGTCCATGTGCAGATTTTCATTGATTTGCAGATATTTGCAGTTTTTCTACTGTTTCTGCAGATTTTTTCAAAGTCTCCTTATATTTGCGCAGATTTTCTTAAAATTTGTGCAGATTTTAACAGACTTTTGCCTGCGCGAGCGAATTTTTTTTGGATCACGGAGAGATTTTTTTCAGATTTCGAGCACATTTTTCTGGTTTTTCGAGCAGTTGCAGACATTTTTCAAAAATATCTGGCATCTCTGGTTTACGCATGCTCAGTTCTATTTAAAATGGTGTCGAAGCAAGAAGCCTTGTGCAAGCACGTTGTACAGTTCTAACTGACTTACACAAAAATGTTGGCAAAAAGGTTCATGTTTCAAAAGCGAAAATCTTTCGGTTTCGACTGTGTATAATTTCCTGCAAACCACAACAATAATTCGCCAGGAAGGTAGTAGAAGACGGGCTAGTAGTATCGGACAAAAAAGGACTTCGTTCTTCTTGTCTAAATCAAGGATCAAGTCCAGTGGTTTGACTATCAATTAAGACGATTGACTGACGAACATTTTGATTCCATTTCAAAAGTCGATGTAAAGGCCGTACAACGTTTTTGTTGTGGCATCATGAAAAGTTTTGCAGAAAGGCGGTTACCTTTGTCAAATGTTCCTTTTTTTGTTGATAATAAATATATCTTCATGAGAAATAATTTTGGTTTTAGTTCAAGTACTTGAACCTTTTTTGACAGCAGTAATTGAAAATCCAATTAGATTAAAGTGTCTCCGATTTGAATGTAACGTTGCACCCGTATTTGACTTATCAAAATGGGTATTTTCCGCAGGTGATTATTCCGACGCAAGAATAATCCTCCAAAAGGGCATATGTATTTTAGTATACACTTTAAGGATTTTGAGTTTTGCAGCGTTCAAGCAATCAGGAAAACGCTTCCGCTTCGCTTGCTTTTGGCTGTTCACTGGCTTACTATGTAAGGTATAACTGCCTTTAATGGACCACTTAGTAGCGTAGCTGCAAATTTTGCACGAAAAAGTGTAAATATCTAAACTGAATTAAGTATTTCATTATGTATAAACATGAAGTAACATGTTTATCATCTTTTCTGCATGAAAAACAACTAGATAATACCTCTATTTTCTCATAATAAAAGAAATAAATCATCGTTTCAGTTTCCTTTAATGGGCCACCGTTCCCTTATTTGGACCACAACAATTTCCTAATTTAGGCCAGGTCTAAATAATATATCTCTTCAACCTTAGCTGCCGCTGATGAAACCAGCTCTGGCTTACGCACTGAGAGTTCTGGATCTGGATCAATTGTAGATAATAGGGAATCCTTTACGTGCCATCCGAGTTATCTAGTCAGCCTATACACCAGAGAGACTCTGAGACACCCACCGTTAAGGCAACTGTCAACATCAAAACGGGCGAGCTGTATAATTTTGCATTGCCGTTATCCGTTTTGATGTTGACAGTTGCCTTAACGGTGAGTGTCTTGTCATTTCTCTAATATACAGGTTCCCTAGAGTTATCCAGCGAACAAATGAGTCCTCTTCCGCGGCAGTCAATGCAGTTTGTTTACCTATTCGTGGTTTTCCTGACCACTTGCTGCTTGCACGGAACATTACGGTGGATCGTGGCACATTTGAGCGCCTGCGAGCTTCTCTAGTCGAAACACCACTTTTTATTGCTTAAAGACACTCAGTAACAGCTGCTCCAGTATATTTTTTACCAATTTCCGGCGTTTTTCCCATTTTAGCAGCAATTTTATACAATAACTCAATCATAACAAATTTATGGTAACTATGGTAACTATGATTCGCGGCGTTATTTCGGTCATAGCTCTTGTTCGAAATGAAGCATGCCGGAATCAGGAAAACAGTATTTTTTCCATCCTTAATTGGGCCACTATTATTTTCAATATTTTAAGTGTTTTTCGAGAAAAATTTATTACTTATCTTTTAAAGACACTATTATGCTACCCGTTCATCGAAAATCTGATTATTTTCGCTCGGAAAGTGTGATGTCAATACAGTTTTTGGTAAAGCCATTTCCTATGAAAACGTTAACAAACCATGGCAAACCAGGTAGCTGTTATTAAAAGATATTTTTGCAGCTTTAATGAAGAATATTATAGTAAACGTCTGTTGCAACATTTCTAATGAAGAACATTATTGAAGTTGTCAAAGCATGAATCAAAATAAGTATATTTACAATGTGTAATTTGGTATAAGAAGTTCAGGTGGTCCACTAAAGGAAGTGGTCTATATTAAGCAGATCTACCCTATAGTGAATGTGCGAAAATCAATCGCTCATTGCGTTTTGATGCGCTGATTATTTGTACTCCAATTTCTCGAGGTGTGTGCACAGTACTATCGAGTAGTGATGAACATCGCACTATTGCTCATCCCTGAATTGAAAGATAGTGTTTCTTATATGGGTCATTCCATACGAAGTGACCACGAAAAAGCACAAACTTGGATACGACCATCACAGATTTTGCTCAAAGTTGGGGGAATTATTAACCTACTGTCACATTGGAAAAATCCCAAATTCGGTGTCGATTGGGATACCCCCCGCTCTGTTGGACCCCCCTGTTTATTGCAAAGTCGCGCTTTTTTTGTTCAAAATCTCTTTTTTCTTTTTCTTACAATTCATGGACGTAAGATGTCCGAAAAATACTGATAGATGATTTTTGAAGAAAATAAACCAAGGAATCCAGAAAAAATATAAGTTTTGACCGTAAGGGTTGCTAGATAAATTATTTTTGTATTTAAAAACTAAATTTAAATTTTTCGGCAAATGCAGCCATTTTGATTTTGAATTTGATAACTTCATCGTGTTCCTTGGAAAATTTCACATAAGAAACAACTATCATCCCGAGGTAATATGAACCAATCTCGAGATATAACATTTTTACGTGAAAAGTTGTAAACTTCGTAATTATTTTTTTTACAATTTATAGACGTAAGACACCCGAAAAATAGTGATAGATGGATTTCAAAGGAAATAAACCAAGGAATCTAGAAAAAAATATTATTTTTGACCGGAAGTGTTGCCAGATAGATTATTTTTGTATTTGAAAACTAAATTTACATTTTTTGGCAAATGCAGCCATTTTTATTTTGAATTTGATAATTTCATCGTGTTCCTTGGAAAATTTTACATAAGAAACAACTATCAACCCGAGGTAATATGAGCCAATCTCGACATATAGCATTTTTACGAGAATAGTTCTGAATTTCGTAATTAATTTTTCGTAAAAATGTTATATCTCAAGATTGGCTCATATAACTACGGGGTGGTAAGTGCTTCTTACGTAAAATTTTCCGAAAAATACGATGAAACCATTAAATTTAAAATAAAATTAGTGAGTTTCATTTTGAAGGGAAATTTGTGTACTTTTTGGTACATTTTCAAGACTTTCCAAAAATATAACCAATTTCTCAATCGAGGTAAAACATATTGCAGGGAAGCAAAAAAAACATGTATTTCTAATTTCATTTCTACCGCACAATCTTGTGAAACAGTTCGGAACGATCGGATAACCAACAATCAATAGGAAATTTATTGTACTTTTCAGATTTTTGGGTCCCGTTTTGCACATCGTTGCTCATAGAGAGATATTTTGAAAATAAAACTATGGTGACGTATGTTGGTCAGTTGTAAAATATTCAATTTCGTATATTTAAACAACATGATTGACTGGGAAGTAAAACAAAAAAAAATTTTTCGATGAAGAACAAGTGTGGGAACCACCCCAATATTCATCTTAGCACCCATATTCTTCCAGTCGCTCTTATTTCGCTCTTCTCATCGCTCTTAACTTCCGACTACTCAACTTAATCAAGAGGTAAAATAAAACTACTTTTATTTAAAAAAAAGTAAAATTTTACAGTAGATTGAACAAATAAGAGCAATGAAATGAATATAAGAGCGGTTTTCCTATCAAAATTTTAAGCAAGATTGAAGCAAAATTGAAGATTGAAAATGACCAAATAACACCCAATATGGGTGTTTCTCAAACCAGAATGACGCTCATGGGCCAGAAATTGTCTCCAAATGCCATTTTAAAATCCAAGATGGCAAATTACGGTTTCTGAAAAATAGCCTGAAGTGACCAAATACCACCCAATATGAGTATCACCGGATATTGAATGATGTAAGGAGCTAAAATTTGACCTCAGACACCAGTTTGAATTGTAAAATGGCAACTTCTAGGAAACAGCCGTAAATAACCGAATACTACTACATATGGATATGTCCGTAATCGAAATGATGTAAAGAAGCCAAGCATTGACCCTGGACACCATTTTGAATTTGAAGATGACCACTTTCAGTTTTTTGGAAAACAACGAAAATAACTGAAATTCACCCAATATATTTCCGGAATAGAGGTGATGTACAAAAGCCAAAAGTCAAGGATGTTGTCATTCCGATAAAACCAATAATTTCAAACGAGATAAACAAATCGCAAGGAATCAATGAAATTGAAATGTTTAAAATTATTAAATTAAACACGAAAATAGGCGGGACGAAATTTGCCGGGTCAGCTAGTAACTTAAAAAAAAGGCGGAGCTATTACAGCATTAGTCTAAAACAAACTTCGTGAAGCGAAATTGAGTAATACACTCAAAAACAACAACCAGTCAGAACAACATGATATTATGTGTTAGTTTGATTTCTAGCCGCTCACTTCAAGTGACATCGAAACGTGAAAGCCGAAAAAATTTTTAATCTCAAAAAGTGTTCTTATCAGGACAACGAATAATTGAAAATTAAACATTTTTCTTTACTGGTTTTGCACTAGCATTGCAGCTTGCAATCCAATTGTGGATGCGAAGCCCCTTTTTACCTTTGTTATACTAAACAAAGGTTATAAAAACGGTCGAAAAACGCAAAATAGATCCAAGATCCGGAGGGCCGAATCGTATATACCATTCGACTCAGCTCGACGAACTGAGCAATGTCTGTTCGTGTGTATGTGTGTGTGTATGTGTGTGTGTATGTGTGTGTGTGTATGTATGTTGTCTGTATGTATGTGCCGCAAAATACTAACGCACCTTTCTTACAGAACGCAATATCCGATTTTAATGATCTTATACGCAAATTAAAGCTACTGTGCTCCCCCAGAATGCTGCCGAGTGGATTTTTAATTAGTGGCTTAGATTTCAAAATATTGATCAAAAAGTATTTTTTATATAAGAAATTCAACTTTTAAGGCAAGATAAATGGCACGGAGAGCCATGTGTTGTATACCAATTTACTCAGATCGACGAATTGAACAATTTTTGTATGTTTGTGTATGTGTGCCTGTACGTATGTATGTGTAAATATGTTGTTTATATGTGTAGTATATCAAAATCGACCCAAAAAAGAAAAATAACAAAAAAACACTCTTTTTACAGAACGCTTATTCCGATTTTGATGTTCACATGCTCAAATGAAAGCCCAAGAGCTCTTTTAAAATTATACCGAGTGCGATCTTTTATTGGTTGCTTGAACTGTAGAGTTTTGACCAAAGTATATTTAAGAGGGGATATTTTACTTTCTGGATAATTTTGCTCTCTCACTGCTCTTTACTCTTCTCTATCCCTGTTTTTTCGTATCGCTATTTATTTCTTAAAGGAAATCAACAATCATGGACAACTTTTCATAATATTTACACTCTTCGTAGTGCGTCTTAACTGGTGTAAATAAATTATCCTTAAGCTTTTTCTTGGAAATTTAAACCAGATTTTAGAAGAAACTGCAATGCTTCCTTAGCTCCTTTTCTTCCAAAGCTCCCGTCCTCACTTCTTATGAAATATATACTAAATTGTACGTTGAACCAAGATTTGCGAAGAGTAAGAAACATTTACAGCTTTCGGGAGCCAAGTATTGTAGCAAAATCTGATCCCACAGTGTGCACATGTAACATTTTGAAAAGCTTTACCAAAGATGTATAGAACTATTTACGTACGAATGTGTTAGTGCCACCCGTTGAGAAAAACACAAATGGATCGCTGTTTCGTTTGCAATACTACGTTTTGAACAGCTGGAAAATTTTTCAGTTGAATACTTATTTTATGTTTGAAATTTGTGACCAGGAATCTAAAGTAGTTGGTTAACGTAATCGGCAAAATTAGGAAAAAGTGTTGAAGCAACTCTACATGGCTATACACGTTTACTAATGTGCGCAGGTGAAAAGTCACTAATCTCTATGAATGATGCAATATGCTCATGTATGATATAAATATTGCTTTCTAATTTAAGACTAAGTGCAAACAGAGTATCCATGTTATTCCACTTCTCGTCATCGCAGCAAAATTTAAAAAAGGCTTTATTTCGGATTTTTCATACAGCCTAGGCCTTCGAAAACAATAATGTTCTCGCCTACACTCTGAAAATCCAAAATTCTCAAAGATCGTGGAGAGCCTTTATTTTCAGATAATGCATTTGAGATAGTATTCAATTGACAACTTTTTGCTATATTTTTTTCCTGTATAATTCTAAACTATATTTCGAGAGCAGGTTTGTGAAAGTTTCAATTCGTAAAAAAACTTGATGCTGATTCATAAATCAAAGTCCTGCGATTTTTGAAAATAAAGCGAATGAGTAGAACCGCATTAAACTAACATACATGTTTGCTGTTTTAGTATGAAATCAGCATCATTGTTATCTATTACTGTTTCCCCACGTTCGATTATCTAAAAAAAATTCAATTACTTCTAGCCAGCATTTGAAAATTGGTTTGTGATCGAAAAAATAAGACTCATGTACTCCAGTGATAACATTCATATTATTTGCAAAAACCACGTCAAGCTTTAATTGAATGATCGTCTTTGGTTAATTCTCTGAAACTCTGAAATTGAAATTGGACTTACGATGGTATACGATTTGTAAGTGACTGGCCAAATATGTATAAAGTAATAGTTAGTATAACAAAGGTTTCTGCACCACTAGGTGGATTAATTCAGGTTTTAAATCAGATTCCAACCTTTCTGCATATTATGATGAAAACATAAAACAAATTATGAGATGACGATATGAGACTAACAAACACAGCCACGTATTACAAAACTTGTATCTAAATTCTTTTAGGGGTTGGCGAAACTGTTTATGCTTCGTAAAAGAACCGCGGAACTCTTTATGCTTAGCAGAAGCGGTCGCAAAGGCAAAAGATTGGGAACCATTCATATAGCACTTTGTTTTGTATTTTCTATTGTGGCCATGTCTTAGGGGACAACAAAGTTTTTTCCGCGTTGACTATCAGACATGAAGTAACAAATAATTACATGAATACAACTGAATCCTCGTGAAAGAAAACCCCTGGTCGATGAAAACTTGAACTTTGTTCAACAGCATTCGGAAAAATTTACATAAAAAGTAGGAGGTTGTATCCAAGACACGACGGCATAACTGACGTAGAACTACGCACACTATGAACAAATGCATTGTTGTAAGTGTTTCATTAATGAGTCATAAAGTCTCCAACCGCTTGCTTTGTGCTGCCTCAACAGTGGGGGAATAAAGACACTGAAAACACGAGCTGTAAAAGCTGTTTCACATTCAGTAAATTAGACGGCCGCTACAGATTTAAATTGCTAGTATCCAGCACAGATTGCTCGCTTGAGTTGTCAAAAAATGATTAACCTTCAAATACCTATTTATTTGCCTTGAGAAAGGCATTTTGCTGCTCAAAATTGAATTTGCTGATGGCAAGCTTTATGCTGCCCCAGTAGTGGGGCAATAACGACAGTCTGACGACACACGCTGAGAAGTGAGAAGAACCGCGCTGCTCGTGAGACATGGTGACCAACCACAAGGCAAGTGATTTGTTTGATTTAAAGGCCGCCACAGGCGCAATCCGCTGCAATCCGCTGTTACTTCTGAGTGCTGATATCTGCTGCTACTGCTGTCAACGTTGTGGACGGTCTACCCAGCTCACCTTCCGACTAATGAATGTAGCTGGTTTTACCAGAAACACTCTTTTATAACCGAAGGTTGCTACGAAATAGGCCACGCCTTTTTGTTCAGTTTTACTATTCTCTAATATTCTTTAGACGAATTATTCCACAATTCCCATTTGATTTTTGTACACAACGAATAAACACCGGCACAACGAATAAAACCTACTATTTTAACCCGTATCGTGTTGCGGTTTGTAACATCAAGCGATTTCGTTTGCTCGCTATTGCGTGTTGCATCATGTTGCAACTGAGCAGCTGTTAGACGACGAAATTCTGTTCATTTTGATTGATTGAATCTACTTCAATTAATTCTTTGTTAAGGCGTTCTAACCGAACAGGTCAGTTTGTTGTTCAAAATCGGTTATGTTAATTGCAGCTTTTGTGCTGCCCCAATAGTGGGTCGCATAAGGTAAATAAATAAAGTAAATTTTTTGATCGCGACAGATTTTGATTGCTAGGACCCAGCACAGAATGTTGTGTTATTGCCAAAAAAATATTAACCTTCAATTACTTGTTTATTTGCCTTGAGAAAGACATTTTGTTGTTCAAAATCTGTAAAAGCTGTTTTCGCATTCAGTAAATAAGACGGCCGCGACAGATTGTGTTTTCTTGGATTCAGCACAGAACGTGTTGTTGCCAAGATAATGCAAAACTTTATTGCGGGAAGAAGACCGAAGCCCTTAACTGGCATATCGAGACGTTTGGTGCTACCTCGCTGCTTCTTAGATAAGTGATGTGATTTGTTCACTGGCGCAACCCGCTGCTGCTACTTCCGCAATTCGCTACGATGCGGCTAACTAGTTATACTATTCTGTCGACCTTTTTAGGGAAAGGCAGCAAGTGACCAATCAGAGGACGTAATTTTCGTTTCAACAAGGCTTGACAATTTTCAATAGTACAATAGTTCGCATAACCAATGATTTTCTCTTCATTTTTGCGTTTATCCAAGAAAATGCGTTGAATTAATTTGTTTGAAAAAAAAAAACTTGGATCTTGGAACTTGGAAGGTCGTCTCGAGTAATGAAAATGAAAATGGTTTCAAAGAAGTTTGAAAAACAATCATCAAGATCTTAAGAATGGAAAGAGCGCTACTGTTAGTAGTAAATTTCATCAGTGTGCTAACGTTTTGGTGAACCCTGCTGGTTTTTTTTTTCTATTTTCGCATCCGTCCATCTAAAGAAGTCCACAAATTTATCAATTTACTAACGTGCTACGATTTACTGCGTGACGGTGCTATTTATTTTACAGCACCCCCAAAGGATAGGCTGGTTTGATTTTTATTGAATGAAAGCCACTGTATCTATCCGCAGCTGTTGGCAGCTTCGATAAGGTAACACGGTTTTACTGGTGACCATAAAGTCGGTGATACTCGTAAACTAATTATCCTATCATGACGAGTCTGAGTCAATCCATTTCCACACTCAAAACAGCTGTTGCACCGCACGAGGCGTGAGAATGATTGCAGTCGATAATTTGCATATATATTTTAGTACACAAATTAATATTAATTAACATATTTTTATATTTTCAGAACAAAACTAGCAGACAACCAAATCGACGATGACGAATACAACCCGTTCGAGCATCGGCAGGTTGAGAAACCTAATAGGTATGTTACAAAGCAAACTTTGGTCAGCTGAAACAACATTGCAACCTATTCTCTCTTTTCATTCAACAGTACCAGCGGATCTCTCATCCACTTACTCAAAAGTTCCTTAGGTACCGGTATTCTGGCCATGCCGGTGGCGTTCAAGAATGCTGGTCTCATTTTTGGTGCCATTGGAACCGTGATAATAGGTCTAATCTGTACCCACTGTGTACACGTTCTGGTGAGTAGCTAAATCGGTCAATATCCCGAACCAACTCTTGACTCACTTTTATCTACCTATATATTTGTTCTGCAATAAACTACTGACACGACACGCAGCTCTTACTTGGCTTAGTGGCTACTGACTGAAATACAACCTTTCTGATAGCTGACTCTTGAAATCAATTGTAATGCTTGCAACAACGGCTATCACACTGATAAACTTGGAAACATTTTTTTTTCATCATTGTTCGTCACCTGCACTACCACCCAACTTGTTTTTGCGTTTGAAGGGGAAACACAAATAAAAATTAAATCCCGCCGTCACTGGTTTGGGATATCGTTTCGGTCAGACAACAAGCTATTTAGGAATTAATTGGGATTTCATTATTTTTAAGTATATTTTACCTCCCGTACACCCACACGGTTGTTATCATGATGGGCGATAAGCGAAAACAACTTGACTCCTGAGCGGTAATCAATCGCTCGACGCGGATTATAACTGATAACGATACAACAGGCGCGTTACGTAGTTCCACGTTGTCCAAGCGAAAAGCATGGAAGGTGATAAGAAAACATTCTAAATTGACAACAATTGACGTGCTACGAAAATTCCAAAAATTTTCTGCCACGCTTACATAGATAAATCCGCAAATAAGTCAATTGCCAGTGAACCATAATTTATATTGCCAACCTTCATCTTGTCAGTAGTAATTAATTGAAAACATAAATCAACAGATTTGACACGTTTCAGAATAGTGTTCTGAGAAGGTAAACAATGATGGCTTACACCGCAAAATATTTACGCCCCTGTGGTCACAATTTATTTCCGCGACATGAAATAAACCTGACCACGGCAGTAAACTTCAATTTAATGCTCCATCATACGAAATGTACAGCAGCGCGAAACACGATCAGCTGCGATCAAAGATTATCGTCACGTTTAACCTCCTCCACCTTCATTCATCCATTCATCACCTGACGCGATAACTGTTCTCGGTCGGATCATCCCTCATTAGCATCCACCGTAAACCTGCCCGACGATGGCGAGACATTAAGTATCAGAGAAGGCACGCGTTACACGCTTCCGGACAAGCCGTGCTGATGAACCCCTACTCGCCCGGTTCAGGAAACGTCCTTGATTAAAACGAGTAACACAACTGCCGCAATCGATGAACATAAGCACCAGCAGAACAGAACTGCAGCAAATGCTTCTTCCCAAAAACCGGTTAGCCGAGCCGGTATATCCTGCTCGAACCTATCACATTTAATCGAACGTCCTCTTTTCTTCCGCAGGTCAAAACCTCACACGATGTGTGCAAAAGGACGCGGATACCGGTGCTTGGCTTCGCGGAAACTGCCGAACGAGTCTTTCAGTACGGGCCCGTCAAACTGCGGCGGATGGCCAACTTCTCCAAGTGAGTACCCCCAAAATTACCTGCATTCAACCAAAAAAGCCGTCGCATGCGATATTTAAACCAAAGTTTTTATTTTGTGTAACGATTTCGCTGGATCAAATTTGTTTACGGTTCCAAGCTTGGAACTTTAAACACTTCTTTAGATTTTTTTTTTTTTTTGAAAATGTTGAGATAACAACAAAATAACACAAATGATACTGAATTACCGTGTGGTAAAAAGCACGGAAACCATGAAATAATCTTATGGATAATTGTAGCTCAAGTTCTAATAATGGGAAAATTGACCCTCTACTTAGTCTTGATCTAAAAATGAGTCATGATAAATAGCTGACAATCACCCAGACGCGACTAGTAGACAAAACCCCTCTTAAACTCTCACGCATATGTTCACCAATTATCTTTCATCTCTTCCATTATAAACAGTTTATCAAAGCCTCAAACAGTATTTACGGTAATCAAATGCCAATGTCAATGTCGACCAGTTTGGTCAGAGCCAGTACATACTGGCCTGTGGCCAGTTTTGGGATACAACAATTAACCAGATCTACAGTGTTTCCTCTAAGGTACTGAGTCGAAAACGGCCTCTTAAAAGTACGATACAACGTATTCCATCGGTAAATATCTAATCTGCGAACGCAGCTCGGGTCCACCGTATATCGCGAGCGGTACAAATTTGGACAGCGATTAATTTTTTGCACAGCCTGAAAGTCATGCCTCTCTCTATCAGCAATCGCCGGCAATGTTGTCGTTAATGTATAGTACATATTGGCATCCAGCTGAACAGTAGCTATAGTGCAACAATCTATAGTGAAGGCAGCCAGCGACAGATTGCATCAAGGTAAAACACGCCAACCCCTAAACAAACCACCGCGTCAAGCTGCCCACACTACGGTAATGTTACAATAGGTACAGATAGAGAGGGGAGGGCTAGGTTTTTGCACACATTTAGGCACTGTGCGATGTCACGCCGGTTTTTGGGCACTTATTATTTAATTAGGGTCAGCTGTGATTAATGTGTGTTTACATTTTAACCTTCGTCGCACGTTTGTCGTACCGTGGAGATTGATGCGGTGTAGTTTGAAGTGTGCATTTTTGGATCCAGCAGGTTGCTGTGAACCCATGAATATTTAAAATTTTGCTGGAACCGACATTTGGAAGATTCGCACCGGGGAGAGAGATGATTTAGTGGTCGAATTAATATTAATCATACAGTCTAAGTATAAATACCACACAGAGTGAGGATTTTTTCATTTTTCCAAAGCTAAGCTGAATTAATGGTTAAAGCTGAGGACTATAAAACTCTATCAAGACGCGCTGAACAAAAAAAAAATCTCTAGTGAACAACAAACTGACACGCAAAAGATATGAAACATTTGTCTGCATAGGCGTAGCCAGAGGGGGACAGGGGGGGCCGTGGCATGTTGACATTGGTGCAGAATTTTGTTTTCAATAACTCTAATAGCACAAAACGACATCTTTAGCCCATAGAAACATCTGTGTAAAGTATCAGCCAGATCAAAAATAATTGATTGAAATGCTTGCGCTATGTTGCGTGGAATTGCACAGGTTTTTCAGTTGATCCACCAAGAATATTGCAGCGGCAAAAGTACCGGGCAAATCCACCTGCATCGACTAGCTTGGAGTATTGGAACCGAGCTGTGACAATTCCTTACCTTGATTCTCTTGTAACCTCACTGGAAACACGGTTCGATGAAGATGCCTACGCCTTGTCCTTGCTACATCCTGCTAACGTAAAACGCAAATCGTTGGAAGAGTTCAAGCGCAAAACCGAAAATTTCGTAATTTTTTATGAAGTTGACAATTTTGTTTTAAGGTGGAAGTTTTGTATAAACATTGCAGCAGTATGAGAGCAGACCGTAAGAACTTGGAAGAGTTGAATCTTATAGACCTGCTAGCTAAAGCCCGTTCTTTCTTTCCTGCGACTGAGAAAGCAGTTAAAATTGCACTTGCTCTACCATGGAAACATGCACGATTTAACGCTCGTTTAGCGCATTACGTCGGGTGAAAACCTGGCTGAGGTCAACAATATTTGAACAGCGGTTGAGTGCTCTCTGCTTGCTGAGTGTTAATCGTCAGATGGTCAACAACAATCGTGAAAGGCAACCAGACACATGAACCGCTTCCGGAACGTTTGACGTTTGATACCCGAAGACTTTATTGAGAATCTTGACTGTGTCTTCAATCTTCACGTCCTTGGGAAGCTTTGACAGAATGTAGTTGAGATAGCGGCTGTGCAAATGGGTGTCCAGTTTTCGGAGAAGTAAACGCACCGTCGCCGCATCATTCAGCTGGCCTGCATCGTTCTCAAAGAGGTCCTGGTAGCGGTTGAACAACAACGTCCGAACGTAACTCCGTTTTCTTCGTCGAAGACAAACTCGATGATGTTCAAAAAGAGGGACTCCAAAATCTGCTCCGGGGTTTGATACTGACGCTGCTGGACCGCTATCCGCTGTAAAATTTGGGCCATCTTGTGAATCATATCTTGAATCCCCGGTTGCGGCTGCTGATCAACTCTATCTTTTGCCATGTTCGTGGATTCTTGAGATCCTCGTCGCCAAAATAATATGTCCAAAGGTTTAAATGAACTTAAGAGTTTTTAGTAAATAACATCTATTTATATTCGAGGTTGGACAAAGAATTATCAAATTTTCCACTCTGATGTCAAGGACAACTTTTCACTGGTTGCCTTGACAATCACTAAAGATTAGTATTTATTTCTATTTTTCAAAACACACTAAAGTCCCTTTCTACGCGGAGGATACGTGCCGCGTAAATTCCGGAATCCGCGTAAAAAAACTCGTAAATTTCGAAATCCGCGTAAAAAAACGCGTAAATTCCGGAATCCACATAAAAAAGCCGCGTAAAAAGCGACCTTAGTAAACCTTAGTGATTTTTTTACTTCTAAAATTTTGAAGAGCTTCCCCCCCCCCTATTTGAAATTCTGGCTACGCCCATGTTTGTCTGAACCTTTTTGTTTTGAGGGTGTTGACCAGAAGAAATTTTCTAAAAGTCTTCAAGTTCCTAAAAGCTATAATATTTAAAAAGATTCTTCGCTCTTCAACTGTCCACATTGGTAATTATTTTTAAGATTTCTTTCCGGGCATCATTCTACCAATATTTACTTTGATTCTACATGGTATGCTTCATAACCCACTGCCGAAACCAGAATACGCCCCCCTCCTCCCATATTGGACTATCCTTCTCCTATCGCTCCAAACACCCGCCGATCGGACGTCCTTCGATTAATATCACGGAGTCTGCTGGATTCTCTGCTGAATATTATGTTCACTAGTTGTCCCTCGTGTTGGTCGCCGTGCTGTTGGTCGTGGATCATGCGCCTGCACCACACTCCCTTCTCCAGTTTTTAGCCAACTATTGGACGCAGGATCCTACGCTCGAAGACACCAAGTGCTCACCGGTCGGCTTTCCTCATCGAACAACACTCATGGCCGTAGAATACCACCGGGAGAATCAGCGTCCTGTTTCGTGCGGTTATGCTCTCATCTGCCATGTTTTTGTTTCGGTAGAACAGATGATAAGTTTAAATCTCGCGGATTTTTCTCTTAAAAGGCACGAATGCCTCCTCCACTGCTCTGCGGCTAATATCGATGATACCAATATTATCCGCAAATATCGAAAGGAAGAACTTTTTATTAAATTCTACTATCAACTTCAGAAGTTAATATTCAATTTACCCGTCCGCAGATACGTAATTCGACACGTAGTCTGCATCAGTGCATGTCGTATTTCAAAAAACGTATCTGCGGACGAGTAAATTTAACATTAACTGTACGCCAGCTCTCCTATTAGGCGTCGACAAAATTGACGTAACACTAAAAATTCAAATTTTAGACCCCCACCTCTTCCTATGTAACAATAAGTAACGTTCGATATAACTCCCTCACCTAAAATTGCGTAACGCTAAGCCCCTAAAAAAATCGATTTTAAAGGAAACTCAAAGTTACGTAACTGTTTCAACTACCCCCCTCCCCCATATGTACCAATAAGTAACGTAAACTTAACCCCCCTCCCCTCCCCTTCACGTGTTACGTAATTTGTGTACGACGCCTTACTTACTCCAAGGCAATGTTGAACAACAGATCTAAGATCTTGCTTCAGGCTTCCCAACGTCGCGAACGGGTCCGAAATTACACCCAATATTCTGACGCATGTTGAGAAACCGCCAAGAATGGCACGAATCAGCTTGATCAATTTTGTTGAGAACCAATATTTGAGCATAATCTACCATAACTCGTTGCGCTTTTAGGTCTATAAACAGATTATGAGTCTACAAGTTTACTTCTTTGAACTTGACGAGGGTTCGAAGCAAGATGAACATTTGGTCCGTAGTAGATTACCTTTCCCAAAAACCTGCACAGGTACTCTCCACTAAAGGTTACCTCTAAGCTAAATTAGGGATTGTTATGCCTCGATAATTGCTGCAATCAAGTTAGTGGTCCTTTTTATAGACTGAGCAAATGAGTCTGTTCAACAAGTCCGCTGATAGTTTGTCCGCGGCCCAAACTTTAAAGTTGAGTTGATGGATTGCACGTAACTGCTGCTCACTCCCGGCTTTGAAAACTTCGTCTGAAAGCCCATCCTCTCTAGCTTTATTATTAATCAAGCCTAACAAGCTTCCCCGGCCTCATTCAAGATCTCTATTCTACAGTTTCTGTCGACGGCTATATTATCTTCGCCGTTGAACAACCTCGAAATGTTGTTTCCAACGCATTGCGACCAGTGTTTCATCGATTATTATCGATCAATTTTTCCTGCATTTTTTGAGGAGGTCAAAAGGCACAAAATATGAAGCATTGCGTTCACATTAGTGCCACGTGACGACAGAGCTCTGCTCTGAACCGTTCATCAACCAGAAGCCCTTGACCGTCTGAACAAATTTGCTCAAGACCGTAACTTTCCAGGTCGTCGGAAACACAAGATATTTAGTTTTTTCAAGAATATGGATATTTCGACTGTAAGATTACACTGTGCTACAGCGATTTAGAACTACTGAAGTGACCTAGTGTAGGTTGTAGGTCTTGTTGAGTGTAACATTCGCTCATACTAGAAATTTTCCAAACACCTCCAAAATCTGATGTTATGGTCGAAATACGGTTTTTTGGGCCTCAGGGCATACATTTTTTTTAACTCAGTCATTTCTCAACCGATTTTCAATATTTAGGCAGTTTTGGAAAGAAGATGAACAGAGCTTTCAAAACATTTGCAGGTTTGTACTAATATCACTAAAACATGTTGAGTTATTTGAGTTTAAATATAATTTTTTAGACTTTTACATGCTATTTTTCAACATAACTTGAAATTTGTCACCTATTTTTGTGAGAAAGATACTACAAATACAATAAAATTTTGAAATAATATTAAATAACGAATCAAACAAAAGTGGTTTTGTGAAAATCGTTGAATATTTGGCTGAGTCATAGGTTTTTTAAGAAAACCAGATTTTTTGGCATCTAACGCACAATTGTTTTATGGTGCTACAAATGGTAAAAAATGCAAGAGCTTTTGATGTGACCTAGTGTGGGTAATAGCTCTAGTCAAGTGTTAATACCGCGCATACTTTAAGTTTCAAATACCCCAAAAATTTGAAGTTATGATCAAAACCCAGTTCTTAGACCTCACATTAAAAAATTGTGTGAAAAAATCTAAAAATTTTTATTTGAATTTAATTTACTCAACATGTTTTAGTGATATTAGTACAAACCAGTAGATTTTTTGAAAGCTCTATTCATCTTCTTTCCAAAACTGCCTAAATATTGAAAATAAGTTGAGAAATGACTGAGTTAAAAAAAATGTATGCCCTGAGGTCCAAAAAACCGTATTTTGACCATAACTTCAGATTTTGGAGGTGTTTGGAAAATTTCTAGTATGAGCGAATGTTACACTCAACAAGACCTACAACCTACGGTAGGTCACTTTAGAAGTTCTTGTGTTTTTTAACTATTTGTAGCACCGCGAAATAATTGTGGGATAGAAGCCATAAATTCTGGTTTTCCTAAAAAATATATAACTCAGTCAAATATTCACCGATTTTCACAAAACCACTTTTGTTTGATTCGTCATTGAATATAATTTCAAAAGTTTAGTATATTTGTAGTATCTTTCTCACAAAAACAGGTGGCAAATTTCGAATTAAATTGTAAAATTGCGTGAAAAAAACTAAAAAGTTATATTTAAACTCGAATAACTCATAATGTTTTAGTGATATTAGTACAAACCAGTAAATCTTTTGAAAGCTCTGTTTATCTTTTTTCCGAACCCGCCTCAATATTGAAAATCGGTTGAAAAATGATTGAGTTAAAAAAAATTGTATGCACTGAGGTCCAAAAAACCGTATTTTGACCATAACATCAGATTTTGGGGGTGTTTGGAAAATTTCTAGTATGAGCGAATGTTACACTCAACAAGACCTACAACCTACACTAGGTGACTTCAGAAGCTCTTGCATTTTTTTTTTCATTTGTAGCACAGTGTTATTAGTGGTTCGGGTTCTGGAAAACTTAGCAATGTGGCCAAAGGAGTTTGATCTTCATCGATAAGATGACTGTTTTGAACCAGATTCGCTTGCAAAACTTTGTAACTGTGGAAGAAGCCACCCACATTCCATGTGGACGGCAGAAAAGTTCCCGATTCGTCCAAGCATTAGCCTCGATAATGCAACGAAGTCGTTATGTTTTTCAAGCATCAAAGTATTTTCGTCGTAGGACTACATCTTTCTGGAAGTTAGGTAGGTACCTGAATTCGGAAATCAAGAAATTCAACCATGAAGAAAGTGGTCAGGGCTTGAGCGCTTATATTTCAGTCATTTATAGTCAGATCATCGAGGTTTTGGCATCAATCGATCAGAAATTCTTTTACGGTAAAATTTATATAACAAAAACAACCTATTGTTTGAGATACACTATTGAAAAATTGATAAATAACATCGATTGCCTAAATCATATCGAGAAACCAATCACTACCTCTCTTCCCAAGCACAGCCGACACTAACGGGTACAACCGAACCGACTTTGTAAACGATTTGTGGTCGTTGTTGTTGTCTTTTTCGAGGTCGCTTTCTGTTCCTTTTTTTTTACTTTCCTTGTCAATTCCTACTCCTATTCTTCTACGCGCCACACTTTTTCCAACTAAGTGACGGAACCTTGATGTAAAAGGTACCATTCGAACATTTCACCCCATCATTTTCATTCCAAAGTTGTACTGGTATCACTCGGACGCTAGGTTCTGATATCGCGAAAACAAAGAAAAGACAAAACAGTACCGGTCATCTCATGCCGTATTTCACCCGTATATCTGGCCGCTGTTGAGTAGTACATAGTTGCTGCAAAAGTGACAGATTGGCTGGAATTCTGCCCGGAATAACCAGAGAACAAGAATCATCGACAACTGGCACCTTTTGATGCTCCAAAGTGTTATAATTGAAGTGGCTAGTTGAATTTTCTCTTTTTCAAAACGTTACTGACAGCGAGGAAAGCCATGTAAATAATCGAATTCTCGCTATTTTCCTAAGTGTTCATTGTTCAACAGCGGCCGGTGTAGCTTTTAGAAATGGTTCACTCCCCTTTCCATTTCCTATTTTTCTACGTGCCACCCTCTTTCCAACTAACTGACGAAACCTTGATATAAAAGATTCCAATCGAACATTTCACCCATCATTTTAATTCCAAGACCGTACCGGTGACATGCGAATGCCAGATTTTTGTGTACAGCGATAGCAGTCTGTAAAGCAGTTTCGTTTAAGGCCCGAATACACACACGGCGTGACAACGCTTTCCTGACGAAAATTGTCAGTACCTTCTTGAAACCTCCTGATGTACCTTCTAGCATCTACCACCTTCCGCTCGTCTACACGGAAGGCGCAATCACGCCGTCTCGTACCCCTCCGTGTGCTAACCTTCTTGTCGCCATGCCACCCAATTCATGTTTGTTTATGTTTGTTGGATGAAAAAATAAGGCAGCACCAGCACCAGAATCACCAGCAGGCGGAAAATGATACAACACGGCGCTGCCAGCACCTTCGCCAAAAGAAGGCAACACAAGACCGTGTGGAAGACACGATACGTCTACACGGAAGGCAGTCCAGTACGCAGCCGAAGGCGGCGAACTGCTACCTTCTTCACTAGAAGGCACAGCTAGAAGGTTCTGGTTGGAAGGCGTCCCAACGTAAGGCGCGATTACGCCTTCTAATTTGTATGGAGAAGGCATCATTACGCCCTGTGTGTATTCGGGCCTTTAGTGAACGAACGAATGTATTGAATATGAACATCTCAATCCTCGCAATATTTCATCATATGAATATGATGTATAAATGCAATTCCCACAAGCGTGCAAAGGATCACCAGATTTCTCCGAAGCAACGAAATATAGAACAATACCGTAGTCCTACGTCATGCGGTCGCGTCTTGGATACCACCCTCCTACTTTTAATCTCTCAATAAGAGCCGTGCTGTGTCAAGAACAAGCCTATCTACTTTCATCGATTTTCTTGATTGACTTTTCATTTGTTTAATGGTTCAGCTAAAGTAACTATTCCCAACGTGGTTTTCATTAAAAAAGCTAGATTAGATTCTCCGCTATCAAATGGTGTAAAGGACATATCATGAAACGTGTTTAATAAGCCGTGGCGGTTGAAATAAACCGATCGATCAAAAAATCGATCAAAGCAGATAGGCCCTTTTGACATGTTGCTCTACATCTTATTGCTCCCCGCAAGTCTTCTTCGATCTGATCGAGTCATCGTGCACGCAGCGCCTCTTTATTTCTGGTACTGCTAGAGTTGCTGAATAAAAGCGATTTCACAGGGTTATCGTCCGGCGTCCTCACGACGTGAAGGCTCATGCGCCTTCGCCATTATTCGCCATTCGTCTGTACTCCACAGTAGATAGCTCGCAGTTCGTAGCACCTTCTAAGAGCGTTCAAATCCTCCGCGATTCTCTGCGTTATTGTTTCGATTCCGTAGAGGACTACCGGTCTTCTCGGGGTTTTATACAGCGTCAACTTCGTGCGTCGTCGCACTCGATTTAATCGGAGTGTCTTTCGAAGTGGAAAGTAGGCATGATTTCCAGTCTGGTGTCGGCGGTCATCAGTGACCCCAAACACACGAACTAGTCGACCACCTCAAGCTCATCGCCATCTACAGAGATTTGAGTTGGGAAGCTAAAGCTGTTCTTCTAGGAGCCTCTTGCTCGCATGTATTCCGTTTCGACGCATTTTTTCGTAGTCCGATTCATCTGGCTTCGGCTTTCAGTCAAGCGGCCGCTGTCAGAGAGTTACGTGTTATCATGTCAAAATCAGCGAAGTCCAAAATCTAAACCGATTTCGAGAATATCGTGCCTCCCGTGTCGATGCCCACCCTCCGAATCAAACACTCGATGACGATGTTAACCCTTTATAAGGCAGTGGCAACTATATTGCCACCAGCAACTTTCGTTTTTTTTCTGCTTGATAATTATGAGCTATCATCAGTGATCAGAAATGAACAATAAAATTTAATGACATTTTTTTGCCTCGGTCCGTTAAAGGATTAAACAGCCAACAGGAAAGTCCATCATCTTATCTTAACCCTCTGCGTGATTCGAAGGGGCATTCAAAGGGGCTCGAAACCACATCCATGTCACGAACGTCATTCCCATACATTTTGCTTGAAGCCAATATTCTCTGGCTCTCTGGCTCGATTTTACGTCAAAAGGCTGTCAGTGCTTTCGAAACAGCCGAATAAGCTTCGTTCATGCAAGATCAGCTGTTGCTGCAAAGGGTGTGTAGAAATCTAAAAAGCGAAGAATGTTTTTTTTCGTTTCGTTCGTTCTCTAGATGTTGTGCAGGACATTAATAGATATGTCCAGACATGTTTCAACACGTTCTGGATCATAAATTCAATATTCATATTGATATGTATTCATTAGAACTTTTCACGCGAAAAAATGTGCAACAGCCTATGCGGCACAATGAACGGAGCTTAAGATCATATCATTAACAGTAGCGCCATCATCATTGGCGGCGGCTTCAGGAAACAGTCGCCGTGACATGGGTCTGCTCGAAACACGCACATAGCTCATGACTTACACCATAATGACCTTGATCAATCAGTTTATCCGGGAATCCGGGACATCCTGGTTATGGTTAGACGACGAAACAGGATCTGATATAGCATTTTGAAGGCGGTATCAATAAGCAAAATGCCGCGGTAACTGCGGCACTCTGGCTTCCATCCACTCATTTGGCAGCTTTGCCTCCTTCCAAATCTTGACCTAGTGCAGCGCGTTAGTCAGCTCCTCTCAACCGTGCTTAAAGAGCTGAGCTTCTCGATCAGACAACAAACCTTATTAACATCGGGGGTTGGTACCCGGCGTTGGTACCCGGCTTGCTGTATTACTATTGAGGTGTCTGTCGAAGAAGCTTTCCACCTGTCTGCCAACTCGCTGGCATCCGTGAGAATGTTTCTATTCGCGTCGTTGAACATGTCAGCTGGCGGCACACAGCCTCTGCGAGACTGGTTCACCTTCTCATTGAACTTCCGTACATATCGATTGCACGGGACAGCTGCACGAGCTCCCATGTTCACAATCCTCTTACTGGCGCTTCTTTCGTCTGAGAATTGTGGTCATGTCGTTCCGTGCCCATTTGTACTTGCTCTTGTTCTCCCTCGTTGACTTGCCCAGGTGTACCGCCCAGGTCCGGTTCTTATAATTTACCGCTACCTAGCATTCCCGTTATACCAGTTGTATCTACTTGTAGTGTCACCGTTGTGGTGTCCCTGATAGTTTTGCAAATCCTGCACCGGCCGTCCTCTAGAAGCGCCCCTCCGCTGTGGGTAGTATCGCTTCGAACTGTTGCGCGTATTCCTCCGCAGCCTGGGAGTCCCGGAACTGCTTGCTGTTCCGCCGCGGGCGGCTATGTAGTGCGTGATACACGGTGGACAATTTCGATCGCAAGCATACCGCAACTAGGTAGTGGTCCGAGTCAATATCCGAACCGGAATTGGTGCGTACTTTGTACTCGTTCGTCTCGGTGTGCAGGCTGTGCAGGTCGGTTCGTACATTATTTTCCATCCGATCTGAGCATTTATGTTCCCCCTGACGGTCTTGATGATTCGAGGCGATCGGCTGTCGTAGAATTTTTCAGCTTCTCTTTCGACATCGCTTTTTACATCATGAGGACAGTGCATGTTAAGGATAGTGTAGTTGTAAAAGCGGCCTTTAATTCACAACATACACAATCTGTTACTAATTGCCTGCCTTTTGATCACACGTTTCTGCAATCTACACAGTACTACAAAGCAGACACCCAGATCGTTGGTGGTGCCGCCGTTCTGGTAGTGCAGTGCCCTGCGACCACAAAACCTCTGTACCTTTTCTCCTTTCGACTGTGCTCTTAGAGCACAACGATTTCGAAGTGGCAAGAGTTCTAATTGATCCAGCAGGTCGCCACCTGGCACGTTCAGCGATCTACAATTCCATGTACCGAGCTTCCAATCCTCGTCCTTATTTCGTCTCCTAGATCGTTGCTGATTGTTCCGGTTCGTATTTACTTCTTGAGTGTTTGTAGTCTTTTTTTTTCTGCATGCAACCTTACTGGGGCTGCGGATGCCTAGTCTCACGATGAGGCTGCCGTCTTAGGTGTAGCTGTTGCGACACCTCATTTCATAGTTCAGCCTTCCGCTCCGGAACAGTCACTTTTTGAGCCACCCCTGTCATGGGGACCGGTCGCTCAGTCAAGCTGTTCTCCAAAGAGAACAGTTTCCCCTTCTCTGCCAGTATACGACCACGTTTCCACCGGATTACCGGATACGATTTGGTGGGCATTATGCTTTGGACCACAATGGAGTCTATTTTATGCCTGCTAGTACACACTGCCCAACCGTTTACCAAGTTCTAGAAGTTCGATTTACTAACTTTACTTTATTGGCCGACGGACCGTTTCCGGTCTAAGGCCGGACCATTTAGAGATGTCTAGCTTCTTCTGTCTTGGACAGCCGTTCTCCAGCCACCTTGTTAACCAGCAGATCTAGCAACATGTAAAATATAACTGATGACTGATGATTAAATATGATTTTATCTAATTAAAACCTTAGTTTGATGTCGAACAATCTTCCTCTAACTTGTTTTCTCAAAATTCAATTTTTCAAATAAGCTTGCGGCAGTTTTTTTAGCTTCTAAAACCCATGAATAATCAACTCTCTTTTCTCTCGTGCAGAAACTTCGTCGACTACGGTCTGATGGCAACGTACTACAGTGCCGGATGCGTGTACATCGTCTTCATCGGCAGCTCCCTCGAGAAGGTCATCAACACGATGGCCGACCTGGACTGGGACGTGCGTATCTACATTCTGTTCACGATGATCCCGGTCCTGGCGATCGGTCAAATCCGCGAGCTGAAGTTCCTCGTTCCGTTCTCGGCGCTGGCCAATCTGTTCATCGTGGTCACCTTCGGCATTACGCTGTACTACATCTTCAAGGATCCACTGGTGTTCGACGATAAGCCGGGCTTCGCCTCGTTCGCGACACTTCCACTGTTTTTCAGGTATGCCTAACCCTTGCCCATGTTGAATTTACTCTCAAAACTAACATCACTCCCGTTGATTAGCACCGTCATATTCGCAATGGAAGGAATCGGAGTTGTGATGCCCGTTGAAAACTCCATGGCTAAGCCACAACATTTCCTTGGCTGCCCGGGAGTTCTGAACACTGCTATGGGAATTGTAATCACTCTCTACGCCGTCATTGGTTTCTTCGGTTATGTCCGCTACGGGTCACTGGCCGCAGGAAGTGTTACGCTGAATTTACCCACCGAGGATGTGTAGGTTGAACCGAAAACTGCAATTTACAAACTAAACTCAACAATATTCTCAATTACAGATTGGCCAAGATTGCGCAGCTGTTGATTGCCGCCGCTATTCTGCTAACCTTCGGTTTACAGTTCTACGTGCCCATGGACATTTTCTGGAGAAAAATCCATGACAAAATTCCCAAGGACAAGCACAACATCTCGCAGATTGCAATTCGTTCTGGAATCATGATTCTGATGGGTGGCCTGGCGCTGGCCGTTCCCAACTTGGAACCCTTCATCGGTTTGGTAGGAGCGGTCTTCTTCTCCAGCCTGGGTTTGCTAGTACCATGCGTCGTGGAAACCGTATTTCTGTGGCCAAACGAGCTCGGAACGTTCAAATGGGTGCTGGTGAAAAACGTCATTTTCGGAGCGTTCGCACTTTTCGCTCTGGTTGCCGGTTCGTACGTAAGCATCGAGGAGATTGTCAAGCTGTACACGGAGAATGGTCATACGGAGTGATCTCCGGCAACCCTGCAAGCCTTCCCATGCCATCTTACATTAAGATACCTCGCCAAAGGGACGCTTTTCATTGGGGACAAAAAACAAGTTGTGTGATTATTTTTTCCAGCTGGAAGAGAAACAACTGATTTCATGAACAGTATATGCAAAACGCCCGGGGTGCCCAGGAAACGTTGAGCGCTTGTTAGACTTACGATTGTACACTATTTGGAACAATGCATGCATACACTTGTTTAAAATGAAATACAAAGCATTAAATATTTTATATCAATTGTTGAGTTTTACTATCACATGCCATTGGATGTGTAAGGAATGCTAATTACAAATGGTGTAGCACGAATATTCTACCGAGTGAAGTTATCCTTTTGAGCTCTAGAACATATCGTCAAACCATAATCTGTCGTGGTGTGGACATCTGGACGGTAATTCACAATGCACTTTTTCATTCTTAAGCAAATTTTTTATTTATTTATTTAATAACTTAGCATCATCGTACAACAGGGTCAAACAGATAAAAAATACATTTAAATGGAACAAAAATAAGTTTAGAAACAATTCTATTTTGAGATTTTGTACTTTTTGCTTGTTAACCTTACAACTCCTTAAAACTTTGAGTTTTTGGATTTTTTGTTTTCTAGATTTGTCGCTTCTCTAATGATTGATTTTACTTTTTTTTTGTCTCTTCGATTGTACAATTTTTTAATATTTCAACTTCGACTTTTTAAATTTATGGCTATAACTTATTGACTCATGCAGCTCAATCTTGAGTCAAAAATCATTTTTATTGTACATTAATTCGTATCATTAACCTAACATGCACGCCCAATTTTGTTAAAAAATTCACAGTCTACTCCAAAAAACACTAAATATTTTCAATAATATCCTGTATACTGAAGTAAGTTCCAACGATCAGGATGAATCCTCCAAAAGTCGCAAGTACGGCATTCTTCACCAACCGCCACTTCAGCCAGCCAAAATCATTCGGCCACCGGAAAATTGTGTCCAAGGTAATCGGGGTTAGCAGGGCCAACGTCGCAGATCCAATAGAACCCACAAATCCGATGAAGTACTCCAGCTGAGGAATCGTCAGTGCTAAGCCCATCATTAGGACAACTATTCCCAAGCGTATGCCTATTTGGGCCAGATTTTCCCACCTCGGAGAAATCTTGTGTCCTATCTTTAGCCACAGGATTTCCATGGGTACGTAGTAATACAAACCGGTGGTGAGTAGAATTGCCAAAGCAGCCAACAGTTGCGTTGATTTAGCTAATCTGCGTACAAAGAGGAATCAATGTTGATTTTCTCCTACCTATATCCATTGTAAACTTACATTTCCTCGGTGGGTAAATTGAGCGTAATTGATCCTTTAGTATCTGGTCCGTAACGTGCATAGCCAAAAAAGCCAGTGACGACATAGAGTACACTGATGAAGGATATTCCCACATTAACTGTACCTATTGGTTTTAGAAAGTCCTGAGGATGTTTCATCTTATTTTCAACCGGTAACACAATTCCAATGCCCTCGATTGCATAAACTGCTATACTGCGTGGAACAAAATCATGAAGGTTTGATACACCGATATACAATGGTAACTCACCCGAAAAACGATGGTAAATTACTCCATTCCGGCCAAAGATTCCGGTTCTCTATGGAGACAGGTTCTTTGAAGATATAATAAAGCGTAATGATGAACACCACGAATATGGAAGAATTGGCGAGCAAGGAAAACGGAACCAAATATTTTAATTCTCGAACTTGCGTTATTAGTGCCACAACGGCCGTTGTCATCAGAATGTAAGTTCGGGTTTCCCATTGAAGCTCCAGTTCGTAGTTGATAACATCGCGCATTGTTGTGGATATGAAGACCAGATAGACACTGACCGAGAAGTAGCTCATCACTAGTAGCATGTAATCTATGTAGCCCCTAAAAGATGAAAATAAGTCCTAACTATGATGGTTTCAAAGCGATTATTAGGAGTTGTATACTTGGCAAATCCTGCAAATCTTTGTACACGCGGAGGTCCATTGGCGCACACGCTTTCAGCAGTCTCAGAAAACCCAAGCGACGGGATCTTGTTTCGTTTACATGACTTTTGAGATGTACTGACCTGCGAAGAGTTATGAAATTGAAAAATCTTTTATATAATGACTTATCATTTTATTATGTATGGACGATAGATCGCTCCTCACGCAGCTCTTGCAGATTGTGATTCATTCTCCATGTTCCGCTATCTACCTTAATCCATCAGAGATGACATGCGGTTCGAAAACCGCTAGAGCGCGTTGGTCGTTCACAAACATATTCCATGCTTCATTGCCACAAAGCACTACCGCTTTAAGTGTCCTGTAGATAGTCAACTTGATGCGGCGGTGAGCTCGTCGACCATCTCGATTTCATCAACACCAATCTGAACTCGAGGTGGGAGGTTAGCATTCTTTTCTCTTCAATCTGTTTCTTTCATATACATCATATACAATTCATTTGGTTTTAGCCTTCAACCTGGTGGCGGAAAGGCTAACACGCCAGTTCCCACACCGGATATAACGGTCGATGGTCTTTTGCTAGTCAAGGCAATCGAAAAAAGCAGGGACAAGCGGCCTAGGGTGGCAGCGCTTTCCAAACAACTCGATGCGATCATCGAGTACGCGACGAATAGGAGCAATATCGCCAGAGATCTGAAGCAGAGCCTCCTCCTGCTTCGGTCCACCATCGACGAAGCTCAGAAGGAGTACGCCAAACGAGTGGCTCGAATTGAAGCCTCCAAAAAGGAGGTGAGGACTAGGAGGGGAACTGTATCCAAGCAGGTTCAGACCGATGCCCTCATGTCCTCAGTCACCGCGATGTTCTCTACGAGGCAGGTCGGTAAGCGAACGATACAGTCCCCGGGGGAACCAGCCCCCGACAAAGTGAATAAGCGGTTGGTGGAGCTAGCCTCGCAAGCTAGCACACGAACAGACTTAAGGGGTTATATACCTTTTTAGTTTTCAAAAAACCCGGAAAAATTTTTATTACATTATCTTCAAATACAACATCTTGAGAACATTTCCACAAATTTTTATAAAGATCTGAGCAATAGGAAGAAAGTTAGAGCGATTGGCAACGCGCCTCGCCACAGCCGCATAAGCTAAACTTGAAACTTTACACGCGATTATCTCGGAATAGTTTTTCCGGAAAATGACTTTGCCGTGATCCTGATTGCGGGAAAACTACTGAACCGATTTCCTTCATCTTTTTTTTTTAAATTTTCGTTATAAAATTCGCCGGTCCTTGAACGATCGCTTTTTGAAACATACTGTTACATTTTGCCGCAAAAAAATTTTTAATGCAATTTTTCGTGCTCAAAACGTGCATTTTTTGGGAAAAAACGTTCCCGTTTGCACTGAAAACAAAATACTCATAAAAGCGATCGTTCAAGGACCCGGCACACTTCTAAACTAATGAAATAACATGAGTTTTTCGATTTCGGTTGATCCGCTGAGTCTCTATCAGGATCACCGCAAGCCTCTGCAAAAAATAGCGTTTCAGGGAAACGGCCATTACTCCAGTAATAATTGGTATATCTCAAAATCAAACGTATTTTCTTGTTGTTGATAAACTGTACTTTCAGAAAAATACCACTTTGATGCAATGAAAATGGTGCAATGCACTTAAAAATAATTTAAAATTTCCCCCATTTTTCTCGACCAAAAAGGTATATAACCCCTTAAAGGCCTGAACGTCAAACGTCCGCCAAAAATCAAGAAGGCGAGGAGCAGGAGGGACGCCCTCATACTCAAGACTGACGGGTCTAAGTACTCGGAAGTCTTGAAGAAAATGAGGGGTGAATCGTCACTCAGCTCGGAGGTGACTCTCCAGCTTAAAAACCTAAAAGAAATCACCGAGGGGTGCGATATTGCACAATCCCTCAACGAGAAGTGCGAGGTAGAGGTGGCCACTGAGTCAATCCGCCTCCGAAAGGGTCCAGCGGAGACCCAATTGGCCACCTTCCGACTAGCGTCGGCAGATGCGAACCTGGCAAGCTAAAGGTCGGCTGGTTATTAGCCTTCTGGGTATACTCCAGCAACCGGACGTTTGCTTCAGGTGCTATGAGGGAGGACATAAGTTCTGAACCTGCAAGGGACAGGCATTGTAATGGTGCAGGCCATAAAGCGAAGGATTGCGGGGAGGCTCCCAATTGCATGGTATGTTCCCGAAAACGGGACGCCAAACACTTTATGGAAGGTGCCCAGCCGGCAGGCAGGCTGCGAAACTACAGGCATGAGGGTGACGCAACTGAAGCTGAACCAATGCTACGCGGCTCAGCAGCTGCTATACCAAGCAGCCACTGAGCGGGGGATCTAGCGAAGTTGGTAACATCTCCACCAACCACGCTGGTGGCCTAGGTTTGAATCCCAACGCCGACATAGGTGTCGATGGTTGTGAGATAGCGTAATCCACCCACAACCAACGCAATTGGTCTAGATTTAATTCTAGGCGACACTGGAAGATTTGCTGAGGCGAAAAATCTCTGAGATCACGCTTTCCATCGCATTAGGATGTACAGCCGTCGGCGCCGATCCATTAAACAACGGGTCGTAAGTTAGAGTACTGGGTGGAGTCGCCTGCCCAGGCATCGGTGAATGGCACAACAACAGGGCGGAAGTAGACCAACGGAAAATAAGCGAATAAAAAATATAAACCAAGCAGTCACTGAGTCGCTGTCGAACATCGCCATCGTATCGGACCCTTACGGCATATCTCCTGGAAACGGTAGCTGGGTTGCGGATAAGTTCAGTATGGCAGCCGTATGAACGACGAGCAGGTTCCTGGTTCAGAAAGTTTTTTCAACCTCAATCGAAGGGTACACGGTTGCCAAGGTGAATGGAGTGTTCTACTGCAGTTACTATGCTCCGCCACGTTGGTCTACCGAAAGGTTCACCTAGATGATCGACCAGTTATCATAGGAGCTAACGGTTCTAACGTCGTTGGTGGTGGCGAGTGACTTCAACGCTTGGGCTGTTGCGTGGGGAAGCCGCTTTATGAACCAGAGATCCTGTTGGAGGTTTGACAAAACTCAACTCAAATCTGACCAACGTTGGCACCAAATATACATATTGCAGAAATGGTGCGGAGTCGATCATCAATGTGATGTTCTTCAGCCCAACACTGACCACGAACTGGAGCGAAGACGATAGCTACACCAATAGCGATCACCAGTCGGTTTGCTATAGTGTAGACAACAAGAGAAAGCGCGATGGAGGCAGCTGGCTCTGCCCGACTGCTGACCAACTAGTTGCTATACTATCCCGGGCATGCGCCGCCACCATGCCTAGGACTCACCATCCTGGGAATGGGAAGCCACCGGTTTACTGGTGGACTCACGCGATAGCGGACCTTCGTGCTTCCGTGCAAGACGAAGGATGCAGCGTGCGCGAACAGACGAACAGAGGATTGAGCGCCGCGCAGAAGTCGGTTCTGCACGATCGGCGCTGGAGTGCGGATAAGGCAAGCACGAGGGCCTGCTTAGATAGGCTATGCGCGAGTGCCAATATGAACCCGTGAGGTGACGCCTACTGTATTGTAATAGCCAAGACCAAAGGCGCGTATCTTCGAGGGACTCTTCCCACGCCACGAGCCCAATATTTGACCTCCGGCAGTTGAGACTCACGTCCGACGTTCCAGTATCCCCAGTCACAGACCAGGGATGGTCGGCCATCGACAGCCGTGTCGAGATCGAGGGAGAGGTAAAGGTTTCGAATGAGAAACTCATCGTGATCGCCAACTCCCTGAAGGTAAGCAAGACACGGAGACCAACCTGGCAATCAGGATGGCGATCAAAACACAAGTTGCAGACAAGATGCTTGAGAGAATTATCCTCAACGGACTGGTGAGGTACACGAAGAGTGTAAACGGTGTGGCAAGTAACCAGTTCGGTTTTTGGAAGGGCTGGTGCACGCTGGATGCTATCCTCTCCGTCACCAAGACGACGGAGGTTGCACTCCAGCTGAAGAGAAGGGGCATACGCTATTGCGCAATCGTCACGATTGACGTGAAGAAAACGTTCAATAGCTTCAAAATGTTTGGGGGAGTGTAACTTCCTAGTTCCATCCCCTTACTCCGAAGTTCGAAATTCGAAAGCACAAGACTCAGAAATAGTTAATGCGTTCCCTGTGAAAATGCTATTTTATGTTTACTGTGGTGAAACAAACACAAAATAGAATTTCATAGGGAACGCAATAAATATTTACAAGTCTTGTGCTTTTGAAAATTCGAAGTGGTGACTCGAAGTCGGCCATTTTTGAATTCAATGAGGTTTCACTTTAAGCATCGATGAAAAGGTGATGTGTCGTATGTCACAAAATATCAATAAATTGGTCGCAGTGACGAAAATACCCAACATGGAGAAAATAAATGATGTGAGAGCACCGACAAACTGACATAAAACTGGATGCTTAAATTTGATCAAAAATCCAAAACCGTCATTTTAAAATGCAGCGATCGCTTATGTCAAAATTGGCTGTCAACCGACGTGACGTTTGATATGACGGAATGCTGATCAGTCATCTACAGGAATGCCAGGTCATTTTTTCAAATGTCATCACGCATCACGAAACATGTCTTCACACATTATTAATATGTGAACACATCTCTACTGAAAATTTTACAGTTACCAAACAACATAGTAAACACACTAAATTGTGTTCAACTAATCCGCCGACTATTAGGCTTTCACGTCTTTATGCGAGCTCAAATGTCTTCCAAATAAAGACAAGCCTTAACATCTGGCATCTCTGGTCATCTGTAGTACGGTAGAGTTGTTGCGCGAACCCAATGTGTGGCGCTAGTGTTGTAACGTATTTATATTTGAATTTTTGAGCAGAATAATCGTACATTTTTGTTCAAGGATTCATGTAGTTTGTCGGTGGTGAGAGCACGTTGTACTCACGGTATTTTTGCATAACTGACCGAATCGTGAACATCTAATCCGTGGTGGCGTGGGCACTCATAAATCCCGCTTGGCAATACCTAAGGTGGTTTACGGAAAATCAAAAACCGGTAAAACCGATATTTGTTTTCAATCCAGCTTTCCACGAGCGGAAATGGCGGACAGTGCACGCAGCCCAATTTGACGTTTTCTATAGGTCAGGTCGCAGTAGCGGAGCATGAACTATAACAACGTCGTAAAGATGCATAGCAACTTCAACAAAAATGGGCGTTTTGTTATTTGAAATGCGTCATGCGCATGCGCGGGTCAAAATAAACAAAACTGTTTATTAAAGTTGCCATGCTACGTTGCAAATTTCTTGTGTTTTTCACCTCGTTACTACGATTGAAAATTACTCGACCTACAGAAAACGTCAGAATGGGCTGCGTGCACTGGCCGCCATTACCGCTCGTGGAAAGCTGGATACCGAAATACAGTCGAATCCCTCTATAACGACACTTTTTATAGTGACAAATCTCGCTATAGCGACATTCTCAACAGTCCCTTCTGTTTTATACTAAAATTCTTCGTTTTATTGCGACATTTCGCTATCACGACCTTCCTCTATAACGGCATACCAAAACTAATACTTGTCATTCTTTATTACGACAACAGTACAGTTGAATCTCTCTATAACGACATTGCTGAATCTATAACGACATTCTCAACGGTACCTTCTGTTCTACATATGCAAACATTCTTCGTATTATTGCGACATTTCGCTATAACGACAGTCCCTTGCGATGTCGTTATAAAGGGATTCGACTGTACCGGTAATGGAAATGCTCAAAAACCGGTATTTTCGATTTCAAAAATTCGAAAAAAAAACTGTAATAACGTTTGCGTTAAAAAAATGGACAAAAGTTACCGACGATTCATGGGTTTACCTTTACACGCACTGACGAAACTACGCATGCAGCATCAATCATATTGACCCATGAGTCAGCCGAAAAAATTTGACAACTCTATCAGTCGAACTCTAACCGGAATGACGAAAACAGGGACTCTACTCCGTTCAGAAGTGTGCGCGTTCAAAGAACGGAACCCTGTCGCGTCGAAAATGGACATGATGGGGCTGTTCGTGGACACCGAATACGCCAATTCCAGGCATCTACAACATCCTGGCACTATTGTACAACAATCAGAGCATTAAAAGAAAGCCTGATTCCGAACAGTCGACGACCCTGAGTGAAAAGGAGCTCTAAAGGATGTTGAAGAGAAAGACCAGGGGAAAGATGGCTGAATAGCTGCGTGCGCTTGGCTGGGAGGTCGGTGCGACCGGCTAAACAATGAAAAAGAACCTGGCGAGCATGGACATACAGGTCAAGTAGCAGCAGTCCCGTCCACTAGTCTCAGGGCTGCGACGCAGCGACAACGCCTGATTAAGATAATCAAGTCGATTTCCCCGGCGAATCACATCGTGGCGGTGGTGATGGACGGCAAAACCTATCTTACCCTAGAATGCAACGACTGGCAGGGCACTTCATATTTCACTTCCCCACAAAGGAAATGAGATCCCCAAGAGGGTGCTGCTGTGGCTGACAATCAGCGCAAGGGGATGTCAAAGCCGGTCTTCTTTCGCTCGAGACTGGCCGTGAACGGGGAAATTTATAATACGAAGTGCTTGTCGGAAGTTACGTCGTTCATCAAGAAATACCATAATGGCGAAGAAACGGTGTTCTGGCCAGATCTGGTGTCGGCCCGCTACTTGAAGCGATCGTTGGAGGAGATGGAGCAGCTGAATACCGATGTGGTACCTAAGTTGGCGAACCCGCCCAACAACCCCAAGTTGCGCCTCGTCGAGAATTTCTGGGCAAACCTGAAGCGTAGATCTATTACAACAATTTTGTCGCGAAAACTAAGGAAGAATTGATAGATAGAATGTAGAAAGTACTCAAAACATGCCTACATGCATGTTTTTGTCCACCATGGCGAATGTTCCGGTTAACTGCCGGAAGGCCGCACGCGAGAGCGTAGAATTGTTTTGCGAGTAAGCTAACATAATTACCTTCCATGTAAAATTTATCAAACTTAATCCTCTGTCTTAGTTGTTTTTTTACCGCCATCCGAAAAAAAGTCCATTTTTTAACGCATACGTTGATAGTCAAAAATCATTGGGAGGCCAATGAATGCTACCAAATTACAGGTAGACATTACAACTCGTTTTACGGTGAATATAATAAATACATTTAGACAAAAGCAACATTGAATAATGATATGAAAGATATTTTTCAATTTTTGCTTCTTTCGTTGTTCTGCTTGGATTCAGACGATGTGTTAATGTGTATCGATAATATGCCAAAAAACTTCATAAGAATGAAGCAAAACATTCATTTTCTCAATGTAACAGCGAATCACTTACTAGAAACCTTGAAAGAACATGCCAATTTTACCCCGTGTGGCGATCTTGCCTACGCGTAAAAAATGAAAATATTCGCGACTACGAAGGTGCTGATATTTGTTTGGTTTTTGCATGAGAAAAAGAAGGAGGGAAATATTTTTGCTTTTGTTATCACACACATTTTGACAAATGCATATGAGAGTTCGCCTAGGTGCGAACAGCCTTGAAAATCTCTTTCAACTTCGTAGTCGCGAATTCCACATAATTTCTCAGGGGCCATCCACATACCACGTGGACAGCTTGGGGGGGGGGGGGGGGGGGTTGTGCAATGTCCACGATCCTTACAAAAAAAAGAATAAATGTCTGGGCATTTGTCCACGGGTGGGGGGGATGTAATCATCGTTAAAAATCTGTCCACGTGGTATGTGGATGGCCCCTTATACGAATTTTTTTCTTATGATTCAATTGTATAATGAGAAATGTACATAAAACACAAGTCTTGTGTGTCATTTATGATACGATATTCATAAATTACAATACCAAACATTGTCCAGAGCAACAAAACCAATCATAGCCTTATGAACACCGGACTTGGTCAAATTTGGCAGTAACGCAAGCACCCAATCAAGACTTTATCATTGGTAAATACATTCACCAAAATGGCGCTTCGCGGATACGAACAACTTTTTTTTCAGACTCTGAACTATACTTTGAACCATCTAGCCGGACTTAACTAACTATCGCTGAAGTGCTCTTACCAGTAAGTGCACACAATGAGCGTAAATCACAGCGACTATCACGGTGCCCAAAATCCCGAACGCCAAACCGCCATTCCGAAAGGCCAAAGGCATAGCGAGAATGCCCGTACCGAGAGAGCTCTTTATCAGATGAATTAACGTTCCAGTGGAGCTGAATAAAACAGAGATCGGACAATAGAACAATATTCGAGTGCGGCATATTTTGAACACTTACGAGGTGGCTTTCCTAACCCGTCGATTCTCGAATGGGTTGTAGTCATCATCAAGCGGAGAGCTTTGTAATTTTCTGCGAATTAAAATTGTGGTGTAAAGCATTTTTTGAATAATTAAGATTCGTTTGTACCCGACAGGTCTTCACTGTACACGAGCAAACAGTAAATTAATTATCGGCATACTTACACTTCTAAACCTGTATGGTTACTACTGAACTTTTGTGCAGGTGAGTTCATTGGAATGAACTCATCAAAACTTTCATGTGATTGTATTAGATATCACCGAAGCTAAGCTTCTAACCAACCTGGGGATTGCTTTAGTAGTAGATTTAAGCAAATCTCTTGATATTGCTAACTAACAACTTTGTTAACAATTCGTCCTAAACATATCTAAACATCTAAGTATGACACAAAAAGTTGTCTACCGTTCGATGACGGTTAGTAAGCTATTCACTACTCCCAGGGGTATTTTGTTTATCTTAATTATTATACACACGTCGTAGTAAAACAAGTAACAAACTACACCTAAACTTATTACAATCACACAGACCAGCAACCAAACAACTGCAGCACTCTAATACGACTGTTCAATTGTTATAACCGTTTTACTGTTGAGGCTTTCATCTACATTCTCTTTTGACAATGAATGAACATCTACTAACCGTGCCTCAATTGAGTAGAGAATCTTATCTCACGAGATAAGTAGGGCCTAAACTGATGCTTAGTATTGACGCTACCAAATGCGTGGGTTCAATTTCGCACCCAGTCTTAAATCAGGTAACGTCGATCTCCTACAACATTCAAATATCTCACCAACATATTGGTAAGTTGGGCCATTTATTAGGATTTAGGCGTTTTTTGATGGGTATAGCCGGAAAAATGATAATTTTGCAGATGGTCCCTTGGAAGTTTACAGCAATTGGAATGAAAATATCTATTCTATTCTTACCTTGTGAACAGAATAAGGTTTTACAGCATATTCAGTTTTTGTTTCCAAGAAAAATTAAATATGTAAAAAGTCTGGTAAAGTCGTACAGGTAAAGCCGTTTTGTACGTAAGATAACATTCGCAACAGTGTTCAAAAAGGCTACGTCGAAATTATGAAAAATCTTTTCGAAATGATTTGTAATCATAACAATCGACCGAAGTAACGAATAGCTAGACAATGAAAAGTACAAAATTCATACTGTTTACACTTACAGGAAAATCTGTAAGGAGTTGTCAAATTAAACGTTCATGCAATATCATAAAATCCGCCACAGAATCCATTTTTCTTTTATTCACGTCTTATCTTATTACAAGTACTGAATATAATAATTCTCAATCATAGTGCTTGTTAATTTTGCAAATTTTACTCTCACTAGAATATAGGTGTTTAACATAATATGGCCCGAAACCCATACGAAAACATCGAAGCTTTGCATTTCTACTTTATTGGCTTGACATGATACATACGCTTATATATTGAACCAATCAAATGATAGTAATACTTGAGACAATAAGTTAGTCAATGAGCTAAAATAAAACTGCTTGAAATAAAACTTTGCACAGCAATTCTTATAAGATAGTCGTGTATATTTAGAAATTACCAAGCTATTGTAGAACCTACGAATGTTTGCTTGTCATAATTTACCGTACCGACACAGGGGCGGGGAAATTTAAGTCTTCTTCTTTTTCTTAGTGTTCTTATCGCTAGGAGTGGTGGCCGTTTCCGTCTTGCGTTTTCCAGTCGCTGCCTTCTGGGTACCTCCGGCCGTTCCTGTCTTTTTCTTCTTCTCAAGCCGTTCTTTCTCTTCCAGCTCTTGGTTCTCGCGTTCAATTAACGTGATCAACGTATTGCAGCGACGCTGCAGCTCCAACGCGGTTCTCGACTTCAGGAACCAATCGAACCGGAATTGCGGTGCGGAACGAACAGCCGTACGCAGCTCTTCGTAGACGTTCTCTTTGTCAAAGCCAAGCTTGTGCAACATGCACACTAAGAAGCGATCCTCCTCTTCGGTGTAGTTTTTACCCTTGTTATTGCCGTACGAGATGCGCAACTGGTGAAACGGAGCACGGTAGCGGGACATCTAAAAATGAATTATGAATGTATCAATCTATTTTGAAAACTCATGCAAAAGTAAATATGTAATAGATACCTTTCCATCCAGAGCCTTTTTAATCGACGCTCGACGCTGTATTTTAGCCTCCCCGCGCTCGATTTGACCCATCAGTCGCTCGATGTCCTGCAGCTCGTGACAGCGCTCCCAGAACACCGCACTGTACTGCATAACTTCTTCCGGTGTTTTGCCCTCCACTTCTCTGGCGATGTTTTCGATATCATCCCGGCCGTACTTTTCGTTGGCCTTGATAAACTGGTTAAAATCACGCTTGTTCCAATTGGTGAAACCCTGCGTTAGTAGAGATTCCTTCTCGGCGATTTCGTCCTCCGACAGTGGCTCCGCCTCATCGATTTTCCGTTGTTCCTCCCGTTGGACTTTATTCGCTTCGGGACCTAAGTCTGGATTCTTCGGTACCTTATAGTTGACCGTTTTGCGATAATGATAGATTTCCTGATCCAACAGCTCGAAGAGACGTGGCGGGAAGAACTGGAAGTCCTGAACGATCGGCTGTTTCGGTGGGCGGGGAGCTTTCGGTGCTTTTGGCTCGGCTACACGAAGTGCCTCCTTGAAGTAGGCATCGACGGCGTAGTTTGCCTTTCGTTCACGCTTCGGCGGTTCAATCCATGAGCCGAGTGTGTGCAGTTTTTGTTTTTCACGATAATCCTCTCCTTCGAACTGATAGACCGAACGGTTTTCTAGATTTTCGGTATCGAGTGTGAAGCTACGAAGTGAGGATTCACCGAGTTTGTCTAATTTAGCATTCTGCTCTTGAGTTTTGGTTTCTCCCTTCTGCAGGATGGCATCAATATCTTCATCGGTAATCTCAGAGTCTCTCGATTGAAATACGTGATTCGCACCAAAACGAATGATATTTAGCATCTCATCCTTGTTCAACTGGTTAGTTTTGTTGTCTATCAAACGGCCCTGCTGGATAACCAACTTATCCAATTTCAACTTTATTTCAGCACGTTCTACAATCTTTTCCTCAACAGTATTTTCAGTGATAAGACGGAATACGCGCACCTGCTTTTTCTGACCAATTCGATGGGCACGATCCATCGCCTGCAAATCCATCTGTGGATTCCAATCCGAATCGTAAATGATAACCACATCGGCTGTGGCCAAATTGATACCCAAACCGCCGGCACGTGTTGACAACATAAAGAGAAACTTGGTACTATTTTCAGCATTGTACTCGTCAATCATTTTAGTACGATCTTCATGCGGAGTTTGACCGTCCAACCGGCAGTACTGGAATTGCCGCCAATAGCAGAAATCTTCCAGAATATCCAACATACGTGTCATTTGACTGAAAATTAAGACCCTAGAACCTTGCTCTTGTAGTTTCCTAAGCAGCTTATCCAGAACAACCATTTTGCCGCTGTTCTCCAACAAGTGATAATCCGTCGTGTACGGTGGTCCCGGCTCGGCTCCATCAAACAGATATGGGTGATTGGTGCACTTTCGCAGCTGCATCAAAATATTCTGCAGACGCATTTTCTCCATCTTTCCGGCACCGTTTACAATGTCAATATCTTTCATCAAAATTTTGGTATACCATTCGCGTTGCATTTTTGACAAACCAACGAAAATTTTGACCTCCTTTTTCGGTAACAACCGTTTCTCGACTTCGGACTTCAAACGACGCAAAAGGAACGGCTTTAGCACCGCATGCAAACGTTCTATCAGTTTATTGTCGCCTATGCATTCATTCGCATCGAACCACGAGTCAAAATCATCAGCGCTGTTGAAAATATCCGGCAGCAAAAAGTTCAGTAAAGCCCACAGCTCGTGCAAATTATTTTGCAATGGTGTACCCGTCAACAGCAGTCGATTAGCCGTTTTGAACTCTCTCAAAATCTCCGACAGCTTGGATTTCTCATTCTTGATACGATGAGCCTCGTCAATAACCATATATCTCCAGTTGAATTTCTTAAAAACCGCCTTCTCTCGAATGCACATCTCGTACGACGTAATGCAAACGTCCCACTCACCAGGCATTAGAACATCCCGAATAAATACATTGCGGGTCTCTTGATCGCCGATAAGACAAACGGCACGCAACGAAGGACACCAACGGCCAAACTCATTGACCCAATTTTGCAGTGTGGATTTCGGTACGATCACAATGTGCGGCCCAGGATTGTTTCGGAAGTTCTTCAAGTAACCCAGCAGCGAGATAGTCTGTAACGTTTTACCAAGCCCCATTTCATCAGCCAGAATGCCATTGATGCCGTTTTCGTACAGCGAAATCATCCAGTTCAACCCACGAATCTGGTAATCTCGCATCTCGCCTGCCTTGATGTACGGCGGTGAAGACTCGAAGCGAAAGACCGTCTTTGCTTTGGTATTCGTTTCCGCAAGCAGTTCCTCATCTTCTTCCTGCTCGGTTTTCCGATGTCGGTGGCTGAAAATTAGGATTACACATATAATCATTCCATCTCTCATCCTCTAGCATTAGTGAAAAAAAAAAACAACTTACTCTCCCGGGTCACCCGCAGGACCAGCGGATGAGGCAGCCGGCTTTTCGCCTTTCTCGCTCTTTTTGGGCTTGCCCTTAACTTTGGCCGGTGGACTGGAACCTTTGGCCGGGGCAGCTTGCATGAAGTGAGCAAAAATTTCCGTCTGCTTCAGCAAAAACTCGAACCGCTTGCTACGGTCTGTTTCCAACGTAGCATCGTAATCCGGTTCCTTAGTATGGGACGAAGTCGTGTCCGATGTGGAATCATTCTAAACAAGACAAAAAAAAACAAAAGCATTAACAATCAGCTGCATTCAGTGTAGGCGTCCTTCCTCGCTTAAAGCGTGCAGCAGCTCTCACTCGCTCAAACAATGGCTGCAGAATTTCGCAAGAAAAAGTGACCACTTTTAAACCGATGTTTTTGCCCGCAAACTCACCGAATTGTCGTTTGTATCCGTCGCCTCGACGGTTTCCTCTTCCTTGGACATCTTTTGCAACTATTTTTATTCTTAATCCCGACGAGTTAACAGCAAAAATTACACAATTTCCTTCCCGCAATAAAACTCAAACCGACCGACAACGCGAGAGGGAAAAAGAGCGCTGATTTCTGAAGGTTTCGATTGTCTTCGATTAACTGTCACCGCTGCCAACTGTTTAGAAATAAATTGAAAGCCGGGAAATATGCTTGTGAAGTTTAGGGCTGGGAACCATTTGAAGACTAAATTCAATTCAGTTTTGCACGTTTTGCATGCGACTGATTTATTGGTAATTTTACAGATGAATTTATATTTGTCTCTACTAGAATATTCTGCTTTTAAACCAATTTTAATGCCTTTTTCAGACTACGCCTGATATCGCCAGAAACAAGCTAAAACAAGACAACTAAAACAAGACAACAAGAGCAATGGGATTAGGATAGAGATGTCAGCTAGTTGGCTCGCACCAACGTGAACTCTCATATGCAATTGTCAAAATGTGCGGGATGACAAGAGTAAGAATATTTCCTTCCTACTTTTTCGCATGCAACGCGAATTTCGAAATTTGTAGGGTTGCGTCGAATGCACGGGGATGGCAGCGCCGTCAGCTACCACACATTTGACGCGTTACCAACATCACTGGCACTGGCACCCGAAAAATGGTCAGTTTACCCTTATATTATGTTGATTCGGGCAAACCGACCAAATGTTAACTGCAGTTATTGACAGCATATCGGATAATTTTGAGCAATTTCTCAAGATTTTTGTATGTAATGTGATATTCTAAGTGATATTTTGTACAACAATCAGAGCCGGATTTACGATTGTGGGGGCCCGGGGCCCAATTTACAGTGGGGGCCCCAGAATAAAACAAACCCGTTTTTTTATCGTACGAGTTAAAAACACTTATTTCTCATTGAAAAGTTACCAAAAATTTGCTAGAATTTTTCTTACGAGTTTTTTTTTTGCAGAGAACTTATTGATTGAATAATCAACATTCAGCTCCTTCAGAATATTGTACTTTCAACTTAACAATGCTAAGTTTGACAGCCTTTTACTCTTCATAGTCGTACGCAACCTATTTTCAGTCAGTTTCATCTTCGATAAAGACCTTTCTCCAGTTGCGTTCGAGATCATTAGGCTCAAATAAATAAATGTATGCAACTGCTCGAAATCCGGAATTTTTTTCTTGATATCTGAAAAATAAAAACCTACCGCAATTCGAAAAAAATGCGATCCGCAAGCAAAAATTTGCACACAATTTGAGAAAGACTGCGCAAATATAAGGCTACGCTGGCAATAATCTACAGAACCTAGGAAAACTACACACTTCTGCAGGTCAATAAAATCTGCACACGGACTCTGAAAATCTGCATTTTGCAACGCAAATCTAGTATCCCTGATTCGGACAGGTAAACTTATTTTCGGAATCAACAGCAATGTATGAAAAAAAAAAACTTGTGGATTATCTTCTTTCCTGCTTGATCTCCCATGCGCGCTTGTTCGATTCAAATGGTCTGTTAATGTGTGTCATTCCAAGAGAATCGAAGGTGAAATCTTATGGATGTGGTTGTGATATTGGCGCTCGCGAAAAAATAACACTGAAGGAAAGTTTCAGATTGAAATGGTCTGTTCAAATTTTCTTACTGTAAATTGAACTTTTGATTGAATCTCATTTTTGATAGAGAAAAGAATTTTTTCTCGTTTTGTGGGGGCCCCAAAAATGTGGGGGCCCGGGGCCCGGGCCCCCTGGGCCCCCCCTTAAATCCGGCTCTGACAACAATTGTGCCCCAAAACATATAGAAACAAATTGTGACGGCATAAAAGGAAGTTTTGTGATGAACGGTACAAAAATAGACGTTCGTAACGCTTGAAGGCCACCATACCAATTCTTGGTCGAATGTCTGTTGGCCGTGTTGCCAACTGCTGGAAAGGTGGTTATTATTGGTTTTAGAACATAATATCCGCGATAGCATGTAGCCGAGGTGATATCCGTTGACAGCTCGATTGTATGGGATATCAGGTAATATCGATGGTGATATGGCCTCGATAGCACGAATCGCCTGATATCAGGTGATATGCGGTGTAGTGTGAACGGGGTATAAGCAGCAGTATTATTTGAAGCTAAAGGGAATGCAAGCCAATTAGTCAATGTTTAACTAAAAAGAAATTGATTGAATGGAACTTAGGGCTCAAATAGAGCAACGAACAAATTGAGTTGTTTAGCTATATCAGTTTTCTATGTCATCTGAAAGAGCTGCCTTTTCTAAGCAAAACTTGATTTTCAAAAACTTTCTATCGTTGTCCTTCAATTTTAAAATCACAAATTAAAACTGCTCAAAATCGCTACAATGACTGTTCGCCCATATAGAGTTCTCCAGGCGCGTGTGTATTAGTGCGATGTATACGATTTTTCTTTGTTAGCTGTATACATTTTTTGTCACCTGTGAGAACTGTCATCTGAAAGAGAGGATAAAAAACTACCGAGTTTGATTCACTCTCTCACAAATTTCAATACTTACTAGGGCCGAACGAATTAGAGATGTCCAGGTTCTTCTGTCTTGGGCAGCCGTTCTCCAGTCTCCCCGTACACCAGCAGATCGTGCATCTTTTTCCACCGCGCACATCCACCGCGTGCGAGGTCTACCACGGAGTCGACGGCCTCTTCCTGGTTCTCTACTGAAGATAGTTTTGGCGGCTCTCTCGTCAGGTATCCTGGCTACGTGTCCAGCCCACTGAAGCCTGCCCCGCTGTATTACGTTCACTATATCAGCATGTTTGTATACCTGGTACAACTCGTGATTCATGCGTCTGCGCCACACTCCACCTTCCAATTTACCGCCAAGTATCGATCGCAGAACTTTACGCTCAAAAACTCCGAGCACTCGTCGATCAGCTTCCTTCAGCGTCCATGCTTCATGTCCGTTAAGGGCCACCGGGAGTATCAGCGTCCTATGCAGCGCTAGTTTTGTGCGAGTTTGCAAACTACGGGACCTTAGCTGGTTACGCAGTCCGTAGAAAGCCCTGTTCGCAGCTGCAACTCGTCGTTTCACTTCACGGCTCATATCGTTGTCACATGTCACAAGCGTACCAAGATAAACGAATTCGTCAACCACTTCAAATCGTTCCCCATCTATCTCCACCTCAGAACCAACACCCATGCTCTCTGCCAGCTACCATGTACTTCGTTTTGGCAGAGTTAATGACAAGTCCCAATCTCGCTGCTTCTCTCTTAAAAGGTATGAAAGCCTCCTCCACGGCCTTACGGTTGATACCGATGATATCGACGTCGTCCGCAAAACCAAGAAGCATGTGAGATTTCGTGGTCATCGTACCGTTTCTTTCGACGTTTGCTCTTCGTACTGCACCCTCAAGAGCGATGTTAAACAGTAGATTGGAGAGCGCATCCCCCTGCTTCAGTCCATCCAACGTTACGAACGCGGCTGATGTCTCGCCAGCTATCCGCACGCACGATTTGGATCCCTCAAGTGTCATACGACTCAGCTTTATTAGTTTCGTAGGGAAACCGTGTTCCAGCATGATCTGCCACAGCTCATTTCTTTTCACTGAGTCGTATGCCGCCCTGAAGTCCACAAACAGATGGTATTCGCCAACAAAGTATTCCGTTAGCGGTCTCAATCTGAAGAACAGGATACGGGAGAGCACTTTATATGCGGAGTTGAGCAACGTTATCCCTCGATAGTTGCCACAATCCAATCGATGGCCCTTCTTATAGATAGGGCATATGAGGCCTTCCAACCAGTCGTTCGGCATTTGTTCGTCCGCCCAGATTCTTAATATTATCTGGTGGACCGCATAGTACAGCCGCTCGCTTCCCGCTTTTAGAAGTTCGGCCGGGATACCGTCCTTCCCAGCGGCCTTGCGTTTTTCAGCTCACTAATCGCCTTTTTCACCTTCTCCTGTGTCGGTGGCTCCACAGCTTGTTCGTCACTCATACTCGTCATCCTGTTCCTGCTCTGCTCATCCGGCTCCTCACCATTCAATAGCGCCTGAAAATACTCCTTCCACCTGGCTGCAACCGTCGGTTTATCAGTAAGCAGGTTGCCGTCCTTGTCATTACACATGACCGGCACAGGGAAATTCCTGCTTCTGACTCTGTTGACAGTTCTATAGAATCTCCGCACGTCGTTTTCAGCATAGCTGTCCTCTGCGCTGGCGAGCACCTGCTCCTCGTGCTCGCGCTTCTTCCGACGGTGAGTTCTATTTTCGGCAGCTCTTGCCACCCTGTACCTCTCTCTGTTCTGACGCGTAGCCGCAGTGAGCATGCGGCTCCTGGCACGGTTCTTCTCATCTGTCGCTCTCTGGCACTCAGCATCAAACCAGCCGTTAGGCTGTCTTCCACGCGTCGTACCTACCACCTCTCTCGCAGTCGTTTCGATGGCGCCGTGAATACTGCTCCACAGCCCATTTATGTCTTCTACTCCTTCCTCCTGCTGTTCTGCGATCCGTTGATCCAGCTCTCTGGCGTATTCTGCTGCCACGCCATCAGCTTTCAACCGCTGAATGTTGAAACGCGTCGTCCTCTCTGTACGAGATTTCAGCACGTTCGACAACCGTGCGCGGATCTTACAAACGACGAGATAATGGTCAGAGTCAATGTTTGGTCCCCGAAAAGACCTAACATCAGTAACATCCGAAAAGTGCCGACCGTCAATCAGTACGTGATCGATCTGGGAGCAGTCTTCTCCATTTGGATGCCTCCAGGTGTGTTTCCGAATAAACGTGGAAAATAGGAGCTACATATGACCATTCCTCTGGCCGCGGCAAAGTTTATCAGCCTCAGGCCGTTTTCATTGGTTGACGAGTGGAGGCTATGCCTTCCAATGACCGGACGGAAGAATTCCTCCCTCCCAACCTGTGCGTTTGCGTCTCCGATGACGACTTTTAAGTCGTGTTTTGGGCACTCGTCATAGATTCGCTTAAGCTTGTCATAGAACTCATCTTTGACTTCATCGGATTTGTCGTTTGTCGGTGCGTAGGTGTTGATTAAACTGTAGTTGAAGAATTTGCCATTAATCCTCAACACGCATATACGGTCATCTACGGGCCTCCACCGGATGACTCTTGTTTTCTGATTTCCCAGCACTACGAAACCGACGCCCCGTTCCGCTACTTTGCCGCCACTGTAGTAGATGTGGTACTTGAAAGAAGTGCGTGCAATAGGGTCTACTGCACGGAATTCCCTTTCTCCGGAATTTGGCCACCGAACCTCCTGAATCGCTGCGATTTCGACTCCCTGCCGCTGTAGTTCTCGAGCAAGCAAGCCAGCCCGCGTCGGTTCATTGAGAGATCGGACGTTCCAAGTACCCAATTTCCAATCGTTTACCTTAATCTTTTTCCGTGTTCGTAGCCTAGATCTTTGCCGATTGATCCGTTCCGTATTTCTAAATTCGTTGTTCGTGGTTGAAGGGAGGTTTCGGTATACTACCTTACCAGAGTCGCGATACCTACATCCTGCTGATGGGGCTGCCATCTTAGGTGTAACTGGCGGGATACAGCATTCCATAATTCAGCCGCCCGCTCCGGGTCAGACGCTGTTGTACGCCGCCCCTTTGGGGATACAGCCGTGTACGACCCCCTTCCCAGTCAGCATACGACCATAGTTTCCACCGGGGTTGGTTACCCGATCTCCGCTAAGGTTACTCGTATTCCGGTCGGCACCACGTGGAGGTTGGGATAGGAGCTGCTGGACAGAGGTGAATGGCCACATTAGGGTCTCAAGTTACACGTGTCCAGCCATTTGCCAACCTCACAAATTTCAATATACAGTGTAAATCGGACCGTGTCGTGGTGTTCGTGTGTTTTCGCTTGGAGAACTCTATACCATGGTTGCAACTATTCAGTCCACATAAGCACTGATGATAGTTGTATGTAGCAACCGAAATACGTATCTGCGGACAGTATTCGATTAAAGGGTATTCGATTTTTTGTAGTAGAATTAAATGGAAACATAACCTATTCTCAATATTCAAAATAATAACGATTATTTTGAAATTTTGCTTAGTGAGCCATAATGCCGCTATTGTCGCTATAAGCAAGCGTGCACATTCATTATCAGAGACAAAAACCATCAGTAATGCCGCTTGTGTTGATGTAAGCAAGCGTGCACACCTATTCGGGTTATTCGCGTTGAAAGAGATTTTGAAGGCTGTTCGCACTTACGTGAACACTCATATGTAATTGTCAAAATGTGCGTGATGACAAAAGCAAAAATATTTCTCTCCTTCTTTGTTACATGCAAAAACCAAACAAATATCAGCAACGCCGTCAACGCGAATTAGCGAAGACAAAAACGTTTTCCCCATTAGCAAAGACAAAAACCGTTTACGCTCGTCTGTTTGTCGGTGGTTTAGGTTTTGTTTAGAAAAAAGGTTTACCAAAAGGAAATAACTTTGTCGTAAAATCAGTAGGGATCCGACAACAGGATGTCGGCGTGCGCACTAGCTAAAAGGCATATATGAGCTAGTGCTGGGATTTTTAACCGGATATATTCGTGATCCAGTTATCCGAAGCTCGGATCACGAATGTGTAAACGAATACTATTCGGATGTCCGGATATCCTGATACGGATAATCGAATAGTCGGATATCCGGATATACTATCCGGATTTTTTTCTGTCTTCTAGGCCCGTTCGAATGAAATGTAACGCGAAAAATGGCTTTTTCCACAATCCCCCATCCCCTCGTAAGTAATTATTTACACAATTCTAATTAAACTATGTTCGGATACAATATCTGGATATCGACCATCCGAAAATCCGGATATCCTGTCGGATAATATCCGGATATCCGGTTGATCCGGATTTTGGATATTTGGCGGATATCCGAGGTCGGATATCCAGATATTTTAATCCGGATAGTCCCAACACTAATATGAGCCAAACGAACATGTCAAAATCCGAGCCACGTTTTTCATGGTCTTTTGCAAAACAATGAATTAATAGGGCTTCAAAAATGCTTTATCACAGTGATTTTTAACTTCGAGCAGAGTTTCCGATTTTTATATATCATTTGAAAGAGTGTAATTTCCTGAGCAAAATGTGATTTTTTGAAACTTTGATTTTTAAATGAAGGATAAAAATCTGCTCGAAGTGCCTTAAGTGACAGTTCTCTCATATACCGTATATGGGCGAAACGTCATCTAAGACCTTTCGAGCAGTTTTTTTATTCTTCGTTTAAAAATCGAAGGAAAACGATAAACGTTTTTCAAAAATCACGTTTTGCTCAGAAAACGCGGCTTTTTCAAATAATATATAAAAAAAAACCGGTATAGCTTCAGGACCCAATTGGTATATGGCTGAACTGTCATTGTAGCGATTTCGAGCAGTTTTAAATCGTGATAAATATTTTTTAAATCTTGTTTTACTTAACATGCAGATCTTTCAGATGATAAAAAAAACTCTGATATAGCTTAACAACTCAATTCGTGATTTGAAAATCGAAGAACAACGATAGAAAATTTTTGAAAATCACGTTTTGCTCAGAAAATGCAGCTCTTTCAGATGATATAAAAAAATGATAGAGCTAAACAACCCAAATACCAAAGCAAATGTCAAACCCTATCATCTCACTGTAGTGTAACACCCGAATTGATATCCGATATCTTCTGGCGATATCAGGTGATATGCGGCGTAGTCTGAACAAGGCGAACAAGGCATAAGTGGGTGATAAACAGGGATACCAGATGTGCAGATTTTTACAGTCCGTGTGCAGATTATAATTAATTTGCGGATATTTTTCATAGCTTCTGCAGATTTTTGTCAAAGTCGTCAAAGTCTATAGATATAAGTGACTTTTCACCTACGCACACTAGTAAACGTGTAAACCCGTGGGAAGTTGCTTTTGTTTCCTCCAAACTGTAAATCATCGCATCTTGTTGCTTCGACTTTTATCACTTTTCACCATTTTTGGTCGATTATGTTCAGCAGCTTTTTCCGAATTCTGATCACGAATGAGAAAATTTCTTCAGAAACAAGTTTGAAACATATAATGAGTGTTCAATTGAATTTTTGTCCAGCTGCTAAAAACATAGCATTGCGAACAAAACAGTTATTTATAAATATTTTCCCCAACTAGTGGCACTAACACCAGAGATGCCAGACTTTTTTTTGGCAAGTCTGTATAATCCATAAAAATGTCTGTATAAGTCTGTATACCACTGCGAAAAAAAGTTACCGATACATTGATACCTAATTATTTGTCGACCTGTCAGATTGTTTTGTTTTATTGCTTGTTTTGATTGTTCTTTTTCGAGTCTATCATAGTTGGTTGATTAATTGATAACTAATGTATCTTTTAAATCTAAGTAACACATAGAAGTAAGAGTCTTTCCCGTGATAAAAATCATCGTTCGTCGTAATGTAGCTAAACTGATACATGATGGCAGAAGTCTCGCGGTTATAAAAATAGTACCTTCAAGGTTTGGGACATTTTAAGCAATTCTTCAACGTTGGATATTGCTCCGAATAGAACAAACGGTCTTTTCACCAATATAACCTGCATGGCAATCGATCGAGACAATCAACTGTTTGTTACTGGGGGCGAAACAGGCAGATTAGTGCCCACGGGGCCGATAAAAACCCCGATAGCCTGACTCGATTCCCGTTGTCATGATTTCACTCTCAAAAACGCAAGATTAATATGTTCAGCAAAGTGTTCAGTTCCTAGTTCACTTTTTCCAGCAACGGCTACAGTGACTTTTGGTTTTTGTGTTCGTTTTTTTGTGTATACTGGTAAAACCATTATGTAGAATATCAGATATCTGTGTAATATCTGTATTATACTAAATGTCTGTATAAAATCTGTAGGCTTATGCGTGTCTGTATCGCAACACAGAAAGTCTGTATAATACAGATTTGTCTGTATATCTGGCATCTCTGACTAACACATTCGTACGTAAAAAGGTCTATATCATAGAGATTTTTTTCGGAATTCAAGCAATTTTTTCCAGTTTTCCGAGCAGTTGCAGACATTTATCAAAAGTATTTAGCATCTCTGATCTCTGATATCTGATGATAAATTCTTGAAAATATTGCCCATTTCAGTAATGTTTTCAATTTCTCGTTTTTACTTTCCAATCGAGAAAACTATAAGTTCTAATAGCGCAAAATATGATACTTTCTCATTAAAACTCTTATGAACCGAAATTTTTAATAAGAAAATTAAGTACGATTCAACAAGGTCCCACTGTCCTAGCAAACGTTCACATTTTCTCTTAACAGGATTGAGCGTGAGAGAACGTGAGTACATCGGCGCGAAAACGGTTGTCAGCTGCTTTTTTACTTCGCTGTTAAGGCAGGTCATGCAACATCAGTTAACGACCAACACCGGCGTAGAATAAGTGGATTGCTTGAGTTTGAGAATCGAAGATTCGTGTTTGTTCCTGTTAATTAAATTTAATGCAATTTCTTAAATGATAATTCCATTTGTTACTGACATATCTCAACGAGTAAGCAAAATTCTGCTGCCTTTGCAATTTCTCAGCAACAACATGAGCAATCAGGTTGCAAACAATGGAGACGATGCGGCAGCTGGTAATAGCGAAAATTCCGATATCAAGCATCCTGAGGTAAGTAACACAATCTCGGAAAAGATCCGATCACGTTTATTTAAAATAAAAGTAGGTACCGTTTCCGTATTCGTACTCCATGTTTTGCACAAAACGAATCAGTTCATGGCCTACTTTTTAAAATATTTGAATGTTTTTCAACTCCACTCTAGCGTCGTCACTCCGCGACTCCCAGTGATGTGATGGATATGGACCACTCTGTTGACGATTCCACCAACTTGAGTGCTTACCGCAGAGATCTATCCGACGCTCAAATGTGTCGCTTAGAGTTTCTGGAGGATCAGTTTTTACAGTTCAAACAGTTTATCGAGCAGCGCAAAGGTACTAAAAACCCGGCGTCAAAAGGAAATACGAAAGATTCCAACAATAATCAACCGGTCAAAAGGGAGAGAAAACGCGTGCAGCAGCATATCGGAAAGGAAAAGGACCTTTTGAAGGTTGGGGCATACTTTACTACCTCACCGTCATTCATCAATGGAGTAATGAGAGATTACCAAGTCGATGGTTTGAACTGGCTCATATCGCTGTATGATAAGGGTATCAATGGAATCTTGGCCGATGAGATGGGTTTGGGTAAAACGCTGCAATCAATATCTATGTTGGGTTATCTGAGGCACCACAAGTAAGTGATTTACAAAAAGTACAATGCGTGAACTAATATTTGTTTTTTTTTTTAGAAACATCAAAGGACCCCATCTAGTTATTGTTCCTTTATCAACAATTAACAACTGGATTCGAGAATTCCAACGATTTATTCCAGATGTTCGAGTCTTACGGGGACATTGTTACAAGCAAGATAAAGGGCAACTGTACAAGACCCTGGCAGCAGGCCGTAGATCATGGGACGTTGTTGTTACAAATTATCAATTTTTCGTTTCCGAAAAAACGCATTTCAAACGAATCAATTATCAGTACGTTATCCTCGATGAGGCTCAGCGTTGTAAAAATGAGCACACACAATTTTCATCATTACTACGACAAATTACTTATCGCAGCATTTTATTCCTAACTGGTACTCCAATCAACAACAATCTGCACGAACTATGGGCAATGTTGAATTTGCTTCTGCCAGAATTCTTCCGCGATGCAGAGGATTTCGACTCTTGGTTCAAAGTAGAGGACTGCATTGATCCAAATCACGAACGCTCGTTGCGACTGAAAAATATCCTCCAGCCGATTATGCTTCGTCGTATAAAAGCTGAAGTTGAACTTAACATTCCACCAAAGATAAAGACTACCATCTTTATGCCTCCCACGAGGGCAATGAGGTATTGGTCCAAAAAAGTGATCAATCGGGACATTCAGCTTACTCGTGGTGCAGGATATAGTGTGAACTTTCATATGGCCAATATATTCCCTTATCTACGGCAGGTGACTTTACACCCATACTTGATGCCTGGTGCGGAACCGGAGCCCTTCGAGGAAGGACAACATTTAGTAGATGCCAGCTCACGGATGATCGTACTCGATAAACTTCTTGCTCGACTGTATAAACGCGGATCACGGGTCCTTATTTTCTCTCAGTTTGTAGTTCTGTTAAACATTCTGGATGATTATTTGGCATGGAAGGGTTACAAATATTCACGTCTAACTGGAGATACCAACACTGACGAACGACAAGTTCTGCTAGACGATTTTAACGCTCCAGGGTCAGACAAGTTTATCTTTATGCTAACAACCCGTGCCGGAGGGGTAGGCATTAATCTCCCGACTGCCGACACTGTGATATTCTACGATGTCGATTGGAATCCACAGGCCGATTTCCAGGCAGAAGATCGAGCCCATCGCATCGGACAAACTAAGCAGGTTCACGTGTTCCGCTTTATCGTTTTGGGAACTGTGGACGAGAGTTTATATCGATGCTCTTATCTTAAGCAAGCACTGGATAAAGCGATTGTGAAGAAAAGTCTTGGGGAGGCGGAAATATCGTCCGCTATCAAGCATCACGAGGAGTACCTGCAAGTAGGAAGCAGCATCGACGTGGCGGCTGTTGACAGTCAGTTGGATAGCATATTTGAGGAAATCGATCGTGGTGCTCGCAATCCAGAACAAGACACATTATTTAAAGAAGTTTACCTAAAAGGTACACTCAAACGACGTTTATCTGAGGAGCGCGAGTTGGATGCAATCAAGCCTCCACCGGAACCGATTCTACCAACTATAGATCTGTCCGGACCTGCCGGCTACGTATATAAACCTCGTAAGGCGAAAAAAGCTCGCTGTTATATAAATGAAAATTACAGCGATGAATTTTAAGCTTTTTTGTTACTTTTATGTTTCTAAACATGTTATACCAGTTCTGATATTACTTTCTCACTGCCGAGTACAGTATTGTTCTTTTGTGTAGTATGTACTTTTAATAAAGACTTTGTAATATTAACGAAAGTCGTATATAATTATTTTCTACGAAAAACTGAGAATAAAAATCCGAATTCCGTAAAAAACGGAAATCTTAAAAAACACAAAACGGCTGTGTAATGGCATTTGGCAAATTTTCGAACAAATGTGATGATTATTTGAACGAAAATACGAAAAACAGTTGAATAATTGAAAAATACGTGTTGAGAGTATTCGCAGAAAAATGTTTGAGGAAGTTCAAAGAAATATGGTCGACGGAGAATCGGGAAATAATTTAAAATGTGTGATATACTTTGTTCAGTCATTCATCTAGCTTTTCAAATTAGAGTCTCTTATACGACCGACAAATTTCTTCTCGTTTTTAGTTTTATATGTAGGGTTTGAACTAAAACTTACCATTGCTTCGAATTTGAAAGCACCTCCGTTTTTTTTAAATAAATGACTCCAAAATGCATTTTTACTGGTAATATATATCGATTTTTAACACAAATATTCTAAATAAAACGATGCACTAGCTAATCAGAAACATCCATCTCTTCGTCGTCGTCCTCCTCCTCTTCGACATCGTCACTGGATTCTTCCTCCTGTACACCATTTACTTGTTCGTCCACTTCACTGTTTTCCGTATCCTCATCCGGAATAGAACCATTTCGCAACCGAACGAAACTTCCAGCAGTGACATCCTCATCCTCGTTCTCTTCATCCATGTCACCATCGAAATCCTCCACCGACGATTCTACTCCTTTGCCCAAAACTGAGTCTACATCGGAATCGTCCTCCTCCTGATAAACTAGTGCCTGCTCAGTATCTGCAGTCCCCGTCAATTGATCGCTTCGATCGATTTGACTAACCAGCAAGTCCAACCGACCGCTCAGCCTGTGAATAGTGTAAAGCAACGAGTTACAATGTATTTCAACTTGGTTCCGGTAGCTTACTTGGAAAGGGAATTCGCATGCTCCACACGGTACTCAATGATTCCCAGACAGGTACCAAAGTTTGAAAGTAAATTTTCTGAACCCAAAGCCATCAACTGGCTTGCGTGGCTGTGAATTAATGCTTTCAACCAGCAGATAGCGGTTGCTACACTGTAAAGGCGACATAATAAAGTTATAAAGGTTGAAATTCTTATCAGACAAAACACTTTAACTCACTGAACAGTCTTTTTCTGCATAAGACCAGATATTTCATCCAACAGAACACTGACGTATTGCGCCGGTACACGTTCAGCCGTACGCGCTATAACATCCGGGTCATTCCGACTAAATACGTTCCGCAGAATAGCAGCATCTTTACTGTGTAAACCCTGAATGAGCAAATGAGCCATGTTTTTCTGAGCTTCCTTTCCCCTTGGAGAACTATCCGAAGAGGCGAGCGCTAAATTTTCTAAGCGGGCCTCCATAGGAATTTCAAGCTAGAATATAGTTTTCTCTAGTTTACATGCCAACGAAAAATATAGTTTCTAAACAATACTCACCGTTTTTAAAGATTTTCTACTGGCGTTCACCGGGTTCAAGAATTCGGCAGTCGCATTATCCACAGTGGGCGTTTTGGTTTTAAGCAATTTGTCCTCACTCCGTTTGGAAATCGACTTCTGTTCACGTATGATAACGTTCTGTTTGATATCTTTTTCGATAGTTATCTGTTCGAATTTCAGATTGATTTCGGTACCATATCCCACCAACAACTGTTCCTGATTGGGAGAAAACTCAATGCTAGCTGTGTAGATTGGTAAACGATCAACAGCCTTAGATCCACTACCGGCAGTGTCAAGCGCCACCTCGTACGTGTGGTTGGCTTTTATTGGCTTGTTCACGCTTATTCTGAAAGAAAGAAATATAAACTGAACGTAACAATGTGAAAAGCGTTAAACTTACTTATCCAAACTCTTGATGTAGTAATAAGCCATTCCGGATTTGGAAACGGTCACCAGATGCAATTTGGAATCCAACATTCGCGTCGAAATATACTCTGGAGCATCGTCCATGGTGAATATTCCAACGGGCGATCTTCCATCGCCTTCCATCGACCACAAGGACACATGTCGATCATGGACAGAAGTAGTCAAAACGTAAACCTTTTCATCGCTGCCGAAAACTCTTTCCGCTCGAACCGTGTTCGATGTGTGACCGACAAACGATTTACTAACTTCTTCCTGTTGCATATCCCAAAGCTTCAGCTGCCTGGCACCGGTTAATATTGTCTCTCCCTTGTCAACTACAGCCAAACAAGTGAGCTTCTCGACTCCCACGTTGTGCGCTTTTTTCTGTTCGCACTGACTCAGACTCCATTCTATTACCTTTCCATCGGCACCAGCTGTGTAAAGCGAATCTGCTCCGACTTCTGCACAAATTGCCGTGATAGGCCCAGAGTGTCCTGCACCCTTGAAAGTTTTCTCGATCTTAGAAGAAGCTAAACCATACAAAGCCACTGTGCCGCTACTGGTTCCGAACGCGACAAACGTTTGCTGGCTTCCACTACCGCTGCTGGCTCGTTTTTTCTTTTTCTTGGCGCTCAGACCACCGCCGGAACCGATTTCCACCCAGGTAAAGCATGTACACGGAACATTGAGGTGCAGGTTTGGTATGTACTCCTGGCAAACGCGACCTGCTTCCACTTCGTACACGACAAATTTACCTTGGCTGTTGATAAAAGCGAAATATTTCCCGTCCTGAGAAAATTCCCTCGGATTTGGAACCGCCATAATGACACAATATTAACTATTGTCACTATTAAGCACTACAAAAACTAGCAACAGTCCTAGAAATGATCGAAACACACGAAAGATACAGTAAAGCAGCGTGCTCTCCGAAATGCGGCAATATAAACACGCCTTTGCAACCACGAGAACTGTCAAAAGATGAATCGCGTGCGCTAGCTGTTTTGATCTTTCAACCCTTAAACTGTAAAGAACAGTTAGCAATATGTCAAAATCGCAAAATAGTCGGATTGCGTTCATAAAATTTTGAAGATAAAATTGTGTAGTGAACAAAAGGTGCAATCAGCATTTCAAGTTAAATTTTAAACATTCATGAGAAGTTACATTAGCAGTTTGCATGTCGAGCTCGTATACAAAAATCCAGCCGTAAACTGTATATCCTCCATTACTCTTCAATGGAGGTGAGTATTTTTACGGCGGGGTATTTGCATATATGTTCTTTCCCGGGTGAATAAGGTTGATAAACACAACAAAATATATATTTCTATCTAAAGCGTGGTAGGCAGTTGAAAAGAAAAGAGGTTCACGAAATTTTGCCCTTTTTACCAAACGGAATTTTGACAGCTGAGAAAGCTTCACAGTAACGATATCTGACGTCAGTGAGCGCATGATTTTTGCTTTTTTCTCTAGAACACTTGAACGCACTTGTTTACCGTGATCTGGTGTGAGAGCAGGGATGCCAGGTATTTTTTTTTCAAAAGTTTTCATGGTCCGCGCAAAAATGTCTTCCTACCCGAAGCCCGAAGGCTGAAAAAACTTTCTGGCAAATCGAAAACTGTCGAGCAAAAAAGGTCACCACTAATGCACTAATGTAAAATTCGGGTCGTTCAAATATCAAATTCAAATATAATGTTTACTCCAATGTCTTCACGCTGTCGTCACAAAAATGGATGTCTTCATCATACACTCAAAATATTTTTCACGTTATTGTTACGTGAAAGTTCCTATACTTGTTCATTTTCTGTCATTTTGCATGATTTATGTGACAAACATAACATCTACGTGAAAATCCCATGCATACCATGGCTAATCACGTACCATCTACGTGAACTTGACAACGTCAAACAGGATGTATCGCGTGAATTCTCTGTGCGAAAATAACCAGAAATCAAAATGGCGAAGCTGTTGTCTTATTCTGAACATAAAACAGAATTTCTGAATGGCTTGAAAATAAATGAATTTTCGAAAAATCCTAATAAACACGTGACTTGAGCTTACAGGTTTCACACAGCTTCAGTTCAAAGGTGGAAGAGTTACCTGAAAAACAGCTGCAGCGGACAATAACAATCCCCGCGAATGTCGTAATATTTATTAGTTTTTATGTTGTTTTATTCATTTACGAATTGACGAATTTGCATACCTGTATGATATCTGATAGCGAATCACGTTTTACGAAATGTACAATTTTCATTTAAAGCCCTATTTAGAGTTCCAAGCAAAGTGAAAATCTCATACAAAATGTTCATTTTTTCACGCTCGTGAAAAATGCAACCTGCAAACATTTCACTTCGCTTGGAACTGTCAACAAATGCGATCCAGCGAAATCGAAGGTTGTGGATCTCATCTTTTTCACTGGGGTTTTCTTTTTTCACGCATGCAAATGGTAGTAAAAAAAGCAGCAGCAAGCGAAAACTTGCGTGCGTTTATATTCTGTCAGTTGCAGCCAATTTTCATTTCGCTCGGAGTGTAAACTCGTGAATTTCGCTTCACTTAAACTGTAAACTGTGCAGGCTGGTGAAATACCTGCGTGTTCCACAAACGGGTTTTCACAACAGATTTCGGAAGCGAAAATTTACGCTTTTTCACTTGTCAAATTTTTCTTTTTGCTTGGAACTGTAAACTATGCTTATTTCTCTAATTTTTAAGAGCTAGGAAACGGGTTTTAGAAATTATCAAAATATGTTGCGTAATAAACCACTCAGGTATGCATATTCGTCGTTTACCAGTAGATGAATTCTACGTGAAACTCACATGAAATGCATGCATCTACTGAATAAGTTTCAAAGGATAATTTATTTACCAGGCCATGATGAACTCAAATGACAATCACGTAGAATCTACGAGAAAACGATAGTGGAAAATATTCACGTAACTCCTCCGGTAAATATAACGTGAAAAGTATTTCGAATGTAGGCTAATGTCTTCCAATCTGGCATCGCTGGGTGTGAGACGACCAACTAACTGCCTAACACTTTCAGTACCTGAATGTTTTATTCAAAAAGTAGTATTTATTTGTGAATGTTTTATTCAAAAAGTAGTATATAACATTGGATATTCCATTTTTTGCAAAGCATATCCCGCATAATCAAAAACCATTGCTGAAGCGGTAAGGACTTTAACTATACTTAATGATGTATGGTAACTGTTCGTGATAATATCTTTTATCAGTTATTACTGTACTAAATTGAATGACTTGAACTATTGAGCTACAGTCGTCGTTCGTTAACTGCTACATGTTTACATTGCAGTTATCGAATGCCGTTCGATAACTGCAACACTTGACACATGCCAAAATTTAGAGGGGGGTCCGTCACTACCATTTTTGTTTACAATGATGTCGAAATGTATTTTTTTAATGGAATAGTGGCAAAAAATAGCAGAAAACTAAAAGAGGCAAGCTTTTTGATTAATCAATTTGATATTCATATTTCCGCATCATAATTTATTGCGTTTTAGTAACTACTTTACATAACCAATACGTAGGCGAAGATAAAGTTCATCACTACAGAAGATCATTTTACGAGGCGTTTCTGAACTCAATTCATGAATAAAATTTTGACAGAAAGCTCGGAACCGCTGACATAACGCAAGTAAAAGCAACATCAATGTCAGCAGGATCCGTGACACCTATCAGTTCCTAAAATGATCTATTTAACGCTAGGTCACAAAATATTGTTTGTGATCTACTATGCACTGCCTCACTGAGTAGTGAAAGCTAGCCAAACAATGCACAAGGAATATTTTTTTCTCTTATAATAATTACGGAAAGTGAACCACATTACATGGTGATTTTGCTTCATTGATTAAGGGGTTATATACTTTTATAGCTTTAAAAAAACCGAAAATTTTTTTATTGCATTATCTTCAAATACAACATCTTGAGAACATTTTTACAAATTTTCATAAAGATCTGAGCAAAAGGAAGAAAGTTAGAACGATTTGCAGGGCGCCTCGCCACGACCGCATAAGCTAAACTTGAAACTTTACACGCGATTATCACGGAATAAAGTTTTCCGAAAAATGACTTTGCCGTGATCCTGATTACGGCAAAACTACTGAACCGATTTCTTTCGTCTTTTTTTTTAATTTTCGTTATTAAATTCGCCGGTCCTTATACGATCGCTTTTTGAAACATACAGTTACATTTTGCCGCAAAAAAAAATTTAATGCAATTTTTAGCGCTCAAAACGTGCATTTTTTGGGAAAAACGTTCCCGTTTGCACTGAAAACAAAATACTCATAAAAGCGATCGTTCAAGGACACGGCACACTTCTAAACTAATGAAATAATGAGTTTTTTGATTAAGGTTGACCCGCTGAGTTTCTATCAGGATCACCGCAAGCCTCTGCAAAAAATAGCGTTTCGGGGAAACGGCCATTACTCCAGTAATAATTGGTATATCTCAAAATCAAACGTATTTTGTTGTTGTTGAAAAACTGTGCTTTCAGGAAAATACCACTTTGATGCAATGAAAATGGTGCTAGGCACTTGAAAATAAATTCAAACTTCCCTCATTTTTCTCGACCAAAAAGGTATATAACCCCTTGATAGTGGAGATCTATAAACTCCCATCTAGAATGAAGAGACAACAAGTAAACGAAATCGAAATGAAAAAGTCCTTTTGAAATGTTTCTAGATATTCAACAATTTTCATTTTCGAATGCATTTAGAATCCCCCCGCGAGATTTGTCACTTCAATGTCAATATGACTTTGATTTCAGATTTGACGGATTGCGGTCCGATAACTGCAAAGTTGTTGCAGTTATCGGTCTTGCAGTTCAAAAGCGTTGCAGTTACAAAACTTGCAGTTATCGAACGGCGACTGTACAATATTATATTCAGTATCACCAAATAGGATAGTGAGCACTATTTGTTCACCACACCTTCAACGGTTGAAGCTCTATCGAAAAACGAAGTGATACATTCCAGCAAACGCTGTAGTCGCAGGTTTTTGTCAAACTATAATGGAAGGTAATTGTGGAAACGGGACGGGTAGTTCCGTGAGGAAATCACTCGAAGTATCTCCGCTGCGGAAACCGCGTCTTACCTTGTCAACTGCCTGCTGTCGAAAGAGGACGAGCTTTTCCGTCACACCGTGTCGATGGTCGATGAGCTGGGTCGATCCAAGCATGAGCTCGTGTTGGTGTGTGTGACAACGTGTCTGTCTAGTAGTATGAGAGTTATTTAGTTAAGATCAGGGTTGTATCACATAAAGTTGTGTTGCCCATATCCCACATCTTCCTCTTCTTCGGAATGAAAACAGACAAGAGATTGTATATGTATCCTTTATTTTCCCGTCATAATTTTATCAGTTTATCTAAATTCACGACGGTTCAGATCTTCGAGTTCACAGACTCGTACGTAACTCTCCAGATACGCTGGAGGCTTTCGATCCCTGTTGGAACAACGTCGTGACTCTACTTGTTCATGTGTTTCATTTTCCTCCACAGGTTCGCGGTCCCTCCATTCTCTTACTTTACAAGTTTGGGTAACGTGCCGACGAAAGTTTCTCCCACTATTGTCGCATAACACGAGATTGCCGTTATTATGTGCCACAACGGTTAGCTTAGTTGGGTCAAACCTTGTATCTCCCTTCGTCCGTGTCAATCGCTCAGTGATTACCACGTCTCCAGGCTTTATGCGACACTCTCTAGCTCCACGACGAGAGTCCTCATACTCTTTTGATCGCAACTTTGCCTGACGATCTCTGGTGTTGATCAAATCTTCATCGTGATCTGATTGTTTACCGAGCAGTAGAGGCAAGTGACGTCGTATTTTCCGGCCCATCATAATTTCTTCGGGAGGTATTCTGGTAACTGTATGAGCCGCCGCATTATGAGCATCAACTGCGTCTTGCAGTTCTTTCTCGTAGCTCGTTCCACTCGAGAGAGCAGTCGCCATGGCTTTATTTACAAGTTTCATGTACCCCTCTACGAGGCCATTCTGTTGAGGAAATAGAGGTGTACTGAAGATGGTGTTGATTCCACGCTCCCTGCAATATGCCTTATAGTCTTCACCGTTGAAAGGAGGGCCGTTATCCGACTTGATGTTTTGAGGATATCCTTCGCGCTCGAAAATGTTATCCAAAACCTTTTTGGTGTTCTCAAAACTTGTGCTCTTAACCGGACGAGCTATCAAATAGCGCGACCTATAATCTACCACTACCAGGATTGACACTCCGCCTAATTTGGCGTGTGGACCATTAAAGTCCAGCGCGATGGAATGCCATGCTGTCTTTGGGACTAACGATCGTTTCATGGGGGTGGGCTTCTCTGGTCTACCAGTAGTAGCGCATACCTGACAAGTATCAACCCATTCTTCAGCATCGGCTGTAATGCCTGGCCACCAGACCCTTTGCGAAGAATGCTTCTCATTTTTGCAGACATTGGATGCCCTCTGTGTGCGACAGTTAAAGCTTTCTTATGGAGAGATCCAGGGATAACCGCGCAGCTTCTTTTAATTCTGACGCCATTTGAAACAGTAAGATCTTTTGCCACTAACTCGTATTTACGGAGCGATTTAAGCCACTTTCCTGTTTCAAGTGCTACTATGACTTGCTGGAGAATCTCGTCATTCGCAGTAGCTTCCCTCACTTCGGCTTCTGTCAAGAACTCGAAGCAGTTAGACTCAACGCTAGCAATTTCCCAAGGACTGCAAGCTTCATCGAACGGTTCGTCATTCGCGATGTAGAGTCGGGACGAAGGGTCTGCGATGTTGTCACAGCCCCGGATATACTGTACGTCATAGCTATAGGGGCTCAGACGTAAAGCCCATCCATCCGCTCTAGTCAAAGCACGTTTTGTATTTTCGCGGGATCGATTCAATATAAACGCAACCCGCTGTGCGTCTGTGCGCAGCAAGAAATGACGACCCAGCAGGAAGTACGAAAAATGTTCAACACCCCACACTGCACCAAGCGCCTCCCGCTGGTTCTGGGCGTACCGTTTTTCCGTTGATGTAAAGGCCTTTGACGCAAAGCTTATTACGCGAGGTAACCCTTTGATGTCCTCCTGAACAAGTACGGCTCCTAATGCGTTCGGAGAAGTGTTCGTTAAAATATCCCAAAGAAGTAACGCAATGTGAAATTTTGTCCTTCACTGCTTCAAAATCTCTTTGCTGCTCTGGGCCCCATTTCCATGACTTCGTAGTGGCTACTGTCCATAGCGAAGAAGTGATGTCCGCGAAATTTGAAATATAGGGGCTGATAAACGACGCTAGCCCCAGGAAACTTCGAAGTTCTGAAGCAGTTGTTGGACTCCTGAAGCTCTCAATGCTTTTCACCTTCTCTCTGTCGAAGTGAAACCCACACTCGTCTACTTCGTGTCCGAGGAACTTAATCTGGGTCTTATCAAACTTACATTTGCTGAGATTCAATGTCAAGTTATGATTCCTTAGGGTTCGTAACACCGTTGCAACCGTTCTCCTACACTCTTCTAGGCTTCAACCAAAGATGAGAATATCATCTATATACACGATGATATTTTTTTCATCTTTCAAGATATTCGTCATTTCCCGTTGGAAAATTTCCGGCGCACAATTGACGCCGAACATGAGCCGCTTGAATCGGTACATGCCAGATTCGGAAAGAAACGTTGTCAAGTCTCGTGACTCCGGGCTGAGCTCGAGGTGGTAGAATGCATTGCTCAAATCTAACTTTGAAAAATATTTCGCTCCATGGAGCTTTATCGTCATATCGTCGATAAGTGGCATGCGGAAATATTCACGCTTGATGGCTTTGTTGGCCGCGCGCATGTTTACGACCAAGCGGAAGTCAGTTTTCCCTTTAGGGACAGCCGACATGCCGCTGATCCAATTCGGCGCGGTGGTTACCTAGAAAGATTACGTATATCCAACATTATGTGGGTTATGAATCTCAAAAACATAGGCAAGTACTCTAAAAAAGCTATGCTAGTGTTAAGGCTAGCAATAATAGCTTTGCAGGTCTTATTTTCAGCCATTTTTTTTCCCTATGCATTTTTTTGGAAATGTTTAGACGAGCATTTGCCTCATAGTAAATTTTCGTATGAATTATCTTGATTACCTGTTCAATTATGTCCTGTTCCTCCATTTGTTTCAGCCTTTGCTTAGCAGCCTCGCGGAATGCCGCGGGGACGTTAAAATATGCATTCCTCACCGGTGGAATTGTTTCATCGATACTAAATTTAACCACAACCCCCGGCATCTTGGGAAAAACCTTTCCTTTAGGCAAATCCTCACAACTGCTAACGCATAGCCCTACTGCAAGAAGCCCAAGGTCGCTGGATGTCGAACGGCCCAGTAAAGATCGACGACCATTCCTAACCACAAGAAAATCTGCTGAGATGAGAAGGCCTTCATGGTTCACGATGTTTACGGTAGCACGGATTACGCATTCTACAGCCATTGGCTGACTCGTTGATATGAGCGAACGTTCGTTTGTGACAAACGTCCCTTAGCTTCAAATTTAGCGGTGCCCAGTTCTGATTCGTGTTTCAGTACGTCCCAGTCTTTGCCACAAAGTATATTTACGTCGGATCCCGAATCTATCATAAACTCGATCGGCTGTGAATGTCCCACATTGCACTTAATCAGCACATCTTGGAGCGAAAGGGCATACACTCGCTGAAAGGAATAGAATGAGAAATGGTCCAAAAACAAAATTCACTTTATTGTCATAATTTGTAACTTTACATGTCACGGTCGTGTTTTACCTGTTCTTTGTAATTCGAATGTTCACGGATTTCATCCTGTCGATCCTGACTAATGCTGCTCACATGTCTCAAGCGACAAGCAGCCGCGAAGTGTCCCTTTTTACCACACTTGTTGCAGTTTCGAGAAAGGGCTGGGCACATTTCGTCCCGATGAGACAGGTAGCGACACCTTGAACAGCGTGCTCGTCGTCCAGGTGTGCGTGTTGATCTGCTTCGAGAAAATTCAGCCTGCAAAGAACCATGGGTGGCGGAGTTTGTTCTTCTACGTTTGTAGTCTGCTTCACGGTTTGATTCCAATCGTGGGTGGTGTCTCTCCATTGCGAAAACATCGACGTGATGAGATGGACCTAAAGTTTGTCCTAAAGACCTAAAGTTTGGATAAAGTTTGTCTCATATCCATACGTTCTGGCAGAATTGGCAAGGCTCTGATTTATCATTCCTTTTATAAGCTGTGCCCTGACAAACCGCTCTTGGTCACTGTAGCCGCAGAGCCTTACTTTTTCCACCAACCTGGCGTGGAAACTCATGACCGGGGATATGGGCATCACAACTTTATGTGATACAACCCTGATCTTAACTAAATAACTCTCATACTACTAGACAGACACGTTGTCACACAGTAATAAATTGGTCACAAATCTTTCGGTTTTAGTATTTATATGAACAACATTTTTTTCTATCCAGTATCTCCATGCAGAACGAAGTTGAAGTCGACATTGTACGACGAATGCAAAACAGCGCCCCTCGCAGCCCGAAGAATACAAATAGGACTACTCACAAAGAGAAATGTGCTACATGGCTGGCAAGTGATGATATCTGCAGGTGAAAAACATAAATATCATGTTTTTGAAAAAAAAATAAAGAAATCGCCAGTAACAATCTTTATAATATTCAAAACAATATCACGACTATTCCACGAACGATTATCAGAATATAAATCAATATAAATATACCATTCATGAAATGATACCTGAACAACTGGAAACTACTGCAAAATAACATATTTATACTATATGAAGAATAGTTTTAATACAAAATTTTGGATTATTAGTTTACCATATCGTGTATAATATCGAAAAAAATATGTTCGGGAAAATCGCTGTTTTTGGATGGTAACCATACCTAACGCCTAGTTCACCAAATGGTTATTTCTCAGTTTACTAGAAACTAGATGGTCAAAACTGAAGCTGATATGGTATGTAAACAGTTATGTGACTTTTTTATAAATGGTTAAGATACTATACGGGAAACAATTCGTGTATGGTATTTGTTTATGCGGGATAAAGTCTGTGAGTGAGTTCCCAGAAATGGTAAGATTCTTGACCGAGTTGCAGTTGACTCGAATCGTGGAGAGCGAGGACTAAACCACGATTACGATTGAAAATTACCCGACTTACAGAAAACGTCAAAATGGGCTGCGTGCACTGTCCGCCTTTACCGCTTGTAGAAAGCTGGATTGATTTAATTACGGATAGATGTACATCAACAACCATTAGCTAGATATACTATCTTACATTCCAATGATTTAAGTCCAAACGTTTTAGAGAATATTCTTAATGGCTCATTGCTCTGTCAACAGCTTCTAAAACTAAAAGACAGAGGAGTCGAGATTTCAGAACCACGACAGTCCGAGCTAGCAGGAGTTGTTGCCGAGTGGCATTGAGAAAATCGTTCGAAAACCACTGCCAATGATATGCCAAACTATGCGCGAACCATGTTCACGATACACAAACAAGTATGACAAATTTTATGCGGTTGGTTTTAAACGATTGGTTATTTCTATTTCTATTCCAAGGATACATACTAGCTTCCCCGTGATGGTGAGAAAAAAATCCCGGAGGCAAAATTCATAACAAAATAAATGCGCTTAAAAGAAAATCTCGGAAGCAGAAAGCCGCAAATTCACAACAACTGATAAGTAGAGATAATTGCAAGAAATTCACACGCAGGTGGCTAAAACTGATACCGATTAGTTGGACAGCAGTTGCAGATAAACTATAATTTTCTTATGAGTCCCAAAATTGTTTCTTGGGGAAAAATAAAGCTTAGGTTTCCTTCTTCCAATTTGTGGCATTTTTTGAAGTCGGAGGACGGATTTCAGTTAGTAAGTGTTAGAGAAAAAAATTTCAAAACCCTAATATTTGTTACAATGTAAAATTGCTGAAGTTTTATGAAACGACTAAAAACTACAATATTAATTCAATTATACAATATTCGCTGATTAGCGTTGTGTGATTTTAACTGTCTCCTGATATAGACTCGCTCTTGCCTATACATTTTGCTGGTCGAAAAAATCGTCATGGAGTGGCACGTTTGTTTGACTGTAATATTACTGTTGTTGATTTAGAACTCTTTAGTTGAGTTTATTAAAACTTTGAAAAATTGATGGTATCGGGAGTTTCTTCATCTTCTAAAGCGATAAAAATTAGCTTATATTATATAACAACCTGTTGATATCGGCTCGCGGTAAATGTCTAAAGGCCCAAATACACACGGCGTAATGACACCTTCTCCATACAAAATAGAAAGCGTGATCGCATTTCGATTATTGTGCGACATCACATTTCAACTAAAAAATAAATAAATGAAAAAATAAATAGATGAAAAAGACGCTATACCACAAAGTTCAACTCAGAACTATTACTTGCATCATTCATTTATAGTTCTACGATCCCTTTTTTGCTTAAAGAATTTGCTTGAGCGAAAATAAATGAGAATTTTTTGTTCACGATTAAAAAGCATAATGTTCGTTAGTTCTATTTTACCGTGCATGTTTGTTTATGTATGACAGCGCAATTTCATTCATTTTTTGACGTAGGACTACGTCTAACCGCACTATATCGAAATACATTCCGCGAAAACTAAAACCAAGATGTAACGACGGACTGAAAGATTTCAAACGGTTATACCGATGTAACCACATGATGGACCACAATAATCGATATGTCGTTGGATTGATAAAATGATGGACAATTTTGTGATTCCTTAATTTTCATTATCATTTCATTGTTAAACAGTGAAAATTGAATAAAAGTTTCAAGGTCGAGTTTTCACCAACAATGTACCAATCATATGCGAGCACGCCTGGCACAGACTTCATGAATAGACACCAACTGCCTGCTGTGATATCCTGTATAGCAGTGGCAAAAAAAAATTTGACAGAATCTCCCCGTCCCAATAGGTCAACAAACGCTTGCTTCTATGAGCCTATACTATTTTGATGTCTTGAAGGTGAAGCTTTTTCGGAAAGTTCGTAACCACCCCCACTATCAGACAGTATAACGTTCTGCTGTTAATAAATATGTTAATGTGGATAAAACTGATGTCTTGAAGGAAAACATGCTGGCACAGGCAACAGTACTGCACCGAGCATTGTATGAATAGAGCGCTGGTCACTCGTCGTCTATCAGTGCAGAACTCGATATTCATTTGTGTGCAGCCAAGCCAAGTGAAAACTACATTGCCGCTGTTGACGCACAGTGGCAGTGGGGCGTGGAACACAATCGAATTGCCGTTTGAAATGTCTTCTTCTTCTTTTTCTTCTTCTTCTTCTTGTTTCGTATAGCAGCAAATATCAGAATTCAATTTGATTTTTCGGGTACCGCAAAATACGTTGCGCCGCCGGGGACAACAAAATGCGTTGTTTATTTTTGAACTCTACATTCTGCTTTTTTTTCAGATTTTTTTAAATAACTAAATATAGGGTATTTGAATGACAATAGAAAACAAAAATGCTCCGTACATATCTTTGAATAGTTAGTTAAACGAGCTGTACTGATGATTACATTTTACTAGCTAAATGAATTTAGTCCAATATGACAATACTAGTTGCATCCCGCGGTGGCGGTATAGAGGAAAACCAAATTCATTTCAGCTTAATATTAGAGTTCCGACATTAGTATTTGTATTTTTCAATTGAAATTTTTTTTTTGAATTTGCATTTACAAGAAAATATTATTTTCCATTACATTACTTGTAATTGAACAACGCTATGCAATCATTAATTGCCGAGGCTAATGTTGTGCATCACTCTTGCCCAGTTTATTTTCGAAAATAACAGACATATAACCTTCAAAAATGGTATTTTCGTTGTTCTTTGGTATCTTGAAACTCATCAATTTTTTTGTGATTGATTCTGTATACTGATGAAATGTTTAAATTGACCTGAATTTAATGTTAACATGTTCATAAAATTATATGTCAATTTCAAATTTTCTGTGATTATACATTTTCTACTAAAACTGTCATTCATTATCTATATTTTTTCCACGAGCTTGAAACTGCAGGAAAAAATTGATGTGACATCTTTGCCACTTTGTGATCGGTGATTGAGCCAACTTTAACAAGACAAATAGATATAGAAGGAAGAAGTTTAATTTCTACTAAATCGTACTCAATTAAATATTTTATAGAAGGTTGTCTTTTCGCGTATTAAAGAAAATTTGCTGTATTAGAATGAAAGGTATTCATCAATAGACCAGAAACCAAATTTAGGGGGAAATTTGGGTCTAGAGCTCTATAGCCATTGCGAATGTTGAAGAGAATATTTTTTATTCCAAGATAGAGTGGTACAAAGAAATAATCAAAATACAGACCCCGTTCGATTTTGGCAACACGCCAGAATATTTTCTGTTGCCAAAATCGAACCATGCCAAAAATGAACGTTCCTTTTTTCATGACTTTTTGACTTTTTATGTGGTCAAAGACGACCTTAACAGTAGAAATGGCCCCCAATGAACTAGTTTTAGTTCCAAGTCGTTTGAGGTGTCGCTTGGTGAATTCGGGCTGACGACCTAGATACTTACCACCCGAACCAAAATACCTCCCTTTTGGAAGATGTTGAGTTTAAATTGGTTAAAATAAATCAAGCAAACTACAAAAGTAAAACGAGCTCAAATCAAACATAGCTTCAAAATAAAAATATAAAATTATTGTAGTCCTACGTCAACTATGCGGTCGTGTCTTGGATACCACCCTCCTACTATTTGTCTCTCTCGATCGTACAAAAATTGTGACAAAACGTGAATAAGAATGCTGTAACATATGGAGGAGAGTTGGATTGCGAATTGATTGAAGAAGAGGAACTAAATATGGATGGTCTTTCAGAACTGTAACTTTCTGCTTCAGCTTTCTTTGTCGTCGATATGCGACTCCTTCAACAGAACCTTTCTAGTTATCTTTTAAAATCTTCTTTTCCTCTCAGTAAAAGTTTTTCTTTCGGTACAATCGTTCTAATTTAGGAAAAATGCATTTTTTAAAAGTTTCACAGTTTTCAGTCATATATTGAACAAATAAGGTGAAAGGGGGGCTATAAAAACGTGACGTAATTTAGGGGGGGAGCAAGGAAGTTGTGATAGTATGTGACCGGGGGAGACGGGGAGTTATTTTTTTCCAAATTTTGCGTGACATCATTATTGGATGGTTCTTTGCTACCAATATTTATTCATTTAAGAAACAATTTTCAACTTAAAACACCTGAATTTGCGGTATTCATTTGTCTAGTAAGTGAAAATTGTCAACAAACACGAAAAAGTTATTAGCTTAGCTGTTGCACAGTGATGCTTCCTCATACCTCGTCTACTTTTTGGTTAAATCACAGAGTTAAATCGTTACACCATGTTATACTCATCATGGTTAAAACATGGTTATGACTGGAAGCTCACAGTAAAAATACCATGTTGTTTATATGGTTACAATAAAACATTGTACATTCTCTGTTCTTACCACAAAACACGTAGTACTTTTTTTCGGGTTGGTACGAGGATTGCTAATATTTTCTTTGTGTGTACGTCAAAAATTGTCTGCGCTTTTTTCCACACCTTTACGTTTACATTTAGCGTTTGTCACAAACGTCACTGAAGCGAACGCAGTCCAGAATGTACGATGTGAGAGAAAGAAACGCATAGATTGCTGGCACCATTTGTGTAAGCGTGAAAGCCAATCTACTGGCATCGGTTTGGTGCTTTTTTTTCGAATCGTGTCGATTCTCGAACGAGTCTCTCTCGGAGTCGCCATTTTTGTCCTGCCTCTCCGGTGTTGTACGTAAAGGCTTACAGAATTTTGCTGCGTTTTCAAATGTAAATTATTGTTGCAAAAAGGTGTAATCTATTGCTGAAAAGTGCTGCAAACGGAAGTTTACTTCACCGTGAATCGTTTGGCGATTATAAGGCGTCGCAGTGACAGTAAAAACGGCTAATTTTGCGTTCGAAAGGTAGAATTTTTCGCCCCGATTGACGACCTCCGAGTGGGTGACGAAGAGGAAAAAATCTTGTGTTTATTAGGCACAATAATGGTGGCTGGCGCTGGTACTGCCGCAGCTAACAGTAGCTATTAAGCCCCATTGATAGTAGCATTGAAAAGTGGATTCCATACACTGCTCGAAGGACTGGATACCGATTACGGTGCACCGTACTAGGATTAGCGATGAGTGAATCCGAGGAGGAAATCGTACCCCGTGGTAATCGTCGGTCGCTGAGACGCAGGGCGACGGGAGCGGCGAGTACGGGTGCTGCCGGCGGTCGATTGCGGGATGATGATAGCGACATGGCAGAAGGCAATGGCAGCGACAGTGGAAGCGAAATCGAACAACCTGCGCGCAAGAAAAAGGGCAAGAAGATTGTTCTGGAGGAAGACGATGAAGCAGGCCCGAGCGGAACCCAGCAGCAGGTATGCGAGATAAAGTGAAATTGCAACCTGGGGACGGATCAAGGATTACGGAATAGTTGTTGTCTGTTGTTTTAGATAAGTGCTAGCTTGTGTTTGCGTGTATGTATGAATATGATTGTGTGGCTGGTGTTGTATGTGTAAAAAACTTTTCGTTAGATTTAAGCTAGTCGCCGAAATGTGTTACGTTGCGATTTGTTCCAAACGGGTTTCTAAAAATGACGCGCAAACAAAATAGATGACAAAACCCTGTCTCTTATCCTACGTGAATCTTTATTATTTCGGATGTTCATATTTTCTAATTGTTGTCCATTATATTTTCTATTTCATTTTAATCTTTCAATGCATTAACATAAAAAATTTTTTTTCTTGTCATTTGCTAATATTGCAATTATTTTTAGTTAAAGCTTTTTCGAAGAAAGATAGTTTGATTATGTTTTTTGCGTTTTAATTGCTGTGGCAATGTTCGAAATTTGTAACACAACATGCACAAAGGAGAGCAAAACGTGTAAGTTCAAAAAGTATTTCATAAATATTGTCAAATTTGGATAGGTATAACAACTTTTTTTCGTCAGAATCAAAAATCTAACTTAGTTATAATCAATTTAATGAAACTTCAATCCGTAATGAAGATATCCGAAATAGAAGAAAATTGGTTCAAAATTACGATCCGAGCAGAGGGTTATCGGCCAGCTTAGGGGAAGCGAATTTATTGTTTGTCTTCATTTATGATTTTTTCTGTTCTTCCAGACTGACGGCCCCGATAGCTCCGAGTGGGAATCGGATTGGAACAGTGACGATGAAAAGTTGCTAAAGGAGGGTGGTGAAAAAGCAGCAGCCACTCTGATAAGCAATTTGGGGTACGCATCCGATTCGTCCGCTAGTAGCAATGACAGCGACAAATGTCCGATCTGTTTGTTGTCGCTTAACGATCAGGAAATCGGTGTACCGGAGGTTTGTGAGCACGTATATTGTGCGCCCTGCATCGAGGAGTGGTCCAAAAATGTGACTACCTGTCCTATCGATCGCAAGAGTTTTGATGTTATCAACATCTACAAAAGTGTGGATAGAAAGCAGTTAGTTCGCAAAAATCTAGTTCAGAAAAAGTCTCCCGTGGATATTCCGCTGCTAGAGGATCATGAATTAACCTACTGTGAGGTCTGCCGCCGACCGGATAGAGAAGACACCATGCTGTTGTGCGATTCCTGCAACTTGGGGTACCACATGGAATGTTTGGATCCACCGCTGACAGAAGTTCCTTCCGGCTCATGGTACTGCGACTGTTGTTTCGCTTCAGCTTCAGATGAAGACGATGAGGAAGTGCAGGATTTGCTGAATGATCTGAACGAAATTGGTGGAATACGTCAAACCCGATTTCGTGAACGCATTAACAGTCCGCCACGGATTGTTCGCACACGCCAAAGTGAGCGGATTCGCACGGCGATCTTAAGTCGCACTGCCACATCAGTTCGGTTGAGTGTGGTTCAGAATGTTGACCAGCCGGGGCCATCTACGAGAAGGTCAACAACGGCAAGCACTACAGTGGCAGAGGCGTCATCTTCCGCTCGTGTTGCCCCTGCGAAAACTCTCCGTAAACGACGAAAACGCCGTACCAGACGAAAAATTCTTCGCATGATCATCTCTGAGTATGACGTAAACAACGACGATGAGAAATTTGCCTTGAAACGAACAAAAATCTATAAAAAACTGAAGAAATTAAGTAAAAAACGATCGAAACGTAGGGTCAGTAAAACGCGCAGTAGTCGTCGCATCAAAGCGAACGGGCTAACTGAAGGTCTTACACAAGACGCTTCAGAGCTGCAAGCCACACGGTTCAGTACTGGCATCCCTACCTTGAAGCTTTTCGGAGGGGCTAATGATTTAGACTATTTTTCGGATGACGATCAAGCTCAGGATATGGAAGCGGAGACCACGCCAGGTGGTAGGGGTGAAACAGCTGTACAGAGCGGCATACGCGCTGCTCTCCGAAACCCTCTTGGACGACGACGAGCTTTGAAGAGTGGCTTCGAAGCCAGTTCTAGCAGCGGACCCATAGATTTACTTGGAAGCATTATGGAAGATCAAAAACGTTGGCATTCTAAGAACGGATTAGGAGACGTCAAAATCAATAATGGAAAAATAGTTTTCCAAGGTGGAAATGCACTGAAGAAAAAGTTTACTGTGCCGGGAATCACTCAGGCCGGCATAGGAAATACTCCTCAAATAAGTATCAATATTTCCAGTTCTCGCACAGGAGCTGCTGATTCTACCAGTTCGAATACAAACACTAGCCTTAACCAATCGCAAACGACGGCTAGTTCTTCTGGAGTTGCCAGTTCGATAGGTGGATTCAACCCGAATGATCCTAACGATAATGACAGCGTGCCAGATCTATTGGACACGTCAATGTTTGTAGATCTTCCTCCCCTAAAGCCAACCCGTGATGAGGAAGAAGAAAAGAAAAAGGAAAATAATGATTTGGATGCGTCGCGCACCGACAGATCTACAGGAAATCTCAGTCCTGCATCAGTACCACTCCCATCTGCTACTGCTGTGGAAAGCGGTTCTGAAAATAGTCTAGCACCCGGTACTTCGAAAGGCTTTGGGAAGTTCAAGTTCACAATGACTTCGGAATCCAACTGTCCGAATTTTTCAGTTTACTCTTCGGAGACTCTACAGTATGCCAAAAGTGGCGGCGAAGAACCCTATGATCCGCTGGATAGTGAGCAGAAAACCGACGATGAATATGATGCCGAACGTGACGAGGATCTTGTTCAGCTAGATGACGAAGAACTGGCGGTTCCTGTTGACCCCAAGGCTGTCGTTTCCCCGTTGTCTACGGAGCCTGATCAGGAAACCATTCCCAACGGTACGGATGAGCTTCCCACGAGTGCACCCGATCATAACGCCTTCGAATCCGATTCTGAAGACGAATTGAAACAAATCGAAGAAACTTCTGTTCCAGTAGAACCTGAGCCCGAACCTACTAACGAACTCGACGCACTAACCCCTCCTTTAACGTCAACTGTTGCTGTTGCTTTAGCAAGCTCTACTACTGATACTGCTACTACTCCTACAATTACTACTATCAGTACCATGGCCGTCTCGCTACTAGAAACAGCCACAGCTGAAGAAACCAGCCCTACTACAACCCCAGTTTTGGCAACATCCCCCATTGTCGCTGTCGCAATTACAGATCCAGAAGCAGTTGATTCAGCCCACGGTGAAGAGGATCGTAGCTACACGCCCTGTTTGGATGAAAAATATCAGGAAGCTCGCCGTGAGCATGACAAGAGCGACAGTACTCCAACACTTCCGTTGTCATCCACGGAAGGTTTGTAGGAATAATGCAATTATAGAATTTATTCTTATCTATGTTTACTATTACAGGCATTGATGGCATGGACACCGAACTTATCTCCGAAGAAGATGAGGACACATTCAAGGAGGATGAAGCTCAAGCAGCGTCCGGTGCTAAGCTTGCATCGTCCGGTACTAAGAAGAAAGATCTTGCGATCAAAAAGGTAAATAAGAAAGTAAAAGAACGTAACTATCGTGACAAGGAAGCCAAAAGAAGAGATCGCAATGATGATAAAGAAAACGAGTCACGTCGCTCCCGGGAACGCAACCGTGAGCGTCGCCCGAAACGTAAGGAACTGCCCCGTTACGATGTTCGTACCTTGATTGAAAAGCGCCCTAAAGTGCCAAAAGATCCATTTGGGCGAGATGTAACGCCGAAACCTCGCTCCAAGACTCGAAGTCGCTCGCGAACACCGGAAAGGCGCCGGGAGGTCTCCATTTCCTTGAGCCCGGAACCTGCACGACGGTTCAACCGACGCCGATCAGTTTCTCCACGATACAGAGCACGAAACAGAACGCCGCCACACTATCGACGGAATGTATCAAGATCACCATCACGAGGTCCCCGGATGAATTTTATCAATCGTTCCCGCTCGAGGTCGCCGATGCCAGCCCGACGTTTATCTGCCAGATCGATGACAAGAAATCCTACTCCACCCCGTGTAAGAATTCCACCGCGATCAATTTCGCGATCACATTCACCGGTGGAAGCCCGAAGCAAGACAAAGAAAAATAAGAAGAAGAAACGACTTAACCCTTCGCCTGATCGTAGCCGAAGCCGTACACCGAGTGATCACAGCAAGAAAAAGAACAAAAAAGCGCGTAAGAAGAAAAGCAAAAGGCGCGCTGGATCACCAGTCAAGAAGAAGAAGAACCGCAGGAGGTCAATTTCGCCTATGTTATCACGGTCTCGCTCGAGTTCTCTGTCGATTCTGAATGCACCCACTACTGGGGTACTCACAGAGCGCTTTGCAAAAGTTCGACAGCGAAATTCCTGGACACCACCGCCGCCTGCACGACCGAAAACGAACGGAACGAATCTAACAGTCATTCTAACTAACGAGGAAGCTCTCGCCAAACAGGCAAAGGAAAGGGAAAGAAAACGCAAGGAGGGTCGCCGCCGAGAACGGGTACGCGACAAAAATCAACCCTCGAAGGAAGTATTTGCATCAGGTGATAATATATTAGTTAGTGTTAGTTTTAACGACAAAAATCTGAATAAGGAGAACCAGACAACAGTGGAGGGTGCAAGCGATGCGCTATCGGCAGCAGCGGCACAAAAGAGGATGAAAGAATTGGCGAAGAAGCGCGCTGAGGCTGAAAAGGCCAAGCGAAGGCGCCTTGAGCGACTGAAGAGGACTCGTGGCGAAGCTCCCAAACCGGTTGTCATTATTGACCTAGACCGTTCGCCGTTCCGCGTATTGACACCTTCCCCGAGAGCCGTAATCGTACTCAGCGACAGCGATACAGAAAAGGAAAAGGACCGACGTGAACCAGAGTCTGGACGAGCTGGTGCCACTAACTCCAGCCAGCAACCAGGCGCTGAAACAGTTAATACTAATGGACCGACCTCAACAACACGTAAATCTCCAGCTGAGCGTCATGAGGAGGATATGTTTGGTCCTAAGACCCCGCCTGGTTTCCCGAGCCAACCACAACCCACGCAAAATAAACCCCAGGCACCGAAGTTTACTATGCAAGTGAAACCCAAGTCGTCGAACCTTCGTCCGTTGAATATGCTTTATGAACCAGGCGAATTGGATGAAGCTAAGACTCCCGAAATCGACAATCCAGAGAGCTCTAGCATGAACTACAATATGGTTGGCCCGAACACACCCCCAGAACCAGCACCGCAATCTCCCTCCCCGGATGTGTACGATCCGTTCGAGCCAACGAAATCTCCCTCCCCTTCACCACCTAGACGCGATAATGCATCGATTGAACGCCTGTCGGATTTGGATGATGCTGTTTTACCAACGAGTAGCAGTAAAGTAGATGGTCCGGACTCAGGTACTGGCAGTGGTGATCCGAAAGTAGACTCTCAAAATCAGGACGAAGTCATGAATGGAGAACCTGATCCTCCACGTAGCAGTAGCAACAAAATTACCATCTTGAGTAACATCGTTATCAGCCAGCCGTCGAACAGTAGCAGCCAGGGTGTGGTAAGCGGCTCCGGTGTATCGGCCAGTCAAAACAATACCGGTGACGATTCGGATGTCATCTTTGATGATTTCGTGTCCTCATCGGCTCCGGCTCCTAGCCAGTCGACAGTAGGCTACAACACTACCACCGCTAGCAATCCGATTAAGTCGTATAGCACAACAGCCAACTCGTCAAGCTTAATTTCCAAATTACCACTACCTCCGGGTGTCAACACCGGACAAAAGTTCAACGATTTTATCAACCCAACTGACTCACCGTATTCGCCCGGAGCGAGTGATTTCGATGATCTATTCGAAGCGGGTGGTGCAGATATGGAGTCTCCACCGGCTGCACCTGTTAAGCAATCCTATAAACCGATGAAGATCATGTCCAAGGGCGCTAAGAAGGGAATGTTCGACAATCTGTTCGGCAGCTCGCCTAACAACAGCTTCAAACGTATGAAAAAGGCACCGCATAAGCGAAGAGGTGAGTTGTTATGGTTTATTTTACTAGGTATGTCGTATTAAATTATGGTTTCACTTTCAGCTAAACCAAAAGGAGACGACGACGAAGATATGTCCAAGCTTACAACAAAGGAAAGGGTAAGAAGTAGACCTATTTTAACTCGTTATTTCAATTGTCATGAAAAATTCATACACCATTTTATCTATCGTTGCTACAGTTCCTCAAGAAGCTGAATCGACTGGAACGGGTGGTAGAGGAAGTAAAACTGGTTATCAAACCCTTTTACAACAAAAAGCAAATTAACAAGGAAGAGTACAAAGACATTCTGCGACGTGCTGTTCCCAAGGTAAGTGAAAAAAAGCCATCAAGACGCTAATTTTCCATTGATTCACGGATTAATGTTTTTTTTTCAGATCTGTCACAGCCGAACCGGTGAAATTAATCCATTCAAAATCCAGAAGCTGATTAAGGCATACGTGCGCAAGGTGCGGGGCAGGCGGCGTCTGGCCAAGAAGGGTCAAGGAGCCATTGGCGGTCCAATTGGACTGCCAGGTACTAACATAAACCCAATGATAATCTGAAAGGCTGTTAGGAATAGTTGAGCAAAGGCATGCGACGATGACGACGATCCCTGAGTTCCCCTGTCTTCGAAATCCACAATGTCGAGAAGAAGTAAATTATTGGCTGACGCATGCCAGCTGCCCGTTGACACTCAGGATGTGTTACAAGGTTTGCTTCTTTATTATTTTACTGTAGTTTATTATTTTGTTACATTGCATTTTCCTCCCTTTTTTCAACATTATCGCATACCACAGAGCGGTGGATACGCGACGCATGTGTATGCATTATTGATGGATTCTGAAAAATCTTGGATTGGCTAAGGGAGCAGAATTTAGCTTGGTTCCTTGGAAAATTTCGCGAATGTTAGTCAATAGGATGAATGTAGAGGGAGCGAGGAAGATAAACAAAACGAGGAAAAGTAATTAACATACTACTTCAATGGAAACGTAAGAATTCCCTACAGAATTATACGATTAATTTTGTTGCTAGCATTAATGATACAACATACGATCACGCATCAAATTTACTCATATTTGTGGTAGACAGTTGCTCTACACAAGAAAAATCTAGTAGAAAAAGGGTATTTATGATAACTATCATATTGAATATTTATTGGATATAAACAATTCCTAGAATAAGGGTAGGTTTACTAGATTGTGCTAACTGTAGAAATTTACAACTAAGGCACATTATCAGTGTAAAGTTTGTCCAATAATATTGCTAGCTCCCGCCAGAGCAGCAGTTGCAATCCCAAACAGTTCTTTTTGCTCTAACTCATACACGGAATGTGTCGCAAATCGAGCCGATTGTTTGCTGGTGAACAACGGTTTTAAGCTTCGAAACCATCATGCTTCCCAATAGTTATATCGTACTTTTTTCTCAAGCAATGTGTGCAAATAACTACACTTTTTCACAATCACGATACGATGGTAATGCAATTTAATTTTACTACAATCCAACACTGTGGTCACCGCATGAAAGCTTAAGCAACTGGTGAACCCAATAAACATTATTTTACTGTTAAGCCCTGTCGCGCCAGACTTCGTCGGGAAACTGAATTGAATTGAAAGAAATCGAATAAAACTCCCCGTCTGTGGATGTGGTCTGCGTAACAGTAATCACGCATCAATTCACTGAAGCTCTACCTAAACGAACGGACGTTTGGAAAAACAATTAAACGTGAGTAATTTTAAATCGATAGTATAGCTTACACACACATACTATATGAATACAATTAATGCAGAGATAATGCTAATAAAAAGTGAATAGTTTAAGCCATTGCTGGTTGCCCGATGATTGCAAAAGAAATACCCTCAATTATTTTCAGACTGTTGAGTCAGGAAAGAAAACAACTAGAGCAGGGTATTAAATAGCGAAATTCTTTCCTACTCAGGAATAAAGAAACGGTTTTGCGATCTACAATGCAAGTAAGAAAGATGGCTGTTTATGAACTAAGCCCATGCGTTGGTGTACTCAAACTGAAACCCAGCGTATAAAGAAACGCTTTGACGGCAGTTAGGTTGTCTTTTGGTCAAGAGTGAATGGACCCTGAGAATAAAGAAATTCGCTATAAGTGATATGTGAGCTGAGTACGTCCGGTATATACACAGTGACAGGATTTTCAAGAGGTCCATTGAACTCAAAAAGATTTTTGCTGCATTTGCGCTCTTCACAAATCGTGTGTTGGCTCTCAAAGTGTAATTACACATTGTTTAATATGTTATACAATGCACCAAATGATCGATTGAGGGCAGCAGCAAGAGACAACTTTTCAGAGTCCTAAAGGAGTGTTCCTCGATTTCAGAGTGCAGCGTAGCTTCCACTGGTTTTCATCGTCAAAGTCAATGCCGTTTATTTTAAAATGGAAGTTTGGGAGAAAAGTGTTGCCCCGAGCTTTCGAAAACTCTTCGGAGATGAATACAAAGATCTCCCACTTTCAAAAGTTTAAAGCTGTTATCCAGAAAATCTGGGATGAAAAACCTGCGGAATCGGTGCATGCCGCGTGTGACAACTTCGAAAAGCGTTCGAAGTTGGTGGAGCTAACTGAGAGCTGAGGGAGAGGTTATTCCAAAACATCTGCCGTTGCTTCTTATGGAAAGTTTTAAATTAAATTTGTAATTGAATATGAAGGTAAAGATTGGTCTTCGCGGAGTTACGAATTGAACAATTACTGATTCAACACCAAAAACTCAACGTATCCCGCAGAGGCTTTGTGCCGCGAGCCGAAATGTGCCGGGATAAATGAGGTAGTATTCTGACGGACGATCGTGAAGTGACCGAAAAGTGGGAGCAGCACTTCGAATGGCGCTAAGGCAGAGGACTATGACGGCGGAGAAAGCGATCCCGTCAGTGCGTCAAACGTAGAAGACGTGCCAGTCCCAACAATAGGCGAAGTTTAGGATGCCGTCAAGCAGCTAAAAACAATTAATCGGCTGAGAAGTATGGCCTCTAACGGAACTTATAAAGATGGGGCTCGGTAGAGCTGGAAACTTGTTTGCAGCTTCTGATTGCAAGAATGTGGGACACATAACAGCTAGCGGAGGAGTGAAAGGATGGGGTTAACTATCAGGCCGCCTTCGTGAAAAAACGGTCTACGATGGACCAAATTTTCATCATACGGCAGATCCCCCAGAAATCCCGTGAATACAAAACCCCCACGCACTACCTATTCATCGACTTCACAGTCGCGTATGACACTATAGACCGAAAAGAGCTATGGAAGGTCATGGACGAGAACGGCTTTCCGGGGAAGATGATAAGACTGATAAAGGTTTTGACTGATACGATTTTCAATAAATCCAGTCAATTCATTTGCTTTGATGACATGGACATTGTCGGCAGAACAACTGCAGTAGTGAAAACAGTATACCAGACTAAAACGGGAAGCAGCAAGGGTTGGGTTGCAGATGAATACGTCTAAAACGAAGTATATGATAGTCGGAGGAACGGAAACCGACCAACAACGCCTAGGCAGTAGTATTACGATCGACGGCGATGAGTTCAATATTGTCGACAAGTTTGTCTATCGTGGCCCATTGGTAACTGAGGACCGTGAGATCCGGAGGCGTATTAGCGGAAGTCATGCCTACTATGGGTTCCACAAACAATTGCGGTCGGACAGACTGAGACCTCGTATGAAATGTAACCTGTACAAAACAGTCATAAGACCGGTTGGGTAATGCTCGAGTGGGACCTGTGAGTGCCCGGAGTTTTCGAACGACGGGTACTAAGAACTGGACGGATACGCTGAGCAGGGTATGTTGCAAGAATATCGGACAACTACCCTGCGAAGACGGTGTTTGCCTCGGATCCAGTAGAAAGAAGGCGACCAGGTGGAGGGAGATCTGGTGGGGGTACACGGTGTCCCAGGGATTGGAGCGTGCGGCTAATAACCGGGTGAATTGGAGAAACTTTGTTAATCAGCCACGATCACGACGAAATGTCAAATAAATAAATAATATTTATAGTCTAGAAAAAACTAAATGAAATATAATCGCTTGAATGATTGATAATACTTCTAAACGCAAGAAAAATAACACAATAGTCTCAAAAATCTACACCAAAATGACTTCTAGAAAAACAAAACTGGAAGCCGAACAGGAAAGAGTCAAAACATGATTCCAAAAATTCATTAAACGATGAGATGGCCAAAATAAAAATAATTTCTAATAAAGTTGTAAACCGCTCGAAAAAATCAAATAAAAATAAAAAACAAAAAGGATTTTACATTGATTTCATTATGGCTAAAAGCTTCTGTAGAAGCTTGAAACATAAAAATATTTCTACAATTTATAAAAGTTTAAAAAAATAACAAAAATCCAAACTTGAACTCAAAATACATGAAAATGTGTCGACAAGCAAACTGACTGAAACCATTATAAACAGAAATAAAAAAATCACAGGAGGGTTGTGTGCAAAGCCATGACCGCAAGGTTGAAGTAGAATACTTTTACAAGAAAGATAACCCGGCTGCTTGCGTGTCAGTCATTTTGAAATCGGATTTGTTTCGTATATACCGCTTGTTAAGCACAGTATCAACAAATCGTAATAAACATCACACTGCTGTGCATTTGCAGCAGCATCAAACCTCAGTTGCATTATATAACTGGAAAAATAGGTGTTGCTAAATTATTTCCAGTTATACCATTCTACAACGTTCGAAAAATTTTATTTCGTATGTCGTAATACTCATGTACGAAAAATACATCTCATTATTCTCACGTAAAATTTATTCATTCTGGACCTTTATTTTCAGTTCCTACAGATTTTCTCGGTTTCGTAACACGGATGTACAAAAACGATTTCTTGTAGACATTCTGTCGAGCCAGACCGATAGAGCTCTCATTAAGGCAACAAAATAATGTGTATTGTGTCGTGTTGTGCGGCTTGGAAGAAAAAAAAGTTTCCGTCCCCGTGTCGCATGTTGCGTGTTCAATATTTCCGATGGTAGACATGAGTATGAAGGTCGAAATTCTGCTGTGATGTCTAACCATAACCGTCTTCTTCAAGGCGTTACATCCTTGTTAATGAAGAGTTGTGAATTTTCTAAAACAGACTCAGCATCGTGAGCAGAACGTACCGAACTTTTCTGTTTGAAATCGGATTTGTTTAATATATACCGCTTGTTATGCACAGTATCAACAAATCCTAATAAACATCACACTGTTGTGCATTTGCAGCAGCATCAAACCTCAGTTGCAGTTTATTAATAACCATTCATTATGCTCTTCCAAAAACATTTAGTAGCCTTGAAAAAGGCCGATTGCTGCAATTGCAATTTTCATTCAATTATTGCATAAATGCTTCATGGTCAGATATACCCGCTGCAACTGCTACGCTATTCTTAGCCATGCCACAGTCGTGGCCGCTATACGCTGCCATTGGTATCTGCTGTCCCTGCATCAACTGGTCCAGCTGCTATCGATGCTGAGATCCGCTGCAACTAGTGCGCTATCCATTGCTACGCCACAGCTGTGCTGTGGCCGCTATCCGCATTCGCTGGCATCCACTGCACTGCTACTGCTGTTGCTAAGGGATGACTGCTGTTGTCGTTGTCTAGAACTATTATGAGCGGCTTCGGCTGAAACAGGCTCTTATATAGGCCAAATAGCATATTTTCTATTGCAAGTTATATGATTCTGTCGACCGTGCTTGGGAAGCAATCATATAACGACCAATCAGAGGTCGAATTTTTCGTTTTGACAAGGCTTGACTATTTTCAATAGTACAATAGTTTGAATAATAAAATTACAATTCTCTTAATTTGGGAAGAATCTTAGAAGATTTTCCAATCTCTTGCTGCAAGAACGAAGGAAATCCATCGAATACTAACCGATTTATTAGCATTTGAAATTGGACATATTTTTCACTTTTTTCGGTTTTAGATTTTCGTAGCCGAACTTCCTGAGAGAAGTATTCTACTTCAAAAAAAAAAAAGAGCGGGGACCTAGTGTGGTTGGTAACGTCTCCGCCAACCACGCTCGACGCCTGGGTTCGAATCCCACCGCCGACATAGGTGTCGATGGTTGTGAGGTGGCCTGATCCACTCACAACCAACCCAACTTCAATCCTAGCCGACACCGGGAGATTTTCTGAGGCGAAAAATCTGGGATCACGCCTTTCATCGCATAAGAAGTAAAGCCGTTGGCGCCGGTCCGTTAATAAACGGGTCGTGAGTTAGGGTCCTGGGTGTGGAGTCGCCTCCCTGGGCGTCGGTGATTGGCCACAACAGTGGCGGAACTAGACCGATGGAAAATAAGCGAGAATAAAAAAAAAAGAAATAAAAAAAAAAACATTTTCAGTTTTTTTTTAACAAGTTCTCGGAAAACTGGAAAATCCAAAAAATCTGCTACATCAGGAAAAGGCCAAAAACTACAATCAAAAATGTATTTTACATCAACCTTAAAAAACTTTAAAACGATTCTAAAAGGTAGAAAGAAAGCATACAAAAGTTTATGCAGACAAACTTCCCTCAAGAATCGGCAGATGTCGAAAATGAAAAAAAGTTGAATATATCTAAACACGTTAAGGAAAAAAAAAACACAAAAATTCTTAAAACTCATCGAAGGGAGAAAAATTGAAAATGGAAAGGAATTAAAAATTTTCCTCAAACCTGCTAACACCTTTTCTAAACAAAAAAATAAGTTCTAAGTTTAGTCCAAAAAAAGGAAATTACTTTTAAAAACCACTTAAACCAAAAATAAAAATGATCTTAAATTTGGTTCTAATTAATAAAAGTCCAAATGGAAAATGATTCAAATGCAGCCTTATAATTGGAGGACGCTTCTAAATAAAAGAAAATACCAAAGCAGAAATAGATTCCGAATTTAGCTAAAAGCAGGGTGGCCACTCTACCGGGAAAAAGCCGGGAATTTCAAATCACCGGGAAAAAAATACGGAAAAACCGAAGAATTAGGCTTCACGCCGGGAAAATTATCTTCCTTCATGTCCGCCCTTTTATTTGTTTCTGAGAAAATGTCAACATGGAAACTCAACTGGAATGATTCTGCCGGTTAGGGGAAAGCTGGTTGTTGGTTTCAGCCAAAGTCGACAGCGGCTTCGCAGCAAGACCTGCGTCAAATAGATTTAGGCTTGGTCAGGTGGATAAATTTACGCTCCGTAGAATATATTGTCAGATTTTTAAAGAAGTCAAAAAGTAATCAGCGTCGTTGGAAGCGTATTGAAGCTTCTTGTGACTCGTGTTCGACTTCGCCTCGGGCAGAATCCGGTCAAAAGTCAGAAAGGACCGGAAACTTCGAGTCTCAATTTTATTTCGAACCAGATCGGAACGGAGCTACCCGGTTTGTACTCCTCGATTTTTGTTATGATTTTAATCACAAGCAGCACATTTATATTGCGGATCATTTTAGTTGCATTTGTAAGTGACGTACTTTAAAGAAAATGTATATAAATATTTTTAACAAACTGTGTTCGTCTGTCATGTTGCGGAAACTAAGTCAATATCTGCTGAAATTTTGTTAATAAAATAAATAATCAAAACTTATTTCCAACATTCTCTACTAGAGCTGTACCGAATATTCGGCTGGCCGAATATTGGCCAAATTACGAATTGGCCGAATATTCGGCTGGCCGAATAGTTCTGCTGCTATTCGGCCGAATAGGCCGAATATTTCATTTATTTTGGTTGTAGGTATAAAACTGACATAAGTTGTTGTGTTACTGGTTTATTTAGTTTTTCGAATGTTGGAGAAAATGTACATGAAAAGCTATATTGGAAATCTACTCATTTAAAAACTTGAAGTTTCGGTTTAAGCAAGTAATCATTTCCGCCTTTTCTGGTAGTAAGCTGCTCCGATGTTGCTCAAAAACCAACCCCTCAGTGGAGAATAAGCGCTCACTGAAGATTGTGCTAGCGGGTGCTGACAAGTACTTCCTTATTAGTTTAAACACGGCAGGAAACGTCGATTGATGTTCCTTCCACCAAACGTATGGATTAGCAGTCCTTTCAATAGCTTTTTCGGAGATGTATTGCTCAAACTCGACTTTTATCTGACAATGTCTGATTAGCAACCTCATGTTGCTTTGCACCAATTTCAGCAAAACAGTCCCAGAATCCACTGGAGCCCAATTCGTTTGCTGACGAAGGTCCTGGTAGTGGCGAGTCGTCTGATGTCCTCACAGCATCTTGGGAACATTCAGTAATTTCGGCAATTATTTGATCTTTCAAGGGAGCACGTTCTTCTTCTGGGATAAAGTTAAACTTGAATCTTGGATCGACGACGGTAGCATACGTGAAGACACTTTCCTGCAGAATGAGCCTAAATTGTGACTTCATATTACGGAGCAATGCATCCTTAGTTGCTTCTACAGATTTTTGTTTTTTAATCGGCTTCTCCAGGTATGATCGAAGGGCAATTACATAAGGGATAACTTTCGAAATGCATGAGTCTTCGTTACTAATAAGACGAGTAATTTCTTCGAAAGGACCCAACAACTCTAAGACAGGGCTGATCAAATTCCATTCCCATTCGGACAAATTTTTGATGCTGTTGAACTCACCGGTGTAGTAGGTTACCGCTGGCCGTTGATCCTTCAGCCGCTGAAGCATATAAAATGTTGAATTCCACCTGGTTCGTATGTCTTGCACGAGTTTATGTTCCGTTAGCTCGTATCTCTTCTGGATTTCGAGTAGCTTGTCACAAGCCAACGGAGAATGATTGAAATGGGTAACGATGTTACGAGATTCGGCAATTAAGTCTCTTACTGCTTTTTGCGAGTCGAGAGCATCGAGAACTACCAGCTGCAAAGTATGAATGAAACAGCCCGCATGTGGCAGTTCAGCCTATCCGATCCTTTGATCATGTTGGCAGCATTATCACGTAGGATCAGATGTACGCTCGAGACAGGTATGTTCCAGTCCACCAATATTCCGTGTATTTTTCCAATTCGTTCACCGGTATGGGAACCAGGGAATTCACAGGAGTTCAAAATCGCATGCTGTCTAGCACAATTTTCGTCTAGCCAATGACCGGTGAGGCTGATAACAGCTTTGTTACTTGGCGAAGACCAGATATCCGTAGTACACGAAATGAACCCGTTCCGAGGTAGTGACTTCTGTATTGCCTCTCTGCATTTAGCATACATGTCAGGAATGATTGTCGTCGAAAAATATTTCCGGCTGGGAATCTGCAATGAAATTGCTGAATAGTCAAGTGTGGACCTGCTTCAGACCATCGAGAATGGTTGTAGATCCAGAACCATCATTTCAGCAATTGCACTTGTAATTTCCTTAAATTTGATAGATTTTGGGTCCCACTTTTCTGCTGCGGACAACCACACCTTAAGTGTAGTTTGAGAGAGCCTGTGTTTGGATGCTTTCGATGATTTCCGTTCACATTCCTTGGCACCGTAAGCTTGGTACAATTTCGGGTGAAAGAAGCAGAAGGAAGCAAGAAAGCGCGAGAAGGCGATTGTCAACGATTTGGCGGTAAAGAGGGCGAAAATTGTGCAGCAGATCACTATGAAGGTGCTTGCTAACGTCGACGAACAGCTCAAAACGATGAATGGGAATGTTTTTCATAGTTTTGTAACACTATTTTTGGAAGGCATGAATAAGCATGTGAAAATTGTTTTTTTTTTCTTATATGTTTAAAAAAGAAAACACAGGGAAATTTTATTAAATATCATCGCGAAAACCGGGAAAATACCGGGAAATGGCAAATTGATATTGGAGTGGCCACCCTGGAAATACCATACTAAACCATACTAAATCGGATAAGTCAACACCTTGAAAACACACGTCTTATACCCGACGTTCAATTCGGATTTAAAAGAGGTCACTCGACCAACCATCAGCTTTTAAGACTTGTGAAAGAGGTTAAAACCAACTTCGCACTCGGAAAATCTTCGGGCCTAGTACTTCTGGATGTTGAAAAAGCGTACGATTCTGTTTGGCAAAAAGCAATTTTGCACAAAATGCTTCAAGGAAATTTCCCTTTGTACATACTAAAAATCATTCGTTTGTTCCTAATAAATCGTTCGTTCAGGGTTGTTGTCAACGGGCAATTATCTGACCAGAAAAGGGTACCTTATGGAGTCCCCCAAGGAGCAGTTCTCAGTCCTACGCTGTACAACATATTTACAGCTGACCTCGTAATGGTAGACGGTGTCCAGTACATTCTTTTTGCGGACGGCACCGGATTCACCACTTCTAACTCGGATCCAGCGATAGTTGTCAACAAACTGCAGGCTGCACAAAATGCTATTGAAAACTACCAGAAACGATGGAAGATCAAAACTAATGCTAGCAAATCGCAAGCAATCTTCTTCACACGAAAACGAATCCCGCGCAATTTTCCCCGAAGTCAGATTACCGTGCGTGGGGAATTAGTCCCATGGTCAGACGATGTCAAATATCTAGGCCTGACATTAGATCTAAAACTGAACTTTGCAGCACATATTAAAACACCTTAACTAGATGCGATAAACTCACAAGAGCACTCTATCCGCTGATTAAACGGCGATCACACCTTGACAAAAAACCAAAGCTGCTGCTGTACAAAACGGTGTTCAAACCATCAATTACATATAGTTTTCCTGCTTGGTATGATTGCGCTGCGTGCCACAGAAGAAAGCTACAAGTGAAGCAGAACCGGCTACTAAAATGATTTTGAATTTGGACCCACTGCACCCAACAGAGGATGTTCACCTAGCTGCAAACATGGAAGAACTCAACGAGTGGTTTCAACAAATGCTTCCAAAGTTTTGGAACGGATGTGCTAATTCAGTAAACCCATTGCTGGAGCGCCTGGCCGCATAAAACTGTGATATTAGAATAATTTAACTCACCTTTCCTTTAACTATCCCTTATACTATTTGCAATGATCGAGGGTTTTTTTCCAATTTTTTACTTCATTTGACTAGAAAGCTACTATTCTGAATCTAATTAATTTCCTTCGAATAATCCAGTTGTTGAAAGTTTATCCATATCTCAGCTTATGTACTCTATTAACACATAATATGTAATGCCAAATTAACGAAAAATAAATTGAATTAAATTAATTAAATTGCTTATTCAGAGTGTCAGTTGGACTTATTTTACGGACCATGATAACATTTCTTATAAATTCGATTGGTCCCAGCTCGAAAATTTTGTAAGTCCCAATATCGAAGTTTTTCAAAAAAAATTGTTTTGAATGAACAGATCTCAACGTTTCATGCATTTTGCAAAATGCATCTTGACAGTGTTATGTGCATTTTTTCATTGGTCACTCTGAGGCTCTTCTTCCCAAAGGCCGCTTGAAAATTTGCTTAAGGAGATTTTTCGAAAAGACAAAACCTCAATGCCCCAACTCTTGAATTTATCCCATGCATTATATTTGCATCCTGATACAGAAGCACTGCAAGGTCGAGAGTAGCTTGACAGAGAAAGAAGTTGAAGGAAGCAAGAAAGCGCGAGAAGGCGATTGTCAACGATTTGGCGGTAAAGAAAGCGAAAATTGTGCAGTAGATCACTACGAAGGTACTTGCTAACGTCGACAAACAGCTTAAAACGATGAATGAGAAATGTTTTTCATAGTTTTGTAACACTATTTTTGGAAGGCATGAATAAGCATGTGAAAATTGATTTTTTTCTTATATGTTTTAAAAAGAAAACACCGGGAAATTTTATTAAATATCATCGGGAAAACCGGGAAATGGCAAATTGATATTGGAGTGGCCACCCTGTAAAAGTGGTTTTATAGATAAATGAGACTTATGACGAAACTTAATCCAAATTCAACTGTGAGCTTAGTTGAAAGTGCCTGAAAGAGTAGGAAAAATTAAAAGTAAATAATTTCAAATTATTTTATAAAAACTCGAAAGTACCTCTGCTAACAAGAGAAAACAAAAAAAATGTTGATTTACATGTCTGAAGAATCTTTCCAAAAAAACGAAGAGGCCACAATGAAAATGATTTCAAATTCATCTCAAAAATAACTGACAACTCTTAAAAACCAGAATATAGCGTGAGGAACGGCTTAAGCAGTGGCGCCTATTTCAATCAATCGAAGAAAACACGCCTCAAACTCCTGAATTTTGATCAATATCGACAATTTCAATGATGGAAACGAAAACTTTGATTGTCTAGCTGTCTTACGAATATAAGAAATTCCGTTAATCATAAAGAAATCTGTGAACAAACATCAATCAAAACAAATCGACCTATATTGCAGCCGTCCAGGAGCCACTTCGGGTGCTGAAAAAAAAAACGCCTGCAAAACAGATGGAAACTTCTTAAAATAGGTTCGGGGTGATTGGATTGGATTAATTGAGTATTGTTAAAGTTTGCTAACTTAGTTTTACAACCTGAAAACAAGACATTTCGCGTGGAATTATTCCACGACCATTTCGAACGGTGAAATGATTTCACGAAGATGGGGAAGGTTTGAAGATCGATAGATTTGTAATCTAATGATAATATAGGTATATTGCATTTATTTTCCAATAACAATCTTTTTTTTTTTATTTAACCGTTATGTACTCGGCAGGGTACCGGGTACCTTTTCAGACTTAATTGCTTTAAAAAAACTAGGAAAACCTCAATTCAGCCAGCTGAAACGTATGGAATGCTCCTAACTAGTGGAAATGAAACATTTTTCATCATTAGACTATTTATAGCTGCAGGGGGTAGGGGGGGGCGGTCGAAGGGGAGGACTTCGATTTTTTTTACCCCATAATTACTCGGCAGGGTACCCGGGTACCCACAAATTAAAATGCTTCTTGCTTTTTCATTTCTTGATCGATTTTCGATCTTGGGCTGTCAAAAGATAGGAAAATCTGTCTACTTTCAGAATCCAGGACCGACATGAACCTGTGACCACATCTGGATCCTGTAAATCCGGATCTTCGGGAGCATGTTCCGTCGAGACAAATTAGGACAATTGCCAATAAAACCGAACAACATTGGTATCAAAATTCATGAAATCACTCCAGGAGTTGATTTTCATTCATTTTGAGTCCATCTGATAAGTTGTCCGAAATGGCCGTTTCGGAACAGATTCCTGATCTTGAACATAGTCCCAAAGATCCGGATTTACTGGAACAATATGGGGACCAAGCGCTTTTCAGATCCCCTATATTAAAAGTAGACAAATTTTCCAATCTTTTGACAGGTTAAGACGAAAATCGGTCATGAATTGAAGAAGTAAGAAGCATTTCGTTTTGGTGGGTACCCGGGTACCTTGCCGAGTATTAACGTGTTTTAAAATTGCCGAGTACATAACGGTTTAAAAGAACAACTCTGGGACTTACAAATTTTTAAGCTGCGGCCAATGGAACGTATGAGGAAAAAATGACCTTCGAGTTTCGTTTAGCGGCAGGGCTCAAAAGATTCGTCTTCTCGAACGACATTCTCGTGGACATTCCACATGCAAAATTTCAACTCAATCAGATTTAGGGAAGTTGTACCTCAAAGCGGTCAAAGTTTCGCTTTTTCGACTGACGACAAAAGCCACAAGCGGTTCTCGATATCAGAATTCGTTTTTTTGCCTCGAAAAACGATCAGAAAAATTAAACTTTCTGGGACTTGAAATTTTTGTGCTGCGAAACTCATTTCACTTTTCCTATTCTCGTTTTCACTTCACTGTCAATCTCACTACACGGAGCTAATTTTTGTCACCTCACTTTGGGTGAAATCGGGAATAGGTCTCGAAAAGTGAAGTGAGTATGAAAGTGAAATATATTTTATCGTGAAGTGACTCCCGTAATAAGTACCACAGTCTGATTGTTAAGAGTTAGTCCAGTGATGAGAATTCATAAGTTCGGTGTTTTTAGGTTTTCTAGAACGATCGTCGTGACGAAGTACCTCCACCTTAGAATAGCTGATTCGATAGGAGTCAGACAACAACAATTGATTAATTAATTTTTGATAATGGTTGACTGATAAATTTACCGCGACTAGAGAAATTGCTACTGGGAGCCCTACGTGATGTTACCGGTGATAAACGATTAGCGACCTTCAAAGCGCTAAGGTCATGGACAGGAAACTTGTTGAACTTCCTATAGCAGAAAGCATCTGTACAGTTATATTGAGATTTAGGAAAGTGAATAATTACTGGAGGATTAGATGCAAAGTCGAAATTGCCCTATTTACAAGAAGAGCCATCAGTTCGAAGTATTACATCCTTCTATTCGGTATATGGAGTAATGTTTGTTCTAAGAAGTTGAAGGTTAGCGAATCGTCAAAGAATGGATATGAGTCTGGCTCGTTGGATTTTCCCACAATGAATAGCATTTTTATTCTGAAAAATGTTCCAAAAAGGGAGTTAGCTTGGAGTCTCACCATCGTTGATGGATTTCAAGGCAGCACTCGACTTAGTTAAACGAAATAAGATGCTTCAGATAATGCTCGAACTCGGCGAGCTTGTTTTTGGTCAAACTCGGATGGTGATCTATCTATTGAAGAATCATCTAAATAAACCTCTGTATGAAAAGCAAAGTCTCGAACATTTGATTCAATTGATTCTTGCCATCTAAAACTTTTGAGTGAATTGGGTATGGGATATCGGTAACAAATCCAGTTTACGAAAACAAAAAAAAAATCTCCGGTTTGTCGAGTATTGAACAATTTGTATTCAGCTGGCAGCTCGTCTATAGCTTCCCTTTGGAAAGTTTCGAAGCGTTTGGTATTGTGTGCAACGTGGTTTCTTGCTACAGATTCGGATCCGACTGTGCCTGTCGAAACTTACTCTTCTAACCGAAATGGCATGCAATTGGAATGATACGTATGTTATGGCATTGCATTGTTCAGCGTATTAATTGATGAGCTTTCGAAATCGATACTGCTAATTATGAATGATAAATTAACAATTTTCTAAAGAATATTAACAATTGACTAATCGTAGGAAAAAATCAGTGCAAAAAATGCAATGTACAATGTACGTTGTTGTTTTATACAACTTCGAACGTTGCGTTTGTGCAATCAATTAACAAAATCGGATCTGTATTGTAAATAGAACTTGCTAGCGTAAGTGGTTTTAGTGTAAATCAACGAACTAAGCACGCAGAATGATTTCACTCATCGACTATCTCGCACCTGTCGCAGACGCCGCATGCCCACAATTTTCAGCAGCCTGTAAATAAGCAATGGATGTTAAATAGATTGCACTAATTAGCTCCTTGCTATCCGAAGGGTACTTACAATCTCTTGACGTTCGGATAGTAGCAACCGATGTACAGAATGGCGTTAATGGGAAAATTACCGACCCAGCTGAGATGGGTTTTGTTTGCCAGTGCGATCGCATACAGATAGCCACACCGTTCGCTGGTCATGCGTTTATCCTCCGGGCGAACTGCCTGGTTGTATTTCTGAAGGAATGACGAAGTGATCAATCAGTGATGCGAATACCTACAATCCCTGCGCTTACCGTTCCAGGAGTATCGGTGAAACATTCCTGTAGGAAATTGGTTGCCGTTGGTCCTGGACAAAAGATTGTAATATTAACCTCGAAGGTTTCATTCCGAAGTGTTTCGAAGTAACCCTAAAAAAATAAAATTTGTTAATGAAATTAATCTTACTACTTCTATTAAAAAGTAACTTGTAAATTATTGGGTATTTGATCATAACCGTGCCCGTGGAGCGTGGTTTGGAGTTAATTTTTCATATTTTGAACAAAAAATTCTGAAGCAAGTCCATGATTAAGCGCAGAATAATTTAATCAGAACAAGGTAGAGTTTATGAAAAAGTGTGGAAGAAATAGAAAAAAGCATGTATAATACAAAGGATTTTGTCAAAATTGTGTTAAACGCAAATGGTAAAAAAATTTCATTGGGTTTTGACACTATAAAATCAATTTATCTTTAGTAAGTCTGCCAAACTTTGAGTCTGACCGAAGATTACGTAGAATAACACTTTTTTTGCCAATTTGACTAATCGCTTGCGTCCTCTTCGCCAGTGATTACAGTGACATGATTATTATAATCAGCCCGCGCAGTGTAGTAATGAAACCTTTTATATGGCTTTATCAGCTTATTCTGAGGATCTGAAAATTCGTTAGTAAACCACCTCGAACGAAAATTCTACACACGGACCTTTTTCTCACTTTCTGAATTGATAATATTGCAGTTTAATTGCGAAAAACGATACTCATGTGGGGAAGCATGCCGAACTTATTACTACTTACATGTAATGCATGCTTAGCTCCTGTATAGCTGGCGGAGTTTGGTGCCCCAATCAAGCCCGCCGTGCTGCTAGTCACAGCCAGATGACCCTTGATCGAATTACGCACGAAAAAGTTCAAAGCGATGCGCGACAAATGCACCACTGCAAATACATCCAACTCGAACAGCTCTCGGTCTACCTTTATATTGATAGCGTTCCAGTCGGCGCGTTGCGAGCGACCCGCGTTGTTCACTAGGATATCCAGTGTCTTGAAATGGTCGATCACCATGTTGAAGTAATCATTGTGATGATTTATATCCAGCATGTCCATCTGCAGAACATAAACATCATTCGGCCCGAGCATGCCATTCGATTGCGCTATTGTTTTGAAATGGATGGGATTAGATTTTCTCATGTAATACCGAAGCTGTGATATCATCTATGCATTTTGCCTCACCTATGCAGTCTTGTTTGACCTTAAGCAGCTCCGATATGTTACGAGACGATAAGCACAATCGAACGCCATTTCTTGCTAGTGCGATTGCCAAATCTCGTCCAATGCCACTGGAGGCTCCCGTGATCCAAACCACTTTTCCCTTCAGCGAGGCTTTGTAGTTAGAAACGACGAAGTGAGTTTACCAATCAAAATTCAGTGGGTGTACCGCAAACAGTTATATACTCACATATTGGTTTTCCTAATTTGGACAGTATGAAGAGTTCAATATCCGCATCCAGTACTAGCCAGAGGATGAACTGCACCAGAAAGTAAATGATCGTACAGCAGGCCACAAAGTTGAAGAAGAAAGCCATGATTTGTACTGAATGTTGTCGAAAACCCCTGCGGTATTCCGACTTATCGCTCTAAAATTCCAGCTGCGAAACAGACGACGACGTCGCTGCGCTGGTGACTACGACGACAAATTGTCGCTCCTACTTACCCAAAACGAAACAACACTATCAACAGCAGAAACGCTACACTAGTACGGGTTGGGTTGATGCGTATCAAACCTAGCAAACAAATACCTACGAAGCCGAGCTTCGTACACACAAACGCTTCGAACACACCTCGAATTAAAAATGCTTACACAGTTGCTTACAATATTATGGCACTGTTTACCGTACGCTCGATCCACCGTGTTACTTTCTTCGGAAATGCAATCACTGTTCAAAATCGCATCGACCATGCACGATAAAATATCCGGTTTCTGCGTAAATCTATGTAGAAAGCAAAACACCGAGAGCCGGGAGAGAATCCTTCTCCGTTACCTGAGCAATCACGGCTAATGACGGTACGGCAGGTAGCGAGTGCGCAGTGTACTTACTCAGCATATTTACCTGCGGCCGTGTTATGGTAGATGTACGTCTTTCACACCCATCCTCTCCGGTAACAACTGAAGTTGTGGAGTGATACCCACGTTAAGGGCATTTACTCTAGCAGGCCAGCATTTGACTGCCACTGTTAAGATCGCTAAACCGGCTAAGCTACTCATTCGAGCAGCGGAGCTCTGCTAGCACTGTCAATAGATGTTCGTCCTGAACACTCTGTGTTATTATATGAGATTTACTCAATGATAAAACAGACAGTTTTTAAGTGTTAAAATTATCTTTTTCAGTTTCTGAAATATGTTAAAGTATCGTGAGTCATCCCTAAAAACGAGGGATAGTCGAACCTTATCCCGACCAACCACTCTTTAAGTTTCTTCATGAAACGAGAACGATCGCTATCGATTAGTTTTGAACCTATATCGATTGATTTCAGTTGTTGTCGTTTCATAAAGGTGCATAAAGAGTGGTTGATCGGGATTCGCTTACAAAACGACAACCATAAACACCGCCACACTTTCGCATTCTTCACTATACAAGTAATTTGTATTCATATCATTTCATCAGTATTACTATGTAAATAACCTTTATTTTTAAGAATCAAAACATTTGCAAAAATACAGACATAGATTTACGTTTTTATTTATATAAGCATAATTTTGACATTATGAATTTCATAACCAAAATTAGGAAGTAATAGCTAAAAGACTATCATCTTCCATTTTTCCAGTTTGAGCTTTAGGGCATCTTTTGTCGTTTTATATATAAAGAGTTTTGAATGGGTTCAATCCGACAGGCATTCTGCATAGATTAAGTTTGTGTTTAATTTACCCTCATCGTGGCTGGTTGTGCTTAATATATTAATGCGATATAACAGCGTGTATGATATTTAATGACTACGCGATGTAACATTCAAAAGTGTCTCTGTCGAGCTATATGCCCAGATTTCTACCTTGTCAGTACATCGGTGTCTGCGTCAATACTAGCCATCTCAGCTCTAGTTCTGTATAAGTTAAAAATTTAAAACAACCAATCTGTAATCTAGAAAGCTGCGTAACTGCAAGGTTACAGAATCCGCTTTGCCAAGCGGATAATCGTGGGCTCGAATCTTAGTAGAATCAAGTCATTCGTTGACAAAAAGGACTTAAGTATGGGTTTATTCTCAGGCTCCCCACCAGCTACCCTTCTTTAACCTCTGTAATCCCTTGGTGTGACTTCCTCTTAACAAAAATAAGTCCCTTTTATCATTCAAACTGGCCAGGAGGACGCACGACGAAACTTCTCCAGGAAGTTATTATTAGTGATATTTGGCAGGAGCAACAGGGCTCGGTATAGTAGAACAGTAAGTGTTAAGGAAAAGATTGGTGAAGCACATTACACACAAGCACTGATAATATAATAATAAGCATGCCACTTCTCAATAGTGGTATTGCTAATAATAGAAGTGCGGGATACAGCAGACACCCGAGCTTATCTCACAATAGATCAACGAATCTGGTCGCAGTGAGACACAAATTTTGAAACGTTTTTCATAATAAAGAAGTAAAAATTTATAGCCAATTTGATTATAGTTCAACTAATCGCGTACCCACAATGATGCAATCCAAGCACTTCCCAAGCACAGCCGACACTAAAGTACAACGGGTGTCAACTAAAAATTTGGAATTTTATTTCTACTGCTGTCAACAAGAGGGGGATGAACTTAAAGAAAAATTGATTTATTTCTCATGGAGATACATTCATTATGAACTAATAAAAAATATTGACCATTTGAGAAAAGGTCCGTTACCGGCTTTCCGACGAAGCTTTCTTAGGGGCCATCCACATACCACGTGGACAGATTTTTAATGATTTGGCCCCCCCTCTCCCCCTCCGTGGGCAACTGCCCATAAAAAATTCAAAAAAATTGTATGGACCGTGGACATTAACCAACTGCCCACCAGCCCCCCATTTCATTTCTCCATCCTGGACTTTTTTTTTAAAAATTGCGTTTTAACGTCAACTTTCTTTAAAAAAAAAAATAAAAAAAAATTCAACTCTTTTTTTTTAATTGAAATTTAATGTTTATTTTTAATGTTTTTTGGTCAAAAAAAATTTTTTTTGTACAGTGTATATTTTTTTCATGGTGCATTTTTAATTCCCTACAACTCATTCTCAGACAGTTTTTCTATACAACCAACGGTTTCTGGGCTACAATGCTTCGAATAAAATCTATGCCAAAAGTCATACGCCCTTTTAGAATGTAACTCATGGGTGTAAAAAATCTCTCCATCTTTGAAAAATGTTCTGTTTGCTAAGCCAAATACGTGTGCAAAGTTTCATTCAAATCAAAAATGGTCGATATTCGACCATAGGTCATATGGCGCGATCTTGCTCATTACACACAAGCACTGATAAACAATAATAATAAGCATGCCACTTCTCAATAGCGGTATTGCTTATAATAGAAGTGCGGGATACAGCATATCTCACAATAGATCAACGATTTTGGTCGCAGTGAGGAAGTCCATACAAAAAAAAAATTGGTCTACAAAGTATTTCGCCCAACTGACTGTGTTTCGTAGATCAACTTATTCTCTATCTGAGCAAAATCATTTCAAATCGCCTGGAAATACGCGAAAATTTAATCGACCATTTTTGATTTGAATGAAACTTTGCACACGTATTTGGCTTAGCAAACAGAACATTTTTCACAGATGGAGAGATTTTTGACACCCATTAGTTACATTCTAAAAGGGCGTATGTCTTTTGGCATAGGTTTTATTCGAAGCATTGTAGCCCAGAAACCGTTGGTTGTATAGAAAAACTGTCTGAGAATGAGTTGTAGCGGATCGAAAATGCATCATAAAAAAAATATCCACTGTACAAAAAAGATTTTTTTTTGGCCAAAAAAAAATCAAAAAAAACATTCAATTTCAATTTAAAAAAAAAGAGTTGAATATTTTTTTCATTTTTTTTTTCAAAGAAACTTGACGTTAATACGCAACTTTAAAAAAAAAGTCCAGGATGGAGAAATGAAAAATAATTTTTTCATGGTAGATTAATTTTTTTATGAAAATTCTAATTCAAACATTTTTCAAAATATTTGTATTCTGATGATTTTAAAAGATGCAGAGTTTTTTTGAATCTAAAAGCTCTTGGTAGTAAACATTCTAAAGGCACTGGTTTTCGAGTTATTTCTAATTTAAGCTCGAAAAATTATAATTATTTAGGAAAATACACGTTTTTCTCAATTTGTCCATGGTTCTTCAGCAAAAACCATACGTTCATTGGAGTGCTTGATCAAAAATATACAATTCATTCTTTGACAACAAAACGATTGGGAGAACGGTTCTCAAGAAAATAGTTAAATGTTCTAAGTGATATATATATATATATATATATATATATATATATATATATATATATATATATATATATATATATATATATATATATATATATATATATATATGTATGTATATATATATATATATATATATATATATATATATATATATATATATATATATATATATATATATATATATATATATATATATATATATATATATATATATATATATATATACATATATATATATATATATATATATATATATATATATATATATATATATATATATATATATATATATATATATATATATATATATATATATATATATATATATATATATATATATATATATACAAAATTAAAATTATTTTATTACTTTTCTGATTAGACCAATAATACAATTCTTCTGCGCTTGTAATGGGATGTTGTAATGGGAGCTCTCGGTTTCACAGATTCAGCTTGTTTTGGATTCCGGTTTGGCTGCTTCTGCTTCCGACGGGTCTGCAGACCCATTTTTCCCTTGGCACGCATAACGTTACTCGCCGAGGTTCCAAGCTTTCTCGTCACATCTCGTACTGATACTGAAGTATGCCGCTTGTAGTATTCCTTAACCTTTTTGTCCATTGTAGGATCAACAGGCCCGGGTTTTCTACCACGTCTTGGGGCATCAGTAAATGTGCACTCTTCACAATACTTCCGCAATGCGCTTTGAACTGCTCCGACACTTATACCTTCTTCTCTGGCTAATTTTCTTATAGAAAGACCACTCACGGTGCCCCATTTGTGCACAATTCGCTTTCTTTGCTCGGGAGAAAGGCCACGCATTTTCAAAATTTCGCACTAAATGTTAGAAAAAATGACAGCATCTGTTTCTTTTAGATGTAAACAACAGGACGCAGCCAACGTTTGGTTGAATACTGCACGTTATTTGAAATGACGGTTGATCGTAAGTGTATTTATAATTATCGGAACGGTCTATAAAGTAAGACGTAGTCCTACATCAGAAAGCAAGTACCTGTGTCATTTCATTTTTGTCTGTCTGAGCAGAACAATTATAAGCAAAATGTGGCAATTTTAAAATTTTTTAAATTGCCATTTTTGATTTGACAGAAATTCTGTACAAATATTACTATTAGCTAAATACGTCTCTTAGTGATATAAATAGCCTTTTTCTAATCACGACTCATTTTTGAAAAAGGTTTAAGTAAAAATAGATTTGATGCTTAGTCCTTTCCCGCTCATGGTGACTCTAGGGCACCAAGAATTGTAATGACTATATTTCGACAGAAAATAGTTTGTTTTGACTACTTTTCTTTACAAAATGTTTTTTTTAGTATGCTTTTAAATTGGCTTATCGAATGACAAGCTAACAAACCTTGGTGCTCCATTCCGATTCGGAACTCGATTTTTTAAGAGGGGTGGGGGGTTGTTAGTAGCTTAAGTATTTATGATAAATGTTAGTAAATAATGAGTATGTGTGTCCAATCACAAATGGTGACTTCTCAACACTGTTAGAAATTTGTAATTTTAATTGTTAAGATTTGTTTGCTGTCGCAGTTAGGACTTATCATTCGTAGGGATTTAAACCTACTTGTCAAAAAAGGGGAAGTAAACTTACAACTAACTTAATTGCTAACTTATTGGCTATAAAGAGAGCTTATCGTATCGTTGCAATTGAGGATTGCAACGATTTTTGTCGAAAATTGTTAATAATTTTATTTAACATAGCTTTTAATGTTTCAACACTAGTGAGTCTATGTAATTCGAGTGTAACAAACCAAGGAGAACGCTTTAAAATCATTTTCAAAATTTTATTCTGAATCCGTTAAAGCGTTTTCTTCCTTGTTAAACAACAATTGGACTAGATCGGTGCAGCATAAAGCATTGCTGGTCTAAAAATTTGTTTGTAAATCAAAAGTTTATTCTTCAAACAAAGTTTGGAATTTCGATTGATGAGAGAGTATAACCATCTCGTATATTTGATGCACTTTGCTTGTCTACTCTCAATGTGCTCTTTGAAAATAAGTTTTTTATCGTAAATTAGTCCCAAGTACTTTACCTTGTCAGATTAACTTAAAATAACTCCATTCATCTTGACAACGTAATTATTGTTTGGTTTAAGGAAAGAAGCCCTAGTCTTATAGGGAAAAATTATCATTTGAGTTTTAGAAGCATTGGGAGAGATTTTCCACTTTTGCAAGTAGGAAGAAAAAATATCTAAACTTTTCTGCAATCGACTGCATATGACACGAAGACTTTCTCCTTTTACGGAAATGCTTATATCATCGCAGAACAATAACTTTGTGCATCCTGGAGGCAAATCAGAAAGATCTGAAGAAGGAACTCGACCATCTGTTTATCATACAAAGACTTCACAGCCAACTGTCTAGTGTACAGGACAATATCGGGGCTAGCGCTACCATCCTACTGAAACTAACAGTCTTCTTCCGAGCCGGGACTCGAACCTACGACGACTGGCTTGTTAGGCCAGCATCGTACCTTGGGACCAGTTGGGTTGTATCAAATGACAGCTTGAGTCAATAAGTTAATTGTTATGAAGAAAGTTGTAGAAAAAAGTTTGGAAGAAAAAATAATGTGTGTTTCTGTCAATGCATTGATCGATTTAGGAATAAAAATAAATTTAACTTAGATCTATCGTCCAGACGGGACTCGAACCTGCAATCTCCGTTGCCGCGAAACTACATACATTGCCCGCTTTACTAAACTTAAAATGTAAGTCAATTATGACAAAAAATGAAATTAGTTCGTAAAGTTAGATCTATCGTTTGTTGAGTGCAACGAGTCATAAAATTAGTAATTTTCTGATATTTTATTTTCTTTTTGTTTGTTCCATTAGTTTTTATATAGTGCCTCTGACCACTGAGCACACAGGCACAACGTGTACCTGCTATAAATATCCGTTATGATGAAGTATCATATTGGCCGGAATTCGGAGACACATAGAGTTGTTCCGAATGTAATCAAAATTGGTGAAAAGAAATTGTTTTTCCATAATGGAATATGGATGAATATAATTATTCAAATATGATTTAAATATGAATAAAATTTAAATACGATTAAATATGGTTCATCAAAAATTCCTAAACTTTATTTTTTTCTTAGAAAATTACGCTATTTTCCTTATTTTTAATAATTTGAAATAAATACTTCGAATAACTAATTATTAGAAATAAAAATTTTTTCATGCCCTGAAAAAAAAAGTCCATACTGTGCTCAGAGGTGCTCTAGAGAACCATTTCAAATTTCACTCTTTTTTTCAAAATGCAATATTTTACACTAACTTTAATTGGTCTACAAAGTATTTTGGCCAAAATAACCGGCAAAGTATTTTTAAATCATGAAAAACCTTGTGAGTGGAGAAAGGTTAAAGATATTGATTTTCAGAGCCAGAACGGTTTGTTTGATTGGCGAAATGTCTTTGGCAAAGCTGTAGATAGTAGTTTTGTACTTCCAAAATTAACCCTGCCTTTATCATTTTTTAAATTAATTTAATATTTTAAAAAAGCTCATTTTTTCAAAACCTAATGTTTTTATAAAAGTTAACAACTTCAATTTAAACAAGCAACAATTTTACCGAAGACACTATAAAACACGATCAAACAAACCGTTTTGACTTAAAAAGTATTTTCTGCAATCAATGGACATTCGGCTTAGGAGATAATCCCAAAATTTTATTTTTGTTGGCACAAAAAACTTCAGTAACTATACAGCTTGATATAGTGCACAGTTCAGTGATAAAGAACAGATGAGCAAGATCGCGCCAAATGACCTATGGTCGAATATCGACCATTTTTGATTTGAATGAAACTTTGCACACGTATTTGGCTTAGCAAACTGAGCATTTTTCACAGGTGGAGAGATTTTTTACACCCATGAGTTACATTCTAAAAGGGCGTATGCCTTTTGGCATAGGTTTTATTCGAAGCATTGTAGCCCAGAAACCGTTGGTTATATAGAAAAACTGTCTGAGAATGAGTTGTAGGGAATTTAAAATGCACCATAGAAAAAATGTACACTGTTCAAAAAAAAAATTTTTACCAAAAAAAATTAAAAATAAACATTAAATTTCAATTTAAAAAAAAAAGAGTTGAATTTTTTTTAAATTTTTTTTTAAAGAAACTTGATGTTAATACGCAACTTTTAAAAAAAAGTCCATGATGGAGAAATGAAAAATAATTTTTTTATGGTAGATTATTTTGTTTATAAAAATTCTAATTTAAACATTTTTCAAAATATTTGTATTCTGATGATTTTAAAAGATGCAGAGTCATTTTGAATCAAAAAGCTCTTGGTAGTAAACATTCTAAAGGCATCGGTTTTCGAGTTATTTCTAATTTAAGCTCGAAAAATTATTAATATTTCGGAAAATACACGTTTTTCTTAATTTGTCCATGGTTCTTCAGCAAAAACCATACCGTCGTTGGAATGCTTGATCAAAAATATACAATTCATTCTTTGACAACAAAACGATTGGATAAATAACTCAAGCGCTAAACCTTAGCCTACCTACACGTTCCCCCTTGCCGAATGTTTTATAAAAAAAATATGTTTGTCGTGCAACACTACCTACTTGTTTACTAATAATAACTGTTTGTAAAGTACGCAACCAATAACTACTGGATTACCTATAATATCTGTTTTCGTATATAAATACGATTGCACTACTCCAGATGTGTTAGTAACAGTTTGCATTCTGTGAAGATGAATAAAGTGAAAATGGAATACACCAAGCCCAAATGCTGTAAACCCTTTCCTGATCATCGGTGCTCATCAAGCTTACGCAAATCAAACGAAAACTTTATTGCAAAATTAAAAATATTGAACAGTCAAGCTCATTTTAATACGTCTTTATCAATTTGTGATTCGTGTAGTTATTGGAATGATAGTCAAGCCACCATTCATCCCTTATATATCAAATAAAATATATCAAATATACGAGATGGTTATACTCTCTCATCAATCGAAATTCCAAACTTTGTTTGAAGAATAAACTTTTGATTTACAAACAAATTTTTAGACCAGCAATGCTTTATGCTGTACCGATCTAGTCCAATTATTGTTTAACAAGGAAGAAAACGCTTTAACGGATTCAGAATAAAATTTTGAAAATGATTTTAAAGCGTTCTCCTTGGTTTGGTACACTCGAATTACATAGACTCACTAGTGTTGAAACATTAAAAGCTATGTCAAATAAAATTATTAACAATTTTCGACAAAAATCGTTGCAATCCTCAATTGCAACGATACGATAAGCTCTCTTTATAGCCAATAAGTTAGCAATTAAGTTAGTTGTAAGTTTACTTCCCCTTTTTTGACAAGTAGGTTTAAATCCCTACGAATGATAAGTCCTAACTGCGAAAGCAAACAAATCTTAACAATTAAAATTACAAATTTCTAACAGTGTTGAGAAGTCACCATTTGTGATTGGACACACATACTCATTATTTACTAACATTTATCATAAATACTTAAGCTACTAACAACCCCCCACCCCTCTTAAAAAATCGAGTTCCGAATCGGAATGGAGCACCAAGGTTTGTTAGCTTGTCATTCGATAAGCCAATTTAAAAGCATACTAAAAAAAAATTTTGTAAAGAAAAGTAGTCAAAACAAACTATTTTCTGTCGAAATATAGTCATTACAATTCTTGGTGCCCTAGAGTCACCATGAGCGGGAAAGGACTAAGCATCAAATCTATTTTTACTTAAACCTTTTTCAAAAATGAGTCGTGATTAGAAAAAGGCTATTTATATCACTAAGAGACGTATTTAGCTAATAGTAATATTTGTACAGAATTTCTGTCAAATCAAAAATGGCAATTTAAAAATTTTTAAAATTGCCACATTTTGCTTATAATTGTTCTGCTCAGACAGACAAAAATGAAATGACACAGGCACTTGCTTTCTGATGTAGGACTACGTCTTACTTTATAGACCGTTCCGATAATTATAAATACACTTACGATCAACCGTCATTTCAAATAACGTGCAGTATTCAACCAAACGTTGGCTGCGTCCTGTTGTTTACATCTAAAAGAAACAGATGCTGTCATTTTTTCTAACATTTAGTGCGAAATTTTGAAAATGCGTGGCCTTTCTCCCGAGCAAAGAAAGCGAATTGTGCACAAATGGGGCACCGTGAGTGGTCTTTCTATAAGAAAATTAGCCAGAGAAGAAGGTATAAGTGTCGGAGCAGTTCAAAGCGCATTGCGGAAGTATTGTGAAGAGTGCACATTTACTGATGCCCCAAGACGTGGTAGAAAACCCGGGCCTGTTGATCCTACAATGGACAAAAAGGTTAAGGAATACTACAAGCGGCATACTTCAGTATCAGTACGAGATGTGTCGAGAAAGCTTGGAACCTCGGCGAGTAACGTTATGCGTGCCAAGGGAAGAATGGGTCTGCAGACCCGTCGGAAGCAGAAGCAGCCAAAACGAAATCCAAAACAAGCTGAATCTGTGAAACCGAGAGCTCGGAAGCTTTATGACAAACTTCTGACCAAAAAAATGAGGTGTGTTATCATGGATGACGAAACCTACATAAAACTGGACTACAAGACTCTGCCAGGACCGCAGTTTTATACATCACCGAAGGGAAAGGATGTCCCTGGACCAGTGAAAGCCATTTACACCGAAAAATTCGGCAAGAAAGTTTAGCAGGCCATTTGTGAATGTGGGAAAATATCTCGTCCATTCATTACGAATGACACAATGAATGGTAAAATTTACGTGAAAGAGTGTTTGCAGAAAAGGTTGTTACCCATGGTTAAACAGCATAACAATCCTCCAATCTTTTGGCCCGGCCTTGCTTCCTGCCATTACTCTAAGGATGCACTAGGGTGGTATGAAACAAATAATGTCACATGTGTCCCAAAGGAGATGAATCCTCCAAACTGCCCTGAAATTCGCCCTATTGAAACTTTTTGGGACCAAGGCAAAGCTGAGGAAATATGTCAAACCAGCGGACAACGTTGAAAAATTTAAAAATGATTGGCTTAAAGTGGTAAAAATGGTCGAAGAACACACTGTGCAAACGCTTATGAGTAGTGTTAAGAGAAAAGTTAGAGAACTCGCGTATTCTACGAAAAATAATCCCAACTTGAATTGAAACTGGAAAGAAAACACTTATTATCTATAGTTCAGAATAAAATGACCCGAAAAATCCTGTATTTTTTGTTTTATTCAAGAAAGAAGATGTATTTATAATTTTCGGAACAGTCTATAGTAGAGTACTGTGCAAAGTGTAATGAAAATGTGCCCTCTTCAATTGCATAGTATGTTACTATCACTGAACGGAATTTTATCACCTATGTCTTACTCGAAATGTAAAGTTCAAGGTGCGAGTTTTATTTTAGACCCTTATTGTAAGTGGCTCTGCCTTTTTTTCAAGTTATGTCATTTTTCCAGTTTCGCAGAGGTTTTATTCCGTATGTAATACGGATTATGAAAAATCACATTTCGTATTGGTAACCAGTGGAATAAAACGGTGTTATCATGTTGTGAATTTGGGAAGAAAACAATCAAGTTCTCACGGATACGTATGGAAGCAGAAAGTAAAAGTGCAGTATTTTCACCTACGTAAATGTATATCATGCTGTTGCGTATTGCCTTCTGCGGCTCCGGCTGGAGCTGTTCTGAGTTCAAAATGCTGCAGTAAAGTGAAGTTCACAAAAACAATAAAGACGGCCCTTATCCAGACCAGCACGTAGATAACTGATTAATTTACATAGTTATTCGTCAACCAATGCAATGGGGTCGTGTCTTTGAAACCATCCTCAACTTTTTTAATAAATCCATCTATAAAAACCGTAGGGTATGGTCTTTCGACATTGATTAGTATTTAAAGATTGTGTCGTACTAAAACACGCTCTGATTTTCGAAACGATCCAAAAATAATATTTCCGCAAGTTTGTTAATATCAAATAGATTTCAATGGAATTGACAAGATAAAATCTTCGATGCTGTACATTTTTTGTTCGACTTTGTTGTTTATCTCATTGTTTGATTTGTTTAGATAACTCAAACACACAAAATTAGCATCAATCGACAATACTCTCAGTTTGCTCCTAACGGACGTCCGTTCCGCAGGTTATCGATGTTAGCAATACCCAGTACTTTGATCAAACTGTAATTAAAAACAAATTAATGTTACGAAGTTTTTCACTAATCAGCTTCCGATCGCACTTACAATCGCCTAACATTGGGATAGTAACAACCAATGTAGAAAATAAAGTTCATCGGACGGGTTCCTGCCCAACTGAAGGGTGTCTGATTGGCTAGAGCGATTGCATAAAGCTCGGCGCATCTTTCGCTGGTCAGCCGTTTATCGTCCGCACCGACTGGTTTGTTGAATTTCTAACGCGTCAAAATAAAAACAATCGCTGGAAGTTTTGCTAGCAATGTGAAACATTAATATTTTCTACCTCTCCCGGAGTATTAGTGAAACATTCCTGCAGAAAATTGGTAGCTGTTGGTCCTGGACAGAAAATGGTGACATTCACTCCGAGTGCTTCAGTTTGTAAGGTTTCGAAATATCCCTGAAAAACAACGTATTTAAAAAATAACTAAGGTTTTTGGTTGATTAAACACATGTGGCACAAACGAGTTTCCAAAACACACCATCCGATTTCACATAATAGACTTTGTTCAGTAAACATAGTTATAATTTTATGTCAACATTCACGCTAGCAACCATCAACATTTCAAATAGTCTGCAATAAAATCCGCCCCAAGACCTAGCAACTGTTCAATAGATTTGCAAGCGTGCATCAGACGAATTTGAATAAAGTGACAAATCGACAATCCTGTTTGTTTTGGCGCCGCGAAACTGCAAACTGGTTTCACGGGCCGGCTTAGCTACAGCACTGTAAACCCACTGACTTACGTGTAAAGCATGTTTCGCTGCCGTGTAGGTTGCCGAGTTGGGAAAAGCTACGAGTCCTGTAATGCTGCTCGTAACGGCGATGTGACCTTTGACAGCGTTCTTGATGAAGTAGTTCAAAGCCAACCGGGACAGATTAACCACGGCAAACACGTCCAGCTCGAACAGTTCCCGGTCTACTTTAAGCTGAATGGTATTCCATTCGGCGCGTTGTGACCGGCCCGCGTTATTGACCAAGACGTCCAGCGTTTTGAAGTGGTCGATCACCTTATCAAAGTACTTTCCATGGTCGTCAATTTCCAGCATATCCATTTGCATCACGAAAATGTCCTTGGATTGCAAGCTGCCGCTTGAAGCTGTTAAGCACTCTTGTTTCACTTTCATCAAATCGGCTACTCTGCGGGATGACAGACACAACCGAACGCCATATTTTGCCAAGATCAGCGCAAGGTCTCGACCAATTCCACTGGATGCACCGGTAATCCAAACCACTTTCCCTTTGAGGGAACCTTTAACGAGATTTATTAGATCGAAGTTTTCACAAGAATAGTAAACGGATCTCACTTATAGGCTTCCCCAATTTTGATAGCAGGTACAGTTCAAAGTCCGAGTCCAAGTAGTAGAATATGCAGAATTGTAGTACGTAGTAAAGGATGACACAGAATCCGATTAGCGACAGTAAAAACATTGGGATGGAGGACTCGTTATCGCTTACTCAAATAGATTGTGGCGAGTCGCACGGTCGGTTTTAGACTGACAAGAATTGGAAGAAATAAACATCTTGTTGCTCGTTGTTTAAGCCAGGCAGGCAGAATTACAAATAGAACTCGGAGAGCGGAAGGCGGGAACTCTCCCGCCTGATGCGTATTGCAAACACGGGACTGGTTTCAAGATAAATACCGCAATCCTTGGAGAATTTATGAGCTTGCCTTGCTGTTTAAAGCAATTAGACGGGGTTTCAGGCTGAATATTCATCGTAATGGAAAAGTTCTCCTTATGGTTTATTGGTTTTGGAATTCGGCCCAATACTATGTGTATTATAATACAAAAAAGGTTTTTGATCAAACCAAGGAGTAAGGTAAAAGCACCGCTTCTGACCATAGTATTTTACGTATGAAAAACATCTAAAAAATAGGATAGCTCCTCTTATGTTCTTAACGAAACATGAGATTCTAAGCTATCTACTATTTTACTATCTAGCATTCCTGTATTCACTACACCCGCCTGACCACTTTGCGGAAGATGTAATACGGTAGCAATGTTTTGAAAGCATCAAACGAATCTTTTGTGTAATTTCAATAACTATTATATCTAGTATGATTTATCAGATCCTTGTACGTAGACAAGCTTAAAGGCTGAGAAATCTTCTAATGAAAATATATAGAAACAAAAAGTTTACATGTAACTTACAGAGCTACAATTATTCAATAATTTGTTGCTAGTTTTGGCAAGTTTGACAAAATGGCATTCGGGCTTCGCGTACGTTTTACTCGCGATTCCGTATCGCGCGTGTCCCTAACGACGGATTGGCAATGCGTAGTGGTCCAGGAACCTAATTCATGGGCCATTTTGGATCTAGAGCTCGATCACTTTATCGTAGAGAGAAGATTTTTTCTACCAAGTTGTTGCATATAAAATCAATAATTTAATTTTCTTATATTTGTAGGTTCAGATAGTTCTACAATGTTGCGTTTTAAGCAACTTCGTAGAAAAAAGTTTATTTTTCTATCTTTGAAAACAACCGAATTAGATTGAAAAACGCTTCTTTTACTCTCGATCCCATTCAAAGTTATTTATATTTTGCAGCAAAAATATGCCTTTTCCATTTAATTGTCATTTTTTTTTGAGGCAAAAAATAATCAATGGCCTCATTTATAGAAGACAGACAATATAATGTCAACCATGAAAAATGGTGCACTGTAATATTTTAGCTGTGATGAGTAGACTTTGTTGTACTTTTTCAATCACATTTTGTCAATTGTTAGTTTACAAACAACGTATGGCTCATGTTCTAAAATTTACATTTAAAGTAATTTAACTCTGATGGGCCATTCAAATAAAAAACACGACGTTATTATACCCATAATTTGTATTTTCAACAAGCCCTATATAACAACAATACTCCGAGTTTTCCCTGTATAACTGTTTTACTCTATATCCACTGTATTTAATGCTAACTTCTCGATTTCCTTGCTGTGAGCTGACCGTTCCTCTACTTTCATTATATTTCATTAGCAGACTATATAAACAAATTGCACAGTCAGCAATGACCTGTATAGATATGATTGTAATGTATTCAATGCTTCATGTGATTCAAAACGATTACTTCATTTGAAGTTAGAAGTTTCATTTTTAGTGGATTCTAAATCTAAAACTGTAACTACAATCTATGAATAAAGCAATAACAGTCTCTGAGACTTAATTTACAGGGTTTTCTCAAGTTTTGTAGATTTTGCAGTATAACTGAGGGTACTACACGTAATGCTTAAGTGACGTTTCGAAGATATGAAACGCCTGCATGTATGTACTACAAAAATATTCGGAGTTGTTCGAAAAGCCCAGTTTATACTTTTTGTGAAATATTTGTTTTAACTTGCAGAAATGGGGCGAGAACACTTAAATATTGATAAGAAGGACTTATACCAATTCCAAGCAATACAGGACAACGGTTTTAATAGACCATCATTGATCAGGCTAAAATTTTGCACATATGTTCCTCTGAGATAGAGATGCCATTTTATGCTATTAGTTTTTTTTTATTACGACGCATTTTTCAAAAGAGCTTATACAAAAAGGTATCGATGATTACAAATATTTTTAGAGCCAGAACGGTTTGTTTGATCGGTTTAACATCTTTGGCAAAGTTGTAGATAATAATCTTGTCTTTCTGAGAAAAAATTGTTTGATCACGTATTATAAATTAACTGTTTTTTATCTGAACCTAAACGGCTTGTTTGATTTATATGATCTGCAAGGTTGTATTTTTGTCGTATACAAAAAAAAAATTCTTGAAAAATAAGTAAAAAAACTACAAATTCAGTTATTTGTTCACAAAAACAACAAATTGGTAAAACATTTATGCTTGTTCGAACTTGGTGAAATTTAAAACCAAAAAAAAAATATAATTTTCTAAAGGAAATGTTTTTTGAAAGGACAAAATTATTATTTGCAACTTTGTCGAAGACTCTACCGTGCTGGATCGAAACCCGTACAGTATCGAAATCCGTACACCGTGATGTTTTTCTTCAGTTTTAAGCATTATAAAAATGAAAATTTATGTGATGATTACATGTAAAATATACATGTAACTATCATATGAATGTTCATTTTTATAATGCTTTACTGAAGAAAAACATCAAGGTGTACGGATTTCGATACTGTACGGGTTTCGATCCAGCACGGTATACCAATCAAACAAACCGTGTAGACACTAGAAATATTTTTTATCATTTTTAGACACTCGGCGCAGGACATAATCCCGAATTGTGATGTCCGGTATTTTAACGTTTGACGGTTTGTTTGATTGATATAGTGTCCTCGGCAAAGTTATAAATTATAACTTCGTCCTTTCAAAACAAATACACACTGTAGAAAAAAATTGGTAGAATAGAAAGTTGCTATTTAAAAAAATTACAACTTTTTCAGGTTTTATTTCACCAAGTTTAATCATCAATGTTTAGCCAATGTGTAGTTTTAATTAAAAAAAAATAGATCTTAAAAAATTATTTTGAAATTTTCAGTATATAACAATTTATTTAACAATTTTTTCAAAAGAGTTTTTTTCTCGCGACAAAAATACTATCTACAATTCTAACATCACATATGTTTTTGGTTTAGTTTTTTTATATAATTACAACTTTTGTTTTCTTCTCTCTCCATGATCACAAACCATCAATGTTTAGCTAATTTTCATCAAAAAAAGATTTCTTCAAAATAAACTTTTCGCAATAATTCCTTTTAAATTATCTTTCTGATTTCTTTTTCAAAAAAAAAAAGCTTATTTTCATAGTGTACGCTCATGGTGTTTCTCTACAACTGTATTTCTATATTTCAACAACTTTGCCGGAGACTTGAAATCGAATACACAAATCGTACAGGCTCTAAACATATTTGTGATCTCCGATACCAATTTTACATAAGCCATTTTCAAAAATGAGTCGTGATCGTGATTAAAAAACTGGCACACTCACGGTTATCCGGACAAAATTACTAACATGTTCGGACATGTTCAGCATGCAGTGCTGCGGTGCGCTGGTTGGTCTGTTTGCTGTGGAATGATATCTAGAGAAACATTTCAAAAGGTCCTATCTACTTTGATCGATTTTTTGATCGATCACTTTCATTCAATCACCACAAACTATCAAACACCTTTTATGGCACGTGATTTGCACAAGTTGATAGCGGAGGGATCACTCTAGCCTTCTGAACGAAAACTACGCTTGGGAGAGCTACTAAAGTTGAACCATTACCAAAATAAAAAGACGCTTCGGAAAAACGATGAAAGCAGATAGGACCTTTTGAAATGTTTATCTAGATATAATCGAATGAAATAATCGAATGATAGCTCTGTCTTGCTGCGCTAAAATCAGCTGCGGTTTGAGCCGGTTTCCAGCAAGAGTCATCCTCTCGGTTATACAATGAAGACTAAATTTATGCATGCTAGCTTTTGTTCGTGTCTACTGAGAGTTAAACTTCCGATTGGCGTGCCTTTGTGGACTAGAGCGAGTAAAACAGCAATGTCAACAACAATAAATTGGCTATAAAGTCAAATCGTTCGATTACTTTAGCGTCTGCTGTGCTAAGGAAGGCCTTGTTTCAGCTCTAATTAGTCGAAATATGTGTTCCAAAGGACGATACATTTTTCATTCACAAAATTTCACAAAGCATCACAAAATTAGAATTTTACACCTTTTGATGAACGCATATTTCATTTTCCATTCGACTATTGTAGGAATGATGGAATTCCATTGAAAACTGATTAAGTTTAAGGCATTTGAAAGTGTATAATTATTATGACTTAATCATCAATGTTTAGCCAATGTGTAGTTTTTATTAAAAAACATAGATCTTAAAAAATTATTTTGAAATTTTCAGTATATAACAATTTATTTAACAATTTTTTCAAAAAAGTTTTTTTTCTCGCGACAAAAATACTATCTACAATTCTAACATCACATATGTTTTTGGTTTAGTTTTTTTTATATAGTTACAACTTTTGTTTTCTTCTCTCTCCATGATCACAAACCATCAATGTTTAGCTAATTTTCATTAAAAAAAAGATTTTTTTTAAATAAACTTTTCGCAATAATTTCTTTTAAATTATCTTTCTGATTTCTTTTTCAAAAAAATTGCTTATTTTCATAGTGTACGCTCATGGTGTTTCTCTACAACTGTATTTCTATATTTCTACAACTTTGCCGGAGACGTGAAATCGAATACACAAATCGTACAGGCTCTAAACATATTTGTGATCTCCGATACCAATTTTACATAAGCCATTTTCAAAAATGAGTCGTGATCGTGATTAAAAAACTGGCACACTCACGGTTATCCGGACAAAATTACTAACATGTTCGGACATGTTCAGCATGCAGTGCTGCGGTGCGCTGGTTGGTCTGTTTGCTGTGGAATGATATCTAGAGAAACATTTCAAAAGGTCCTATCTACTTTGATCGATTTTTTGATCGATCACTTTCATTCAATCACCACAACTTATCAAACACCTTTTATGGCACGTTATTTGCACAAGTTGATAGCGGAGGGATCACTCTAGCCTTCTGAACGAAAACTACGCTTGGGAGAGCTACTAAAGTTGAACCATTACCAAAATAAAAAGACCCTTCGGAAAAACGATGAAAGCAGATAGGACCTTTTGAAATGTTTATCTAGATATAATCGAATGAAATAATCGAATGATAGCTCTGTCTTGCTGCGCTCAAATCAGCTGCGGTTTGAGCCGGTTTCTAGCAAGAGTCATCCTCTCGGTTATACAATGAAGACTAAATTTATGCATGCTAGCTTTTGTTCGTGTCTACTGAGAGTTAAACTTCCGGTTGGCGTGCCTTTGTGGACTAGAGCGAGTAAAACAGCAATGTAAACAACAATAAATTGGCTATAAAGTCAAATCGTTCGATTACTTTAGCGTCTGCTGTGCTAAGGAAGGCCTTGTTTCAGCTCTAATTAGTCGAAATATGTGTTCCAAAGGACGATACATTTTTCATTCACAAAATTTCACAAAGCATCACAAAATTAGAATTTTACACCTTTTGATGAACGCATATTTCATTTTCCATTCGACTATTGTAGGAATGATGGAATTCCATTGAAAACTGATTAGGTTTAAGGCATTTTAAAGTGGATAATTATTATGACGCTCTCGATGTTTTTCGTTTTCCGATTTGCACCCCTCTAATGATGCCGTTAGACATCATTCTACGTCAAAAAATATAATAAAATTGTCCTATGTTGCATGAAATTGCTACTTAGCTCTTTTGTTGATTCATGGAAAAAGTCACTATAGCATCGAATTTCTGGAATGCTATGATCTTCTCAGCGAATTGAAGTGTTTTTGCCTCTTTTCGAAAAAGGTTGTAGCTATGATATTACACTTAGAGATGGAATCATAGCATCGGTTTTCTGGAATGCATTATTTTTAAAGTTATAAGGTAGGCAATGTATGGGATTTTTTCGAGGATGCGAATAATGAACACGGGCTGAGGATATGATTTAGACTTAGAAAAAAATTTCCTCGTCCAGACGAAGAAGTGGCGTACGGATTACATTTCTTTTCGGATTCTGTTCGATTTAACATTTGGGAAAAAGAATGATCTCAGTTACATGTAGAAACTTTTAAGGGCCCTGTTTTTCTGTGAAATGAAATCTCCCTTCATAAAGTTTTGAAGTTCTAACCGAATTCACTAGAGGAAATTGTGTTTCAAGTATACATTTTATCAAGAAGATGTGTGATAGTCTAGAAACAAGTTTTATTTTTAACCTTTTTTGTTCTGTTTTAATCAAACTTTGAAGAAACTATGTGGTGTTTGACATAAGTCCGGATTTGATTAACTGATTATCGAGTTGAGTTTTGAAAATTGGTCCGGATTTTTATCATTCAGGTTGGTTTGCTTAATAATGAGAAATGTGGATAAAAAAGCTTTATGCCTAACAATTCGCAAGAATTCTACAAAAGAAAATCCTACTTCTTTCACAATTTTTTTTATCCTGAATAAAGTTTTCTGACCTGAATTTGTACTTATTGTAAGTCAAAGAGGACTCTCATTGGAGTGGAAATGGATTTAAATCTCAAATTAATATAAACATACGTTCTCAGCAAGCTTTATTTTAGTCATTTGTTTAACATAAACATAGGCTTTAGACTATTACAGAAACACGTCTATCGTGATATCAAAATTATACATTTAAATCACTGAGTTCACTGCTGTGAAGTGTGATAATGATCCATTCTCCCCATTCGTTAATCCTATACGCGGTACGTTTAGCAGCTAATTTGGTAATCGAAAATAGTCGCTTTCTCCGATCCTCTCTATTCGTCCTTGTTTCTCGAGCGTAGGTCCAAACAGTTGGCATTGATCTCAAACTGCTTGATGGGCTGTCCGTTGAGATAGGCTTGCGCGTAAAAGTTACCGAACAGGACGATGAACGAAATCATGTAACCGATCAGGGTGTAGTGCATCCACAGCGGGAACTCACATCCCGTGACGATCCCGTTGATTCCGAGCAGCATCGCAAAGGTGAACTGAACCTGTTATAGGGTGAATTGGAATGAGTTGTGTATAAGGTACCTCTGATCGGTCGACTTACCAGTTGAAGCATGGTGAGATACTTCTTCCACCACAGATATTTGTTCATATGTGGACCGATGGCAGAGAGACCATAGTAAGTGTACATAAGGACGTGGATGAAAGAGTTAACCATGGCCGGTAGGAAGGCTGAAAATAAAAAAGAACATCAGTCTTCAGGGGGCGATAACAAAATTAGATACTCACTGCTTCCACTGGGCACCCATTTGACGCCAATCCACCAGAACGAGAACATAGTGCTATGATGATACACGTGCAGAAAGGTCAGCTGGTTATCTTTCTTGCGCAGGATGAAGAAGAATGTGTCCATAAATTCCAGTACCTTAGAGAAGTAGTACCACCAGACCGCACCAACGATCTTTGTTTCACATGTGGGATTTCGAATTCACCAATGTAGCAGCGCGTAAAAAAGAAATTAAACCAGAAATACAAGTTAACGAAAGCGAAATTAAGCAACGACGAAGGGTTGACTCTCATCGAACATGACAAATTAAGATCCTCTGTCTGCCAGCCTGACACGGTAACACAGCAGACCAATAACTTACTGTAAGTGGAAACTGTACACACATGGTCCAGTGCCCTAGCATGCATTCATCTTAACGATCGACCCCCGGGAGCCGATCAATGACCGCAGGAAGTATGTCAACAATAATTTTCGATTGATAAATTATTATCGCATGAGACAGTGCAGTAGTGCTGCATATCCCCGCGCTATCTTTTGCACGGCTGTGAATAAACAGCCACCGATGCACACAAGGAAATGGTTGAGAAATTTCAATGGGTGAACAATGAAGAGGATTGTAAATATGAAACAAAAATCGGCTGTCCCGTGTTTCCAGATTTACTGAAAATTAAATCGATGGACCCCCAACCCCCCAATGCTACGTTACTGTTGCGAACTCTTCGCTTCAATCCTTTAAAGCACAGTAGTTGATCGGGTCATACGTTTTTCGTGTCATTTTTTGCTTACGGTAGATTGACAAAGTTGTGAAAAGTTAAGTAAGCTGCTGAATTATTTCTTTTTGATTCTTCTCTTCCATGTTGAGCTGTCTGGTTAACGGCTATTAAACGGATTAAACGTTTATTTTATGTTGCCTAGAGTCTCCGAAGGTTGGTAAACTTATTATCAATTATATCATCCAACTCCAACTGGGTTGTTAAAAAAGGCCCCATATTTTCAAATAAATCTATTTCCTTCGACATTCGAAAATCAGCCATAGTATTAGGATCAACTTTACATCGACCTACCCTCATTTCAGGACCGCTGAAGCTCTGCTTGCACGGTTCGCAAATGTAGCTATAGCTGAGCTGTATCGAACCGATGAACAATTGAAGGCAAATGTACAGATTTAGTAGTGCCATCACTAAGTTGTACGGTATCAGCACCGAGTTGAGATCGAACGGTTTCCGGCTAAAAAAAATCACAAATGAAATGCCACATGATCATAGAGATAATGCCCCGTGTGCATGTAAAACTTACTCTCGCATCAGCTTGGGGCCGATCCAAACCACGAAAAGATAACCACAGACGCAGAGCAGGGTTGGCACAGGAGAATCCACCAGCAGCCAACCTTTCGTTCGAGGATCCGCCAGTGTGAGGGTCCATTCGTAGTATCCGAACACGTCGTAGAACGGTATACTTTCGGTTGTTCGATTCGTCATGGTGAAATGTGTCGATGGTCTGAAAACATGGTAAATTTTTTGTTTATTTTTCAAGCGATGGAAACGATACGTTCAAAACTGATTTGGTAATTTACGAATCTTCGTTGAACGCGTTCTGTCTTCCTAGCACAGATCATAAGGATTTCAGATAATGTAGGTATTTTTCATGGATTGGTCGAGCTAATGCATTGTTTCAAGCAGTGTAGATCTGCAAAATCCCGGACGATGTGGCGATGAAACTAACTTGTTTCGAAGCTTGAACGTGATCTTGCGATCTAGCAGAACTCCACGATCGTAGATATTATCAATGCATTCGAGGACAGTGAAGGAAATGAAATGATTTTAAGCTGATTGTTTTTTCATCTTGAGTTGTGCACATCATGAAGTGCACAGTTCATGACTAAAATTGTATCCTCTCAATACGTAATAAAATGTTGGTGCCTTGGTCACTCGGAGATGACAAATACAACAGTTGACTACATACAACTCTGAGAATAGAGTGATGCGCGTTGCTCCGTTGTAATTCTCTCTTCGTACGTGGCGCATCGTAGGGAAAAAACGATAGCAACAAGCAAAAGAATAATTGAGAGTCCCATAAATGTTGGTTGGATTGCATCTCGCATCGCAGTGACGCAGCAGCGATGATGCGGTGCGGTGATGATGGGAGGGAGAGTAAGTAGTTCGGATGGTATTTTTTTCAGCAGGTTTTCTATAGCAGCCAAACAGATACCAAAATGTGCTATGTTTGTTACCGAGAAATCATACGTTTGTTGTATTGCGTTGCGATTTCGTCAATGACATTACTCACTAGTTTTTGTTATGATTAGTGAATGGAATATTTTCCTCATACTAATTTGGGTAGTAACGTTATGGAAGAGTGAACGGGGATGGAGTTTTGAAAATCTTTGAATAATGCTTGACTTGCTTTTGAACTGGTTTTGGATGCATTATTGCAGATTTTGATACTGCATTTTCACGTTTCAGTGCTGCGATTTTCAGGTTTAAGTGCTGTATGCCAATTGTGTTGAACCGAATATATTTGTACAGAAGTACAGAAATAACACCGAGAGGTAAAATAAGGCTTCTTTAGCAAAATTTTTAGCAAAAATTTGTAGAGGTTTGTAGAATTATCATTCTTATTAAACATATGCTGGCAACGACATTTTTATTATCACTGGACTTGTTTATTCATACTAAATTCAACAAGGAACTTGGAATATAAGCATAACAACTCAGATCTTTTTTTCCCTTCCTTTTCAATTTTCTATATTTCTGAGTACAAATGACATAAAGTATTTACAGATCAAATTTGTAACGGCTAATTTAACAAACATATTTACCCTAGTAAAAATGTTATGCAACTTAAATCCAAACAAAATATGGCAAGTGTTTGTTACGTCTAATGCCTGATTAATACCTGATAAAATCTGCAATATTTTGCAAATCATTAAAACTTTTTCTATCTTTCACAAACGTTCGAAAAACATAGAGGAGAAACAATTGGTATGATAAAAAGCTCATCGAAGCTTTTTTCCTGATTGGTCTGATTTCAATTAGTCGAATGTTCGCGGAATACCAGTTCAAGAAACACTAGTTAGGGCCAACAATAGTGGTCTTAAAAGGCTTCGCGCTCATTCCACAGCCCTCCGACCGAAAAGCATTGCCACAACGATTATAAGGTTAGTTTCAGAGCTATATGCTCTGTACTGAAAACAGTTATAGTTTGAACCTTTGTTTTCATTTGTTTTGTAAATATTCGAACTGTTATTAAAATTTGTATACACTTGTAACAGTAAGGAAAAAATTCTTAATACATATTTAGAAGAAATTTGTTTTGTAAGTTCTCCGTACGTCACAATTGAATCAGTTGTAACACACCCTGTTGACACAGTGCGTCGATGGTTCGATTTTGGTAACATATTTATTTGCTTTCATTGACCACAGGGGATTTGTTTCTGAAAAGTTGGTTGGGTTTGTAACGACAGATGTTGTTTGGCCATAATGGGTCAAGTAGGAGAAACATGCTGTTAGTGATAAATCAAACGGGCCCATAACATCAAAATTGCACAAAAGCTTGAAAACTCCGAAATTCAAAGAGTAGTAAATCTAGAATTTGCTTATATTAAAATGTTTATCTGACTTAACACCAACTAATTATACGTAAGGAATTACCCATCGTGAAAGAGTTGAAGAGGTTGTTTATTAGACACGACCGCAGAGTTAACCTAGAATACGACAGCCTGTTTTAAGTCAATGTATTTCTTGCAATAGGTTTGGGAATACACTCAATGGGGTTAATCAATTTAATGGTCTCTCTGTTCCAGATGACGTTTACCTCTACAGACGGCACTGGTAACGACAAAGAACAACAGCAGAAGCTATGTGCAGCTAAGCAGTTTCACTTGACGCCATATCCAAAACAAGAATGAAATTGTATTGTTTTGTGGCTGTCTTTTGTATCAAGTTGCACTGAGAAAGCTTAATTTAGGCAGTGGCTACGATGAGGGCCAATAGTGCATTCCCGGTAACCTAGGTTTAATACGAACAATTTTCTGCAGTTTCCAGTAGCGTAGATAATTTTAAAACTGATCGCTGCAAATAGTAGGACTTGAGCGAAAAATTATGTGATTCAGGTTCACTGGCGCAAACATTCTTCAAATAAATGTTAAAATACACTCAGTAAACTTTGAGGCTTCGCTGAAGTCAAAAGAGGTTAATAATGTTTGTCAATGCCATTTATTGACAACTGAATATTGTTTTTTGACATGGCAAATTTTTGATTTAGTTCTGAATGATTTACTGTGTAAAATCAACATGAGATGATTTATTTGAAACTATATATGATAATTTTTATCGCTATACTGCTAGTCACGCACGCTATATAGCTAGCCACGCACGCTGTAGATATGCACACACGCTATATAGCTAGCCACGCACGCTATAAACATGCACAGACATACTATAGACATGCACAGACACGCTATAGACAAGCACAGAAACTATATAGCCATGCACACGCAAGCCACGCACGCTATAGACATGCACGCGCTATATAGCTAGCCACGCACGCTAGCGACACACGCTATAAATATTCACACACGTTATATATGTGCACACACCCTATATATACACCCTGGAAGATGGTGGCTTCTCAAACCACCTGGCGGTGCGAGTCTCATTTAATTTCTGGCTGTATTCACCCAACGATATCTGAATTGAATTACCACTGGTGGGGTCCAACTCAGATCAAAAGGAAGCCGAACTGAAAAAGTTTGGTTCTGCAACTAACCACTACCGCCGCCGCTGTTGCCCGCTGCTGCTCCGCGCCGCGTTTGCCCACTGCCATCGCTGCTACTGTCCGCCGCTGCTGCCTGCTGCTAGTAAACTGAGATTGCTTGAGGAGAAGCAGTCTCTTATATAGCCCAACGAGTGCATTCCTGGCTAACTAGGTACTCCATTCTGTCGTCCTTTTCAGGGAAAGGCAGCAAGCAACCAATCAAAGGTCGACATTCATTAACGTTTCGACAAGGTTCAACAATTTTCAATAATACAATAGTTCGAACAGTCAGATTTTAATTTTCTGCATTTGGACGGTTGCTTAAATGATTTTCCAATCGATTGCTGCAAAAATGACGGAAATCGGTTGAAAACTGACTGAGTTTAGAACGTTTGAAATTGGACAATTTTCGTGATGCTCTCCATGTTTTCGGTTTTCGAAATTGGATCCCTGTATTGAAGTTGAACCCCTATATATGTTGCCGTAAGACGTATTCTACGTCAAAAAAATCAATTTTGTCAATGATCAAGGAACAACTTTATTTGAAATAAAAAGTCTGTCTCTCTCTCTCTCTCCGGGGAAAACTAATAGTGTCAGAAGGATCGTAGCTCTAGCCCCGCAATTGTCCTGTACACTCAACAGTTGGCTGCGAAGTCTGTGTATAATAAACAGAAGTTCAAATTTCAAGACGGAATGTAGCACCAAGGCATTGCTTTACATTATCAATACACAAAATTTAAAATTGTTAAAAAAGTTGTTTAAGTTAATATTTCCGAAATCTCATTTTTTGTTATGAAAACACTATAAACGGTTTGCTAAATATTTGTTGTCTGACCATGGCAAACTGAGAGAGAAAAAGTTACGATGGCAGTTCATAACGTTAATGACTTTTGGCCGATAGCTACTATTTTCCACCGCCGTGCATCGGAAATTGCCATTCTCCGCCACAAACATTTGCCGAACTTTTTCGGATACATTATTTTTTCTTAGCCCTTTGTCCATCTTGACGCCTTATACCAACAAAAGCTTCTAACCAACTAGCAATTTGCACTTGCGCTTGCACCTACCAGCTACCACCAAAAAAAAACCCCGTTGAGTTGAGTGAGAGTAGGAAAACACGAACTCTCTTTCTTGAAAAAAAATCCCCATCATTGGGTAAATATTTACGATCCAATTTCTCTTATTCATTACATGTTCATAACGCGACTAACTTTATATTCTCAGCTGTGCACATAGAGAATAACATATATTGCGTGCTCCCACGATGAAAAGTACATCCTAAGAAGGAAGGCGGAGAGAGTGCACCAGTAACGATTTTTTTTAAATGGTGCACTTTTGTGATCTTCGTTATTCACCTGCCATGGAGGTCTGTTTGCAAATGTGCGAAGAATAAGAATAACTCGCACACTGACGACGATGTCAACGCATCATAGGCTTGGTTTATACGTATTCATTAGTCGCTAGAAGCGATTTTTTTCCATCGGTGTTCGAGGATAGTTCTTTTTATCAGGTAATGAAATGAAATTGGCACATAACAACGATAGAATGTTATAACCACACATTTAACAATGCTTTTTGTTAGCTTGTTTCTGTTACACTAGCCAGCAAAGGAGTCTAACAAGACTTGCAGACGGTAAATTTCACAATCTGCAGATCGTCAGCATGTTCTAATTTGCTCCCGGCAGAATAGTGAAGTTGTTGAAGTACAATACAAACAGCAAAGGACCCAGATTACTGCCGTAAGGTGCGGAAGTGTGCGGAATGCGGCCTAAAAGATACGAGCTCAGACACGAAGGCAGTCTCTCAGCCACACTGAGTGCAGTATTCTGTGTCATAAACGGCGTATATACATATACATATATATACAGCGTCGACTTGCGATCCAGCTTCCATATGTGAGATACGGGTACTTGTAAATTCGATCAAGTTAGTCGACACAGGAGGACCCGGCATAAACCCCTGTTAATCAATTGAAATATTCTAGTGCTGTATTACACTGCGAACGATGATTTCGAAGAGCTTAGACAGCACCATCAGGGACACCTGACGCTGCTAATTCAGCGTCAGACTGTGTGGTACAGCCCCTGGAGAGCGAAAAAGAAAAATTTGCGACAAACAATTCGCAAATTCCGTTGCATTCGAAGATTCTGTGCCGTTCAAGACCACATTAGAAGGAATGGAAGAGCTTTTCCTCTTTAAGTTATCAAGGGCAATTTTTCCGGTTAAAACCTGAGGACCCCTCGAGTATACAACAACAAAAAAACGAACGAATGCTGTACTTATGTTCATCATGCAGTGGTTTTTCAATTTTATCGCCTTCAAGTTAGATATTTCGGAAGTAAATCTGGAAATCCCAGGCAATCACTAATATTTCAAACACTATCTCAAATCATGTCATTACCCGTTTTCGTTCAAAATTGTGCTTTTTACAAAGAATGTTTAAATTCTTACGAATGATAAGTCTTAATTAAAAAGAAAACATATCTTAACAATTCCTACCACACATCTCTAATAATGTTGTCACCATGTTTGATTGGCCACACAAGAAGAATGGTGGAAGATTTATTATTTGATAATTATCAAATGCCCACTTCAGTTACAGCCAAAACCTTTTTTACCAAAAATGACCAACTAGCCCCGCTCTACCCTACAATGATTTTCATTATGATTTTTGTAATTTTTTCTTGAAAGGCACTGTTGAGTCTCAATAATCTCCAGAGCGTATAACATGTTTTCTTCGTAACGAAAACCCAAGACGTCACGTAATATGCAACTTTGGACTACTGGATAAGCCATATTCCACGTGGACTAGTTTTTGGTGATTTTAGACCTCCCTCCTCTCCGTGGATAACCGTTTGTATATATATTTTCTTGAAATTTTGTATGAATCTTGGACTTTCTTCAACATAAACTGTTTGCGTGGAACGTGAATGGCCCAGAAATTGTATCGCATATTTATAAACTAATTCAACTTATTCAATTGTTCAATTTTGTTAAAGCAGCGAAGTTTCACTCTAAATTCATCAAAATAATGTAGTGATCAACGTCACCACGGTATGATGATGAATGTAAAACCTTTAAAGCATTTTTTTTATCGTGACATTTTCAAAAATCCACTGTACTAACACGAATTCGTTCAAATTTTATTTACTGTTCAGAACGTATCAATTAATACAAAGTTTTTGCAAAGCAGACAAACCTGCCAAAAATATTCCGCACAAGACAATGTGTGTAGTTGATCGAGGTGCGTTTTACAGCAGGCGCAACAGAAGGAGCTTTGAAAACTAATAGCTTTCTACTAGCTTTATTGGATCAAACACCACGCCGGAAACAAGGAGTTCGCGATTTGGAGTCCCGTAAGTCCCAGCTTTAGTTCTTGTTTATTTTTCGTATTAAAACATGCATACATGTTGCAATACTTAAAATGTTGTGCGGTAAAAAATTGAAATTAGTTCGTTAAGTAATTATTTGTAGCAATTATGCAACACAAAAAATTTTCCCTTGGTGCTTTAAAAGCAATAATGAAAAATTCTCTAATATTTTGTACATGTTACGAGATCACGACTATCTGATAATGGGCGTTAGAACCACACGCAAAATTTTCACTTGTACTATTAGTAACAATAACGAAACAATCTCCTTTTTGTAACGCATTCATCTCTAGTTAACACAACAATACATTATATTCCATCACTGATTCATCTGGTGTGCGTATATTATTTTTTTGTCGTACGCATACGAAGTAGGAATAAAATATGACAAGAGCTGTCAAGTACCATGGAATGGGGTGAAATTGATCACCTGAAAATTCGTGATAAAAAATACTAATCAAAAGATACTGATCATACAACAACAGGCAAATGCATTTTTTGCAAGATTCACATAACTGTCAAAGCTTTGCAGTTTTACATATTTTCGAAAAATTCTTCTAACTCAGTTAAACTCAATCAAATTTGATCAAACAAGTTTTCAAGTAATAAAAAAAGTGTTGAATTTACTTAAAGTAGTTTTAATTAAGGGTCAATTACGTTAAATTTGGAGAAGTGAGTAAAGTTTGATAAAAGCTCAAAAAATATAATTTTCAACAATGATCATTCTATACCATTAAAGTAATACTGATGAATTCGCAGGAAACCACAAAGATGTTAATTTCAGAGCTAATTTTTGAGCTTTGGCAACAAACTGAATTGAAATCGATCTAACGATGATCGAATGAGAGCAAATTTAGTAAACCAAAATGAATAAATTTTAACCTGAAATATTGTTATTTTCGTTTCGAATCTAGCTGTGATTGATATTTTTTAGTTAAGGAATTATCGTTTGTCATGAACATATCGAAAAAAGAAACACATTTTCAATAAAATGTATGGATTTCAAGGGTGATCAATTTCACCCCGATTTATCTCATAGTACCTTATAGAATTCTCGATTTTATTTCATGAAGTTGACGATAAAACTTTCCCCCTTTTCATAAAGGTTTTCTATCACATACTAGTACTTGTTTTAAATATATACTATTCCGAGAAAAATGCACATGAAGCTAGTTAATTGTAAAATATAATAGAAATTCAACCCGTTCCATGGTATATTTCTTATCTCTCTTAGACGGTATGCAAACATTGATTTGCTTCTTAAAATCATATTACGATCTGTAAACTGGATTAGAGAAAAACACAAACGTTTGTATTTTTTTCAAACAGATGCAAGCCATGATGAAAACACCTGTTTGTGAATGCAAAACTAGTGCCCATCTAGAAAACCCATATTCGCATCTCCATAAACTACGGTCTCATATGCCTAATTTGCGGTCATAAGATACAAAAAGGAATGACATGGTGCTCAGAAGTAATAAAATCATCTCCGCTTGTTTTGGGTGTAGAGTACTGAGCAGAGCTGCGAATTTTCGCTGTCAGCAACAGAATATAAGTTGAAATTGAAAGCTGTGAAAATCAATTTCAACACAAACGAGCTGAAAATTAAACTACTTTCAGTTTCAATCAGTTGACAGTTGAAATACTGAATACTGCGATTTCGCGCGCGCTGTGTTTTAGCGATATGTTCGTGTTTGAGAATATAGATGCCTTTTTACTTCATCGACTTCGTGCATTGGATTGGCTCAGATCAAATATATTCAACATTTTTCTAGACAATATCATTTTTTTCCACTGACATGATTTTCAGTGAGAATTGACTCGGGAGACGCTCAATATCAGTTTCAACTTGAGAGAATGAGATCGTTGTGTGATTTTCATTTTGTAGTTACGAAATTTCGCAACTCGTAGTGAGGGGCAAATATAGGCACTTAGTTGTTTTTGCAACAGAACTAATTTCAGGAAACAATCATAAAATTCGGTTTTGTTTCCTTGCGGTACATGAACCTTTTGTCTTCATAACATATTACCAGAGTTTTTCAAATTTCCTTTGTAGCCTGAGAATTTCACTTTTTAGAAAAAAATATTCAAATGCGAAATTTTACCCGCATGCGTGGCAAAAGTGCCCAGTAGACGGGGCAAAAGTTCGCACTTGAAATCCTATTTTCTGGGGATATGTTTCGGAATTTATAAAATTACTTTTGTATACCATTTTAATAGTTTTGGTTAGATGCTTTCAAAATGGTCTTTCCGCAACAGATTCCACTTGGGCTTCTAGTGACTATAGAACCAATTAAAAGATAAGGTCCAATACCCAGTGTTGAGAAGTCACCATTTGTGATTGGACACACATACTCATTATTACTAATATTTATCATAAATACTTAAGCTACTAACAAATCCCTCTCCTAAAAAAAATAAGGTCAAATACCATTAATTTTAGGTATGTTTGCAAAAATGCTCAGAGACATGTAAAAGACTCCAGATGCCATTTGAATTCCAAGATGGCGACTCCCGATTTCTAGAAAACAACCCAAATGAGATTTGAACCAATAATTGTAAGATTCTGTTTAGAAAAATCATAAAATTCCTCAGTTTCGGATCGTATACCCAAAAAAACGGATTTCCGGGAATAAGAAAATTGTTAAGACGCTAATTTGAAAGTAGATAAGGTGCTGAATCTTTTGATGTTTGACTATCGAAATCGGACGAAAATTGCAAAAGTTACAAAAGTATTAAATACCGCGTCGGGCAGATGAGTGTTTCATTGTCGAGCACATAGCGGTTAATGAAAAACACTGGGGTCTTATTTCAAGCGGGTTATTTTTATGCGGTTTTTTTAAAACGACTTTTTTACGCGATTTTTTTACAATAACGCGGATTATTTTTACGCGATTTTTTTAAATAACGCGGATTATTTTTACACGATTTGATAGATTATTGTTACGCGGTATTAAATTGTATTAAATTGTCAAAAACCCAAAACAAAGCTACGTCATTTATGCATGCTCCCTTTAAGTAGTAACTGGAATCGAGCTGCAGTAGTTTGAAATTAATTTGATTTAACTTTTTTTTGAACTAACGGTTTTAGTTTAATAATATTAGGAATGAATGCGATGAACCGTTGTAGTAGATGCAAAAGTTATGTCTAACTAGGCAACTTTGCATACTTTGGTTTCCTCCAAATAAATCTGGACTTGTTTTTGAAAAGGTCCGAAAGCAAAACCGGTAATTTTATTTGGCTGGAGTATCTCCCAAGCGACGGTCATTTCTACCAGTAAGAAATTATAGAGAGGATATCGCATTTTTACCCGATCTTTTAACTATTGTATGTTGTTGTTATGAACTTTTTGTTTTTGCTTTGCGAATACAGTCAGGTTTTTGTTTACGCGGGCATTCGTCCAAAATTTGTATAAAACCGCGTTAAAAAGACTAAAATGAGTTTAAAAATAACGTAGAAAATCGTCCCAAAACGTTTGAACTAGACTGAATATGATAGTGGTCAGTCTAGGGGCCAAAATGCAATATTAAAAATCTTCAGTATTTACACCAATAATTGTGATTTTTTTTGAGAACTTATATGTGATTGAACGCGTTGAACGCGCGTCTTCATCACTGATTGTGACATGAATTCACAACTTTTAATGCTAACAAGGTTTAAAAATACAATGAATTGGTCGTTTCACAAATTTACAGCATTCGGAAAATAAGATTAATTTATCGGGGTGCTGAAAAAAATAAAAAAAAAATAAAAGTACATCCTGTCGAAAATAATTATGATAAAATATATAAGTTAGATTAAAAATATAAAACTATGCCTTAACTGGGGTCTATTAGAAGCAGAACTTCAATTCATTGCATTAGAAGCATTTTTTTTTAAATCACTCAGGCGTTTACAGTCAGTAGCTAAAAAACAACATAAGTGTATCGCAGATAACTAAACAATAATTAACCATGAGTTAGATAAAACTAATGAGAAAAATATTAAAACTTATTACCAGGCTTTAATAGTCTTTAAAAATGACCTTTCGCTAGACAATTAAATTTAAAATAACACACTGCAAATTTAGAAGGATACACTACGCATTCCCAAGACTGCAGGTTAACAATTCGTTTTTTCACTTGTATCAATATTTCCAAGAATTATGAAACAAAACAATTATTTAAATGTCCTAGAGTATCGAACAATTGTGTTTCAGAAAAGAATATTAGTAACTTCATTAGGACGTAGGTATTTAAAAAGTATGCTTTAATGGATTAACAGTGCGCTGACAGTAAGAAAAATAAACAGAAATACTTCGTTACATTTTTTTTTTGCTATACAACTGTAATCAATTCAAACGGCTACTGTTGAAAAATCAGAAGGCTACCGTTCCAAAAACAATGTCTAGCGAAGCACAAACAGTCGATTTTTCTCAAATAATTGTCAAAAGTGCTCAGCACTATTAACATTCTTCCGTACGGAGCTGATGGACAAAAACAGATAAATCAAACCGAAAATCGTACCACTCAAAAAAACATGTGAACACACTAAATTTTTAACTAACTTCCAGTTTTGCAGATATAGAAAATAGTGCAGTTCTTTTAACATTAATCATAAAAAAATACATTTTTCTAGAACATTCAGACGCATACAGGCTGCGAAAATAAATAAACTTAGATTTGCTCACAAATGTTACTTAATTTTTTTTTAACTTGTCTCAAACCAACGTATTCGCTCACGAGTCATTTTATTTTCCGTTCGAAGGTACGTCTCCAGACTCTCAATGAAAGTGTGAAATTCACACTACACGCCATCCTCGCTCTTATTATCATTGTTCACTGACACAGTTTCTGGTTTCTAACAATATACGATAAATACCGTGACCCACCCTGAGTTGTGTTACAAAATCGATCTTCACTCTGTCGGCCTGCTGCTGGTTGATCTACTCAAAACATATCACCCGGATTCACAATTTCGGCACTGGCACTAGCTAGTTTCACTTCTCGGGTACTGCTTCCTTGTTTGACTTTTCACCGTTCGTAAAAAGATTTCAACGACCGTTTCCACTATATCCAATAAATTGGTGACGAACTCCGGCCGGTCAATATTTGCACTGTCTTTCTGCCCGCGTTGGGTCCCACCAAGCTAATGGGCTTGAACCTGTGCAGACAGACACGGTTGGAATGCGATTACTAAATAACCGGCAGATATTTGTTCTGTCACTTTCCTTTAATTACCCGACAGTAGTGGCGCGCCGATCGTGTGAAGCAATCAAGAACCCGAGAAATGGGACCCGCGGAAGCACACTTGTTTGTACACTTTTCGCGCAAAATTCCAACGAATCGCTTGCGCTTCGTTTGTTGCTCGCGCTGGAATCGCGTGGTGTGCTGCTCAACGGACGGATCTACAATGACGAAGTAACGTGATCGTGAATTGGGCAAGCTCAAAATGCTATCTTATTCGTTGTTGTTTCGCTTAGCACTGCACTGCCAGGTACTGGCTCAGGTGTAGGAGAGCATCGCGATTACGAGACCTAGAGGGCAGTTGGGACGTTGAGTAGTACAAGTGGATGGTGTTTTTCATCATTGAGGATTGATAAGCTAATGTTACCTTTCTGAGGCCGTTGAAATTGATTTATATCAACATTACTTAATGATAGTTAATGATGTTACATTTGATAAGAATATCAGAAAAATAAGTATGTTTTTTTTAGAACTGTTCCGAAACATCAGTTGGTCGAATAGTACTTAGAGCAAGTATTCGGTATTCAGCCAAACGTCATTCCGTTATTTTTAACTAAAATCTCTCAGTCAACTATTTATTGGATTATAGTAACAGTTAAACAAATTAATCCGCTGGCAGTTTGAAGGTGCTCTATTTCTTTATATTCTCGATAAACAAGTAACAGTTGTTGGCTGATTTAAATTATAAAAATATTCGAAGGAAAAATAATTTGTCTCCATGATCGACTAGAAAACAGGATTTTTTGATTAAAAACGAGCTTTTTTATAGAGCTCTTTTAGTTCCAAGTGAATGAAAATTCCAGTTCAATACTGTCAGAAGCGCTAATATGACTTGCTTCCTCAATGTTTGTCATATTTCATTATAACCAGCAAAAATTATACAATTTTGTATGTGGTTCAGTGGTTAGCGATGTCGGTCGGCTAGCTCTCCCACACGGTTGTGATTTCGGGTTCGATTCCCGATCAGATAGATCATCTTTTCGAGCTAGAAATTCTCGACTCAGCACTGGGGTACGGTGTATCGTTGTACTTATCCTACAACATGCAAAATGTGCCAAAAAAAACATTAGGTATAACGAATTCTCTCAACTAATCTAGTTGATCGATTAGATTATCCGTGCGTTTCGTCTTCGACTCATCAGTGTGGGGCAGTTCTACTTGAACCGTCCATAGACGCAATGTCTTATAGGTAATACTACTTGTATAGTAAAGTTGTAGTTGATCGAGACCGCTATTAGCCCTCCAGGCTAGCGTGCGATATTGTTGTTGTTGTTGTATACTAAAAAACCAAAGACCCAACTAAAATTATATCTAAGAACTCAAATTTAGTTCGAAATTATGAAACATTTACATTTTTTCCATGCGTCTAATATCATGAAATATGTTATGCTTGAAGAAGAAGTATCTTAAGAACAAAAAACTTAGTCTCAGGGTAAAGCTCACTTTCCTTATAGTTTTTTCATAAATTTAGCTTTGACATCTTTTGATTAGAGTTTTTTATTGGATTTTCCGACTTCTTGTTTTGGAAAAATATTGATTCTTTTAAGTTTTAGAATAAAAATAAATTAAGATTGACAATAAAATAGTACAAAGCATACAGCCCTGGGGGTTGAATGAAATGGTGACGTGGGACTAAACACTGTAATTAGAGAGATTTTTTGTTCCAAAAGTGGCAGAGTCCGCAAACAGAATCAATTCGTTTGTTCGTATATTTTATTATCAGCCTTTAATTTTTTTTTAGAAATATATGTAACAACATTCGAAAGAATTTCGTTCAAATCTTGGCGACATTGTGCCTGCAGTGATTTCTGTTCAAACACGGCACAAGCGTATCGTTGTTGTTTAGTAAGCACCAGGAATTTCTTTTAATGCAAATCAGATGCAATTCTATTTCCTGAAAAAAAAACAAATCAAACCAAATCTTTCAAATCCAATAATTTTTACGTTGTCATAATAAATGATTCATTTTTGTTTTTTTGCTTGACAGATTTTTTACATTTGCTAACAATTACATTGTATTACGAAGACAACTAATATACATATATTAATTGTTAAGTTAGAAATGTCATCTAACAATGTTGAAATGAAAAAAAATATATTATATAAATTTTAGTAAATGGGTCACAAATTCCTAAGCCTTCGTCGACTATTCTATATAATTGTATTTTTAGGAATTCACTCTTTCGATATTATGCCAGTCACGATTGTTCAGTGAACAATGAAAATAAAATAAAATAAAAATAACTCACAATTTATAACCGTTGCAAAAAGTTTTAATCCTTGTTGAAAAATCTATGGTTGCTATGGTAACCATAATTATGGGATCAGCGATGCCAACCTTTTTTTAAAAATAACTGGAAGAATTGAAAATAAAAACTGGAGAAAACTGGCTATATTGTTTGATTTTCAGTTCAAAAATGTTGCACCATACTATTGCATGTAGACAAGGAGAGGGAAATAAAATTTTTTGATGATGGAGATTATAGTCACTGGCATACTTGAATTTTCGAAGATGTTAGTGGAGTTTGGTTAAAATATCACAACTGAGGGGCATGAATGCAAAAATACTGGAAAGACAATACATGTAGAAGGAATGTATTCAATAAGTGTGGTGATGGTGACGAATAAAAAACTGAATAAAACTGGAACAATTTTGAAAAAAAAAACTGGAGATATCCAACCTTTAGCTGGCGTTCTTCAAAAAAAAAAAAACTGGAGTTATCCAAGAAAAACCAGTGGGTTGGCAACGCTGCATGATATAAACTATAAATTACCATCAGCAGCAGCATCGCAGTTTTTTCTTGACTGCACTATAACAGAAATCGTGTACCGCTGCAATGATAGACCAGCGGCGTTCTGCTTCACTTGTACTGTACAGTACTGTTGCTTTTACTAGCATGTTTTCTTTCAAGACTCAAAATTTTACTAGGTTCTAACAGCAATAACAAATTGTTTTCGAAAGAGGGCAGTTTCAAACTTTTCAAAAAGCCTTTACCATCGAGACATCAAATTGGTCTGAGTTCATGGGAGCAAGTATTTGACCTGTTGAGACGGGGAGACTCTGTAACTTTTTCATACTGATAGGGGAGGATTGTACCAAACGCACCAGTTAAGCATTTACGCAATTTACAGCTCTTCTAATCATTTTCAAGCAGCATTGAACGTGTGAGATGATTGTAGGATCTATATAATGCATGTTAATGACGAAGTTAACTCTACAATATTCGATTTCAATGTTATTTTTGGTAAAAAAAACCATTGCCACCAAACAAGCACGTGACCAAGACGCACCACAACAAAGGTCAGTATGCTCCAAAGCAGAAGGCTAATATGCCACTAGCAGAAATCAGGACGCAATGTGAGAAGCGCTTGAAGTCTCGAAAGTAAAACCAAAAGCAATGGAACATGCCCTTAGTTGTCCAGCAATCTCCTGCAAGCTCTTCATAGTGCATTCTGCCCCAATTTTAATTTTGATCGTTTTTAGGTAAAAGTTAACGAAAGTTAGTGAAATAAATTGAAATATCGATAGTATTATAAATTCCAAGAGTGCGAAGGTTGGGGGAACCACAGTTTTTCGTATTATTTACTAGTCAGTTAATCATCAAAGCTTATATAATATTCATGAATAATTACATGTTGGACAGAGCCACAGCCAATTGTACAGTTTTTAAAATATTCTAGTCATTATAACACATTTTTCCATATGAAAACTGTAGGAAAGCTTGGTTTATATGAGAAAAGCGAAGAAATTCGTCATTAAAAGCCACATGTGTGAGTATTTTCAGGAATTATTAGCATCGGTTATCTTTCTCAACTGGTGCGTCTTGTACGGTTCTCCCCTATAGAGAATATTTCAGTTAATGGTTGGTGTCTAATCATGTCGTCTGTTCGAGTAAGTTTGTCCTTTAAACTTTTTATCAAATTTTACCACTGAGCAATGAAATAATAATAATAACTATCGCATTATAAAACTGTACAACATTTTTTTCCATCTCACAACATATTGCTTTTTATCCATCATGTTATGCTGTTATTGTCGTTTGAAATCTGACGTAACATTCGTCATTTTAATTTTCAATTTTACAGAAAGAACCCCAGTGTGGAAAACAAAGACGTAGTCCTACGTTAAAAATGTTATCTTAGGTTTTATAATTTTTTCTTTTCTTATGTCTGTTATCAGATTTTTTATTTTTTTTCCTATACTCAACTTTTTCTTTAATAATTGTTTGTTTATTTCATTCGCCTTCTATGTTTTTTGTTTTTATTTTTTTTTTATTTTAAGTTTTATGTTTCTATTTTTTGTTTTTTCCCATTTAATTTTTCTATTCTCTGTATTTTAATTTTCTGTTTGATATTTTACAATAATTTTATTTTTGTTTATCTCTTTTTTTCTGTTTATTACTTTATATTTTCTACTGTTATATTTTTCTGTTATTCCATTTTTTGTTTGTTTTTTGTTACTATTTTTTATTTTTCGCTATCTCGTTTATAGTTTCTGTTTTTTTACTGTCGGTGTGATGTTGTTTAATAATTTATTGGTTTTTCATTCTCTTCGTTGCTCTTTCCCATTTACATTTACTTGTTTCCGTTTAATGTTTTCTATTTTCTTAATTCCTGCTCTTCTGTTTCTGTTAATCTATTACTTTTTGCTCTTTCCGTGTGTTTGTTTTATTTTCTATTAATAAATGTTATCTCTTTTCTTTCTATTGTTATCAATCCGCTGTTTCTAATGTTGTGTCTATTAACTTCTACCTCATGCTTTTAGTTTTGAGTTTTTTTTTACTATTTTCTTTTTTTTCTCTTGTTTCCAGGTGCCTCTTTTTTGCTTTATAGTTACTTTTTCAAATGTTTTAGTTCTAGTTTTTGCTTTTTTCTTGGCTTCTCTCTTTTTTTTTGCTTCAGTTTCTTGTATCATCACTATTTGTTTTATTTTTTTCTCTTTTTGTTACCTTTTCATGCTTTCTTTCTTATGTCTTATTTCATATTCCCTGATGTTGTAAAATTCGGTTTGGTTGTTCGTTTTTTGTGTTTCTCGTTCTCTCCTCGATGTTAAAACTGTTTTTGTTGTATTATTTTTTTGTATCCTGTTTTCTGCTTCTTGTTATCTCTTTCCTGTTTATTAATTCTTAGTTTTTTTCATTTTCTCGTTTTCAGCATTTTTTACCTTTGTTTTGTTTTATGTTTCCTCCTTTTTTGTTTTCTCTTTTGTGTTGCTTGCTTGGTTGGTTTTACCATTCGTTTTTACTTTCTTTCTTATGTTTTTTGTTTATATATATATATTCTTTGTTTGCTGCAAGCATACTTAAACATACTTTAAATATTTTTTTGGTTGTGATGTTTGGTTTCTTTTTTCCTGTTTTTTTTTTCAAATTCCTCTATACTGATTTTTCCTTGACTCCTCCTTTTTGCTCCAGTTTCATTATTTGATTTTTATTTTCTCTTTTATATCAACAGCTATATGCATTCTTCATTATGTTTTCGCTTTCTGTTCGGTGTCGCTCTAATAGAGTTTTTTCTGTGTTTTGCCTCCTTTTGTTGTTTTTTTCGCTTGTCTGTTTGATTTCGCTACTCTGTTTCTTTTATATCTTTTGCCTTTTTTTTTATTTCTTAGTTTGATCTCTCTCTCTTTTTATGCGATTTTTTTTTTCAATTTTATGTTCTGTGTCTAGTTTTTTTACTGTTCTTGTTTGTTATTTGCTTTTTGTTTTCTTTTTTATGTTTTCCGTTACAACTGTTATGTTTTTCGTTTCTTGTTTACTATCATTGTTACCTTAAGTTTGCTTTTAGGTGTTTTTCTTTTTGCTCAATATGCTCATTAAAAACCTTAAAATCTGGAAACAAAAAACAACACTATTTCCTACTTTCAGCTTTTTAAGTTCTGTTTTTTTTTACGTTTTTTGCATTCTATTTTCTGTTGTTTTTTACTCTTTTCTGTCCATAAGTTTTTATCATTTGTTTATTATTTTATTGGTTTTTTATTGATTCTGATATTTTTCTGTTAATTATATTTTCAGTTTCCAACATAAAAACCTACTTCGCGATTGATAAATACGGTTTTTATCTTCCTCCTTGAGAAAATGTTTGCAAATTATCTCTGCTGCTTGTCATGGAAACGTTTACTTCCATAAGATGTATTCATGTTTGCGTTTTCTTACAAGATAAATTTGTTCAATGGTCACAGGCTGTTTTCTTGTCACCAACAATCCCTAAACGGAGATTTATGCTTTTTTTCTGAGTAACGGTCACAAGTCACAAGATCCGCACACATCAACACCCCGCGAGGCAGCGCGTGCAAATATTAATTAATTTACAGCCGCCAAGACTCGACATAGCTCTTACGGAGTGATGTTTGATCTTTTCTATCGTAACAACTCGCGAACCGACAACGGTTTGCCATCTTTCCGTCACGTCCTTTGTTGCGGACTGTACAGTGTCCACTGACCGACTGGCGCGATGAAAGGGGCAAGTGTAACATTAAAAAAATCTGCCGGACATTCATCGCCTTGCTACTAAACCCAGGCGAAAAGGCATTTTTCACTTACCTATTCCGTAACCGACAATGAAATCAATTTCATGTGACTGATTAGAAACTGTTACACAATTCTTGAGCTGGGGGAGATTTGCTGACACCATAGCACTGACTACCTGTCGCGGACAATAAAGCGGTGCATGTTATTGGCAAGCTTCGTAACTTAGACCAGATAATGAAATATGATTTACAGCGCATTACATATTTTGCATCGATCAGGTAAACATTTGTGATTCTTTTTTTATTGAAGGTTATACATACTTTACAATAGATTTTTCAATTTGCTGTAAATAAATAATTAAAAGGGAAAAAGATTTTTAACAAGGATTTGTTGATTGATGTTTTAGCCTTTTCCCTCCTCTCTAAGTACATTTGCAAATGATAATGTTCACGCGACGATTCCTTCAAATCAGGCATACTAATTATTTGATTACCTGTAGCACCTCATGACGGATGCCTCGCAATACTTTAAGGTTTCCTCTCCGCTAGTTCAACCGGTAATTAAGCTAGATGAATTTAAGCACCGCTGTCCGCCTCGCGACATTTATCTTAACGATTCGACGTCGATGCAGGTTTGCTCATCTTTCATTTATTCTAACTTAAAAAAGCACTAAACAGCTTAGAAGCCCAATGTAAACATCGCTTTATTGGGTGCGCCTCCTCTTCCCGGTTGCAGCCCAGTTCAACAGTTCAAGATCGGCTCAATTAATTCATTGCGCCAATGAAGGAAAGCTTTCGCACCCAGTTGAACTTTTATTACAATCGAACTTGCACCTCCTACACCTGCGAACAAGGATGATGATTGAAGTTAAGGTTCATCCGGTGTAGGTCTGAGAAAACCACCGACAACTGACCCTTTACACGGCTGTAAATTGCTGTTGGTCATTGGGAATCAACATTTCTGCGAGCAAATGGGAAATGTTGACTCAGTCTGGGGTACTTTGAATGGAGAGTGACGCCGGTGCAGTTGGTGCATAAATCTTGAACTGAATGAGCTTGACTGACAGCTTAGCATGGCGGATAGTGCAAGTTCGCACTTGTCTCCAACATGCGCAATCATCATCTGGTAAGAGGCAGCACACAAAGAGGTCCCTTTTAATGTCCGGAGAAGATGAATGCGAAGCTGGACAAATGTTGCTGACTTCTGCTGCCACTTAATATGTTCACCACTTTCGATAAATATCGCAACGTGGAGGGCCTTCGAATCATAGCTACCGCAAAGAAAGGGTGGGCAGTGCGCAAATAATAACCGAACAATATCCGGCATTGCGCGCTTTCTTCCTGATGTTGTCGCTCAAATCGACTGCCACCTGGCATCGCAAATGTTCAATAACTGCAGCAGCACTTGACACGTGATGATGTCAATCGGTATGATACCAAATCAGGAATTAGGAACACAATTAATATTGTCGATTCAAGACAATTATGGAGGAGATATGCCTCTCAAATTTTTCAGCTAGATAACTACCCCAAACATACATCGGAGCAACTAAAATCGTGGTTTAATGCAAATGAAGTATAAGTTCTTGGCCAAACCAGTCTGCAGATCTAAGCCCGACAGAAAACTTTTGGAATGAGGTGACGAAAAAGTTATCAGTGTAGTTTTTCTCTACCAAGAATAAACTTTAGAAGAAAGTGCAGGATGAATGGTATTCAATACAATTGGTATCGGTAGACTCTATGCCCAGAAGTATGCATGAAGTGCTACAGACTATAATGATGGTTATACTGGAAACTGATATTGGTTTTGAATGAAATACTGTTTTTTTTTAACAATATACCTCAGGCAAGATCTTATTGTTGTGTGTCTCACTTCTATTTTTTGACTATAGACTTTTTATTACTTTTAGTAAGAATAAGAAAGTTGCTGGAAATGAATCAAATCAATCAACTTATAACAAAGAAGCTCACACAAAATTTTTTTGTCCGTGTTCCACCATCTGCAGGAAATGTGATTTGTTTGTGCCGAAAGCAGACTTGGCAAGTCTGCTGTTACCCCTATCGCTGTTGCTACCCGCTGCTGCCACCAGCTGCTACTAAGTTGGAACCGTCTTTCCCACCATCCACTAGTGAAATGATTAACGAGACTTCCTGAGCGGCGCAGTTCTACGTCAAAAATACAGTTGCAGCCATTATTCATTTCTGTAATTATCGTTGTAATTAACGTTAAATGGTGCAAAACCACATCAATATTGTGCGACATCAACGTATGAGGAAAAAAATCCGAACAAACTTTCAATTCCAAAAAAAATCCTGCGCAACTTATTTTTCTAAACTTGTTTGTTCATATAAGTAGTAAAACTCATTACCAAACCTCATAAGAAAAACTCAGCTCCACATCGCGCTGATTTTCTGATCCTCTGGGGTACTTGCCTCATAGTTTCCTGAATTCCAGATGTTTTAATTGTTTTGAGCTCCCTCTTGATTTTTCGATCAAACAATCGACGTTTTTTGCTCTGTAACCTTTATGGTAGACCATTCGCTTCAAATTTGCCCAGAAAGTTTCAATAGACCGCAGATGTGGCACATTTCGAGGATTGCATTCTTTCGGAATAAATCCGATATTGCCTTGCCGCAAATCCGCTAGAGTTGTATTAGCATAGTGTGACACTGCAAGGTCTGGCCAAAACACTACTCTGTCATTTTTATGGTACTTATATTCTAACTTTTATACCCCTTTCATGCAGATATTTTTTTACTGTTTTTGGATCAACCTGATATTTATTGCCCAGCTCACGATATGATTTCGCCGACCGACCAGCCGTTTCCGCTCTCAAATTCGCTCGAACTTTGCTCTCTTGCAAAGTGCATTCTCGTCCGGAACCAGATTTTCTTTTGAAGGTATTTCCATTCTCGAAGAGTTTGACAGTAATGTATATACAGATTTTTTGATATCCAAGATCTTTAAAATAGTGGAACACTTACCTTTTATAATTTTCTTTATTTTGCTCACAAAAATTGCAAATCAATTTACGTCACTAAGCGTCACTTGACAGAATCGACTAATCGTTTTGCCAGTTAGGCTGATACAAGCTTCGAATTCTTTTTATGTCCAGGGTTATCAAAGTTAGCAAAGAGGGTGGCAAAAAATAAATAACATCGAGAAAAAAAAGAAATGCAAGTTATGATGATGTAACTTGCACTCAAATAAGTGTTGAAAAATAACACTTTATTATTATTAGTATTTATTTCGCTTGCCTTTCGACGCTCGCGCTGTCACCTGACTTGTTTGTTGCTAAATTAAGCATTTATGCTGTCGGAAAACCAATGAAATGAACAAAACGGTTTGAGCTTTTTTTTTTCTTCCCCTTCCAATATTCAAGATTTTTGAAGGGGGGGGGGGGGGGGTGACATAAAATGAAAATAAAATTTGTAACGGCCTTATATAAAAATGGATCTCCATTTTGTGGAAATGGATTTTTCGATTTGTGCAGCACTTCGAAATCGTAAACCAATTTAAATGTTGTTCGGATGTTTTTCCTCACACGTTAGTGCAACTATTGAATGAGATTGAAACTTGTACGACGAATGTGTGTTGGGCATAACAACGATAATTAGCGACTAGTGAATTAGCGGAATTGTGCCCACTACTGGTTCTACGTTACGTTACGTAGTGTCAGTTAATTCTGCGGCCAAAAATATCAATAATTGCTCCGATTTCGATCTTTGTCAATGTATTCATTATACAACTCCTATAGCGTTATGCATTCCACACATTTTTTGTGCAAAGTCAGAATAATTGTTGTGCGGCTTGAAATTTTTCGTGAAGAGTCGGGATCTAGAAGGTGTTAGCTCTACCAACTTTCCAAAGACCATTTACAGAATAACTGAGTACTTGCAGTATGCAGTACATTCCGGAGTCATTTTCATTCGGGAAGCCCCGCCTCAAAATTATATTAGAATTCTATATGTTCTATTATTATTTTTAGACTTTCAATCCATTTGATACATCTGTCTAAACATATAAAAATGCAATTCTGTCTGTCTGTCTGATCTATGTAGGCTTAGAAACTACTGAACCGATTGTCGTGAAATTTTGTACATAGAGATTTTAGGGGCCGAGAAAGGTGAGATCCCTCCCTCTTCTGGAAGGGAGGGGTCCCATAAAAATGGAACACAAATTTCGCACAACTCGAGAACCAATCAAGCAAATACAACCAAATTTGGCATGTCAATGTGAATGGAGCCAAAACTCGATTCCAGACGCCATTTTTAAATTTAAAATGGAAACTTTCGGTTTCTAAAATAGTGTTTCCGGAGCCAGAATGACGCTCAGAAGCAAAAAAATGTCCCCAAATGCCGTTTTGAAATCCAAGATGACGACTTCCGGTTTTTTGAAAAACAGCGGCAAGGGACCAAATGCCACCCAAAATGAGTATCTCCGAAACCAGAATGATACACAGGAGCTAAAATCGAACAAAGACACAATTTTCAAATCTAAGATGCCAACTTCCGGTGTGTAGGAAACAGCCGCAAAAAAATTAAATATAACACAGTGCAACAAAAATTGACTTTTTTCTGCCTTGGCTTCTATATATAATTTTTTTGTGTATTTTTATACAAAACTGAATTTCCCCGAGTTTGAACATATTTCAACTTAAGGGGCAACAATGGTGCCATTTTGAATTTTTTAAAAACCGGTAATTTTTGTGGTTTTTTCGACGCCATTTTGTTTTGAGGCCAAATATCAATATTCTAAGAGTTTGTCCACGTATTAGCATCCTTTTACCCATCTTTTGAAAAAAAAAACAGATCTTAAATCGGATAAAAACTGAGCTCAAAACGGTGATTCTACGAAACCGGGTTTGGCATAGTTTTAGTATATTTTTCACAAAGCAAAATAATATCGATTATTTTTGAGCATTAATGGTAATTTGCTAATATCTTGAAGTGGTAGTCAAATTATAACTTATTTCGAGTAAAAAAGTCTCAGAAATAGAATGGTAGGTGTCTGATCTACGTAAAATGTCAGCAGATAAACCTATTTTAGTATTGTAGGGAAATTGGGGCAAAGTCGACATTTTGCTGACATTTTACGTTGATCAGACACCTACCATTCGATTTCTGAGACTTTTTTACTCAAAATAAGATATAATTTGACTACCACTTCAAGATATTAGCGAATTACCATTAATACTCAGAAATAATCGATATTATTTTGCTTTGTGAAGTATACTAAAACTATGCCAAAACCGGTTTCGCAGAATCACCGTTTTGAGCTCAGTTTTTGTCCGATTTAGGATCTGTTTTTTTTTTCAAAAGATGGGTAAAAGGATGCTAATATGTGGACAAACTCTTAGAATTTTGATATTTGGCCTCAAAACAAAATGGCGTCGAAAAAACCACAAAAATTACCGTTTCTCAAAAATTCAAAATGGCGCCATTGTTGCCCCTTAAGTTGAAATATGTTCAAACTCAGGGAAATTTATTTTCGCATCAAACTTCATCAAAAAATCATACATAGGAGCCAAGGCAAAAAAATTGTTGCACTGTGTAATTCAATAATAATGTTCCGGGAACCAGAATGACGCCCAGAGATCAGAAATTGATTTCACGTGTCATTTTAAACTCCAAGAAAAACAGTCTAAAGTGACCAGAACCCAGAACCAGAATGATGCAAGGAGCTAAAAATTGACCTCAGACACCATTTTGAATTGTATGATGACAACTTCTGGGAAAACAACCGAAAATGACTGAATACTACTCAATATGGATATTTCCGTAATCGAGATGATGTATAGAAGCCAAGCATTGATCCTGGATACCATTTTGAATGCAAACATGACCACTATCAGTACAACCAAAATAACTGAATACCACCCAATATGGGTGTTTCCGGAATCAGATTGATGCCAGAAAACAGCTGAAAATGACCGTATACCACCCAATCTGGATATTTTCAGAATAACAGGTGATGTACAAAAGCCAAAGTCATTCCGATAAAACCAATCATTTCAAACTATTTGTCTTTTGACTTTGATCATATCCTATGGCCGATTCGTCGTGTATTTGCAGACTATAAACAAATCGCATGGAATTACTGAATGTGGAATGTTTGAAAAATTTTAACTCAACACAAAAATGGGCGGGACGAAGTTTGCCGGGTCAGCTACTATCATATAAATATTGAAAATATCGTTTGAGCGTTTTGATAGAATGGTATCAAATATTGAAAAAAAAAATGAAAAGTCTCCGTTAAATTCTGTTATCAGTAACACTGGTCGACAAAAGCGAAAAAAAAGATACCTTTACGCTCAAGATAGTAGCCTTTAAAAGATTTAAACAATTCCTGTGAATTTTTGTGGCCCTAGTATATGCAGGAGTGCGTCAAAGTGTGGCAGAGCAGTTGCGCGCTAAGTTTGTTGCTTTGTTGTTAGCTTATGAGAAAACTCATTCAAGTCTCTGAAAAACTTATCTTGATTAGGACCACCAAAACTCACAGGAATGGCTAAAAAGTTATTATCTTTCAATTTTTTTTAGTTTAAGCTCTAGAGTAAATTTAATGAACAAGAAAAAGTTGACCCGTATTTCAAATTCCTATTATGTTTTATTTATTGAATAGAGGATTGGCAATATGAAAAGAAAATCAGTAATAAATAATTAAAAAGAATAAACCACACTCAGAGAATTGAACTAAAAATAATAATAATAAATTAAAGACAAAAGAAGCAACATATTTGGTGCCCAATTTAACGTTAAGAAAAAAAAAACCGATGTTTATTTTCATTGCATTTGCATCTTTTACGGTGGAAACAGCAGCACTGTTTGTCCGCTCAGCCATGCATACAAGCTTTCATGCAAGTCGTTATTATCGTTTGACGCTACTTTTGATTGTCACTTCCAATATATGAACTACAATCATGAAAACAACAAAGAGATCACTTCATACCGCTTCCTGGCTGTGCACTTTACTTATCTTAAGCAGCAGCATTTAAGTGTTCACTTTCAGTATCACACGTGATTTCGTAGTCAATGGAGGATTCTGAAAGGTCGAAAAATAATGAATTTTCGTGATTTTTTCCGGATGCTTAGAGTAAAGTCCCGCGTTTTAACAAAATGTCCCGCGAAATGCCTCTCGTTCATCTAAAGTGTAATGCGCACTTTTGCAGAGTCCCGCGGTTAAAAAAAATTGGACCATCAGATGTCACATATTTTCACTGGAACGGTTGGCGGTATCGAATTTTTTCTAGTGTTATCCCAATAAAACGACTTCCTGGGAGTTAGAAATTCTTGAGTTTTATGCATTTTTAAAACATTTGACATTAAAAAATCGATACCGACAACTGTCCCTGTTCCAGTTCGATATCGAAATGAATATTCCATGAACTTCATCAGTCAAAATAGGGAAACTTGGACCGCTTTGAGGTATAATTTTTCGAAGTCCAATCGAGTTGAACTTTTGTATGAGAACATTGTGCAAGAATACGAAACTTTTTAACCATATTACAAAACGAAAATCAAGCGTAAATTTTTTCCCATACAAGTCAAAATCTTCCCATTGCGACTCTAATATGCACGTGTAATTTTTGAGCATTTCGAAGAAAAGTATTAAATACCGCCCCCCTGTCTGAAAATCGAATTGGTGTCCCGCACCTAAACCCTAACTATCTGGTCACTTTAGCTTAGACTAAAGTGCAGTGTTCGAGTATTTTGGCTATTGATTGAGGTGTATGTGAACATGTATTTTGCATGTCGTGCATCCAAATACAGTGAGTGTCACGCTGTTGGTAGCTTGGAATGTGGATGCTCTCTCTAAATCAGTAAAGGAGTAATTAGTAAGAATCAGATAATCCATTTTTACATGCTCAAAAAAGCGTCCTATCGGTTTAGTAGATGCTGAGAAAAACGCACCACAACATAATTGCGAAAGAAAAACACTGCCAGCAGCGTAATACTCACTATATTTGTGTCCACGGTATGCAAAATAAATCTTCAAATATACCTTAATCAATAGCCAAAATACCCGAACATTTCATTTTACTCTGAACATCCTTAAAAAAAAACAAAGAAAATTTATTATTTTACCTTCCAGAGTTGGGTTCTCTTAATCATGTGATATTTTACCCTAACAATTTTCTAGTAGAATAAACAAAAAAAAGCACAAGAACTTTCGTAGAAAAAAACAATTTTTGTCATTTTTCGGTTCAAATTTTTGAGATACTCATCATTTAAAGTGGCAGAGTTGCAAAATTACGTGCAGAAATTAAAGTGATAACCTTTTTTAAGAGACAGAGAAAATAAAATCAGGAATCTTGGTTATTTAGGAAAAATCTAGAAAATTGGACAACAAATCTGTCTATCTAGATACATGCTCAAAAATCTGGATAATCCAGATAAATCTGGATACCTGGCAACGCTGGCTCTTACACTGGTGGGCAAGGCGAGGCACTTGCTTTAAAAAAGCAGCAAATCGTGTATATCTGAGGAGCACGCAGAGAAACACCGCGGTGGAATCTGGGCGGACACGACCGGACATTACGCTTAATAACTACAAAACAGACCTCACTGCAGTGCTTTTACTGTGTGTCTCTGGAGCATATATTAAATGAGGGTAGCATCTAGGTAGTAAAGTAGATTGCGTTGTTTGCTTTGCATATCAAAACTGAACAAAAAATCTAATCGCCCGTCATGCATGTCTACTAGAATGGGACACGGTTATATGGGAAAAGCGATGGTGTTATTTTTTCGCTCCCATGCGCTCCCATTTTTCGTGTTCCTTATGGGCCATATAACAACCGTGTAACTTTTCAGATCGATCAGTGGAACTATGTTTTTGCACCCGATTTTTAAAATTTCCATACGATTTCATATGGGAAAATTCACTTTTTCAAAACATATTCTTTAGAGATGTCCAGTTGGCTTCTAAAAATATATCGATACATAATATTTGTAGGAAATTTTCCTGGAAAAAACTCTTCTGAAAACCGTAAGGCGCTACGATGCTTGTAGGAAAAGTTATTCACCCCAAACTGATTGAATGTCTGACGAACGGTTCACCATTCAAATTTTACCTGCAACACTGCTACAGCATGCTGCTATTGCAAACTTGCTTAAGGATGAGAAATAATTTCGCGTTAGTAAGCTTGAAAGTGTAATTTTTGCTCATAGTATCTTCGGAGAAGCCTCCAAGATAAATTTTACACGTTATCTTTTCTTATCACATGACTGAATTTGCAACAGCAGCATGCTGCAGCAGTATTGCTAGTAATATTCAATGATGAGCCGTTCGTCAGACATCTAATCAGATTGGGGTGAATAACTTTTTCTACAAGCATTGCAGCGCCTTACGGTCTTCAGGAGAGTTTTTCCCAGGAAAATTTCCTACAAATGCCATATATCGATATATTTTTAGGAGCCAACTGTACATCTCTAGAGGATAAGTTTTGAAAAAGTTGATTTTCCCATATAAAATCGTACGGAAACTTTAAAAATCGGGCGCAAAAATATAGTTCCACCGATCGATCTGAAAAGTTACACGGTTGTTATAGGACCCATAAGGAACACGAACAGTTCACGGGAGCTAGAATCTATTTTTTGTTTCACCCTAATGTCTACTCTTCGAATGCTATCGAATTTATTTCAGCAGCGTGTGCCGCGGCGTATTTCTGCGTATTCTCCCTAGAGTGATTTGCCACTCTTGTTTCGCTCAGCTGTGGTGTTAAACAGCAAGGGTCATAATTTTTCTGCTAGCAACAGAAACACAGCACGAAGCAGAAGAAAAACGTGTGGGGCAAAAAATTGCCACACAATGCCATTTTGAAATCCAAGGGTGCATCTTCCAGTCTCTGGAAAGCTATAAAATATTTGCAAATATTTAAATACCCTCAAATAAATAATATCGCAGAATCGACATGACTCCTTGAAACTGATATTGGTGTTCGAAGCCATGAAAATCATTTCGCATAAATATATTGTTCATAGGAAGCTTCTGCATCCTTTTTACGGTAGCATTTCGTTAAAACCCTTTTTTTCAAGGATAATAGAAAATATATTCTTACAATCCGATTAAAAAAGTAAATTTAGTGAACATAAAGAATGTCAATGTTTAAGTTCAACCAGTCAGCTCCAATTAACTTAACAAAAAGCGCCATTATTGATTTCCGAGTGAGATCGGGCACTCAGCTAGTCGATTAAGGGGTAATATCTACCAAAAAAAAATTTTCTTGTCATATTTTTGTATTGGCTTAAATCATGATTAAACTATCCTAGAATCAAAATCTTCATCGCCCAAGTACTGATCTGAACTCAAAATTCGTTTAAATCAATTTTTACCGAACAACTTTCATGCTCCAAAAAACATTTTTCGTTTATTTTGTCAATGCTTGTTTTTGTTTTTAGTTTCGAGGCTTTGTAAACTAGTAGAAGTTACCTATGATCGATATCGTGTTTCAAATTTGTAGTATAGAGGTCGCTGCATCAAGTTTCGACCTTTACAGCGTCTCTACAACACGTGTTTACTCACAAATTCCATTTGTTTAGTCGATCAGCCGTTCTCGTTGTGTGCGTTCTTTGTTTTAGTTTTTCTATACTTTTTAACTGTGAATTATACTCAAAAGTACTTGAATATGAGTGACAAGTTTGAGTTTTGCGTGGGATCGAACGCCCATCGCGTCAAAGCCACTGAGCGTCGCATGTCTGATACCGCGAAAGAGGGTAGGCGCAGCCTTAGATCAGGTTAAAAAAAAGAAAGAAGAGGAAGATAAAGCCCAGAAAAGACAACTTTACGGCACAGGGGTAGCTGACTGAAGGTTAAAAAATTTTTAGGGGCTTTACTGTTGCGATTCTTAAGATTTATAGCAACTTGAAACTTTAAACGCGAAAACTTTAAAACCATGTTTCCAAAATCGGCGAGCAGTAGAACTGAAAAAGTTTACATCCGATTGACTTCAATTAGATTATCTAGTGAAGTACACACGATTTTAGCGATTGATTAACAGCAACTAAATTATATTGTTCATAGGAAACTTCGGCATTCTTTTTACGTTAGCAATTCCTTGAATTTTTTTTTTCAATAATGATAGAAAATTTTTCATGATCATTCTTGATTTACATTAGGCGAAATGATCCATATGGGAAAAAGATCTTTTTACAATCCGATTTAAAAATGTAAATTTAGTAAAGATATAGAATATCAATGTTTAAGTTTAACCAATCAGCTCCAAGTAACTCAACAAAAAGCGCTATTATTGGTTTCCGAGAGAGATCGGGCACTCAGCTAGTCGATTAATAAAGAAAGGTTAAAAAGGTTCAATTTTTTTGAAAAACGAAGCATGCAAAGTTGTTTAGTTTAATAAGGTCAACACACCCACAAAGTTCCACTAAATTCTGAGAGGGTGCTTCCTATATCTGGTCAAGTTGATGCGAAACTCGTCAAAAAGTCACGTAACAGTTGAACGTGCGTTCTGCGGAAATCAAGTTAATTTGTTCTTCATTCGTGGGAACATTCCACTGGAAGACGAGTAGTTAATTCCGCATACAATACGGGTTAAGACGTGCCAAAATAAAAACAAATGGTTCCGGTGCTTTGAGTAATAATCGTCATTTACGAAAACATGATCTAAATAACACGATCAATGCAAACAGTCTGTCTTAGAGAATTGAGAATTGAGTGACTATTTCTATCATGAGCGTTACAAGCTTGACCGCTACTAGTTCAGTTATTTGACAGCATACAATTGATGTTGGAACAGTAATTAGTGCGCCACCACCACGCCCCGCTGTTTCTCAATTTACGATCAATGCGAATGGCAGTATCGCCGAAGAACTGCAATGAATAGAATCGACAATTTAGTCACGTTTCCGTCAGTACATACAAACATTGGTGATTTTCCCAAACAGCTAGATAGGCATAATCTAGTTTAGTCCGCACAATTTGTAGCACGTCCTTCGGTTAAATCTGGAGGTTTAAATGGCTAAAAAATACAACAAATCTTGTAATGAACTTGTACAGTTTTGGGCTCATTTGGCCATCTGCCCTCTACAGCCGAGAAGTACTATAGTATTGAAACAACGGAAAAGATTTCTTCGAGAAGTACATTAATCCAGTCAACTGTTCCTAATATCACCTAAGAGCAAAACCATTTCAAATCGTCTGGAAATACGCGAAAATTTAATCGATCATTTTTGATTTGAATGAAACTTTGCACACGTATTTGGCTTAGCAAACTGAGCATTTTTCACAGGTGGAGAGATTTTTTACACCCATGAGTTACATTCTAAAAGGGCATAGGTTTTATTCGAAGTATTGTAGCCCAGAAACCGTTGGTTGTATAGGAGCATATCTCGCTGAAACCGTCCCACTAGTGACATGAGGTCTTTCAAAAAGGATATTTTTATGTCTAAATGATTGAAAGTAGCGAAAAAATGAGAAAACTACTTTGGTTAGTTCATATTGATGGACCCCTCGGGCACAAATCGGTTAAATGCTTTTTACAAAAATTGATTTTTGAGCAATTCTTGACCTTTATATTGATTTATTTCTATTGAATTTGTCATTGAACCCCCTGCAACCAACACATCGTTTTCAAGAGGAAAGATAAAGCTTTCATTTGAAGTAGAAAAAAATTGGCCGCCATCTTGGATCTCGCCGCTATCATGGATTTCATCAGAAAAACGTGTTTTTGAGCAAGTTCGCAACCACCGATTTTGAATTTGAAATCACCATTGGAAAGCTGAGAGAAAATGCTTTAAGATACATTCTAAATATTAGGTGAGCATTGAGGTTATCTTGTCATTCTGGTCACTTTTCAAATCGAGCTTTTAACAGTTCAACGCATGACGCGCGTCCAATATCAAATCAACGCAATATACTGAGCCTGTGATGTGCGTATGATGTGGACAGTCAGTATTCCTAGTTCACAGGTAGTAAGTGCACCCACGCACCGTAATTTTAGAATAGCCTTTAATCACTTGGCTAAATTCCAGGCGGGGTCCCAGCGTGGTTGGTAACGTCTCCGCCAACCACGCTCGACACCTGGGTTCGAATCCCAACGCCGACATAAGTGTCGATGGTTGTGGGGTGGCGTGGTCCACTCACAATCAACCCAACTGGTCTAGATTCAGTTCTAGCCGACACCGGGAGATTTTCTGAGGCGGAAAATCTCTGGGATCACGCCTTCCATCGCATGAGGAAGTAAAGCCGTTGGCGCCGGTCCGTTAATTACCGGGTCGTGAGTTAGGGTCCTGGGTGGAGTCGCCTCCCTGGGCATCGGTGATTGGTACAAAAACAGTGGCGGAACTAGACCGACGGAAAACAAGCGAGAATAAAGAAAAAATGGCAGAATGTCGCTAGGTAGCAAACGTACCCTTTTTGTCGATAATAATTTGCTAGGGATAAAAAAAGTGATGATTCTACTCTTACTTTATTTACGCTGGCATACACAAATCTTCTCCAGATTACTCGGGATATACTTGATTCATACTATACCTTGGTATACCATACCTAAGTTTGTTGATAGTAGTTTAATGCATGAAAACAACAGTATATAACAGTAGCAAAAACAACATCTAACATTATGGGTATTCATGTCGAGCTCGTAAACAAATACCCAGCCGTAAAAATATTCACCTCCATTGACGAGTAATGGAAGATACACAGTTTACGGCTGGGTATTCGTATGTGAAGACCCCTATTAATTTGTTTATTATTATACACGCGAAAACTGTCCTCCGTACAAGGAACCAAACTTTGTTCTAGCAAAAAAAATCGTAGAGAAGCTTAATCACAAATTACGTTACACTCAAGGAGGAGTGAGGGAGTGAAGAAATAAACAATGTGAATGCAGTGTAAAAAGATTAAAGATACGATTTTTTGCTTTACGTAATTTGTGAACAGACTTAAAATCACACAAGCATTGGGCCATCCACATTCCACGTGGACAACTTTTAGGAGGGGGGTCTGTGTGATTTCCACCGTCCATACAAAATTTTGAGAATTTATATGAGAAGTTGTGGGGGAGGGGAAGGGGGGGGGGGGTAACAAAACCCTTAAAAATCTGTTCACGTGGAACATGGATGGCCCCTAATATACTCTACATACAGACACACACCACAGGCTCAGCATGATTTGATATTGGACGCGCGTCATGCGTTGAACTGTTTGAAGCTCGATTTTGAAAAGTGACATTAAAGCATTTTTTCTCAGCTTTCCAATGGTGATTTCAAATTCAGAATCGGTGGTTGCGAACTTGCTCAAAAACACGTTTTTCTGATGAAATCCAAGATGGCGGCGAGATCCAAGATGGCGGCAAATTTTTTTTCTACTTCAAATGAAAGCTCTATCTTTCCTCTTGAAAACGATGTGTTGGTTGCAGGGGGTTCAATGACAAATTCAATAGAAATAAATCAATAAAAAGGTCAAGAATTGCTCAAAAATCAATTTTTGTAAAAACCGTTTAACCGATTTGTGCCCGAGGGGTCCATCAATATGAACTAACCAAAGTGGTTTTCTCATTTTTTCGCTACTTTCAATCATTTTGACATAAAAATATCCTTTTTGAAAGACCTCATGTCACTAGTGGGACGGTTTCAGCGAGAATTGCTCATAGGAAAACTGTCTGAGAATGAATTGTAGCGAATCGAAAATGCATCATAAAAAAATATACACTGTACAAAAAAAATTTTTTTTACCGAAAAAAAAATAAAAATAAACATTAAATTTCAATTTAAAAAAAAAGAGTTGATTTTTTTTATTTTTTTTTTTTTTGAAGAAACTTGACGTTAATACGCAACTTTTAATAAAAAGTCCAGGATGGAGAAATGAAAAATAATATTTTTATGGAAGATTAATTTTTATGAAAATTCTAGTTCAAACATTTTCCAAAATATTTGTATTCTGATGATTTTAAAAGATGCAGAGAGTCATTTTGAATCAGAAATCTCTTGGTAGTAAACATTCTAAAGGCATTGGTTTTCGAGTTATTTTTAATTTAAACTCGAAAAATTATATTTTTTTAGGAAAATACACGTTTTTCTTAATTTGTCCATGGTTCTCCAGCAAAAACCATACGTTCATTGGAATGCTTGATCAAAAATATACAATTCATTCTTTGACAACAAAACGATTGGGCGAACGGTTCTCAAGAAAAGAGTTAAATGTTCTAAGTGATATAAATATATATAAGAATCAAATATTTATTTTCGAGTTTTATTATCTTAGGAACATATTTTTTTATGACATAGATACTTTACAGAACTAATTTCACCTTATATTTTATATACATCATAAGTAAATGATTCGTCATCTTTTGAAAACAGCTTCGTTTGTATCGTATTTTCTGAAATCGTAACAAAAGAGTAATACTTTTGTGTGGCAGCTATTATTATAGATTTTTTGAAAATATTGCTCCATTCTGTTATTCCTTGTTCATATTCTTCATATGATACCCAACTAAATGACATTTTTGATGAATTTTTATTACTTTTCTGATTAGACCAATCATACAATTCTTTTGCGCTTGTAATGGGATGTTCATGTTCTTTAGCTTAACTTGCATTTCCTGCCATTCGTTTTAATATGCCACCAATTGCTTCGCATGGTTAAAAGCGAGGAGAAGTCGCAAAAAATGCTACTCTGCATCGACGTTATATTTTGTTTTGAACTTGCAAAGACTTGCAAAGTTTTTTCTATTTTTATATTGTGAGGTAGCTCCATCAGACATTAATATCGCTTTTTTCAACTCTATTGTTGTAAAAAACTCATGATTTGGCAATGAACACCTGAACCGCAACAGTATCAAGATGGAGTACTTCCGATATTATGATGAAGCTGATATTCTTGAGTGTTCCAGATTCTGAATAGTAAACAACGAAGGGATAATCGGTGGCTTGACTATCATTCCAATAACTACACGAATCACAAATTGATAAAGACGTATTAAAATGAGCTTGACTGTTCAATATTTTTATTTTGCAATAACGTTTTCGTTTAATTTGCGTAAGCTTGATGAGCACCGATGATCAGGAAAGGGTTTACAGCATTTGGGCTTGGTGTATTCCATTTTCACTTTATTCATCTTCAAAAAATACAAACTGTTACTAACACATCTGGAGTAGTGCAATCGTATTTATATACGAAAACAGATATTATAGGTAACCCAGTAGTTGCGTACTTTACAAACAGTTATTATTAGTAAACAAGTAGGTAGTGTTGCACGACAAACATATGTTTTTATAAAACATTCGGCAAGGGGGAACGTGTAGGTAGGCTAAGGTTTAACGCTTGAGTTATTTATCCAAACGTTTTGTTGTCAAAAAATGAATTGTATATTTTTGATCAAGCATTCCAATGAACGTATGGTTTTTGCTGGAGAACCATGGACAAATTAAGAAAAACGTGTATTTTCCGAAATATTAATAACTTTTCGAGCTTACATTAAAAATAACTCGCAAACCGATGCCTTTAGAATGTTTACTACCAAGAGTTTTTTGATTCAAAATGACTCTCTGCATCTTTTAAAAATATCAGAATACAAATATTTTGGAAAATGTTTGAATTAGAATTTTTATAAAAAAATTAATCTACCATAAAAAAAATATTTTTCATTTCTCCATCCTGAACTTTTTTTTTAAAGTTGCGTATTAACGTCAAGTTTCTTTAAAAAAAATGAAAAAAAATTCAACTCTTTTTTTTCAAAATTGAAATTTAATGTTTATTTTTAATTTTTTTTGGTCAAAAATTTTTTTTTTGTACAGTGTATTTTTTTTTTATGGTGCATTTTTAATTTCCTACAACTCATTCTTAGACAGTTTTTCTATACAACCAACGGTTTCTGGGCTACAATGCTTCGAATAAACTGCCCATAATCGCATATCAGTCCCAGCTTCATTTTCATCGTGTAGACAAAACAGCGCGTTAAGGTATTTTTCTTCCTTAAGTTATTTCAGCTGTTGAGCGTGGTTCATTCCCATATTTTCGACATAATATGATGAGATAGACATTCACCACAACTTCTCTAGTAGAACGACAAAAATGCAGGTGGGACTGGTATGCGATTAGGAGCAGTAAAACCTATGCCAAAAGGCATACGCCCTTTTAGAATGTAACTCATGGGTGTAAAAAATCTCTCCATCTGTGAAAAATGCTCAGTTTGCTAAGCCAAATACGTGTGCAAAGTTTCATTCAAATCAAAAATGGTCGATATTCGACTATAGGTTGTTTGGTGCGATCTTGCTCCTAAATATTAAGTATTGTAAGTATTGGGCAATTGTCAAACAGAAGATGAAGAACAATGGAAAGGTGACTTCGAATGCGACAGATATAAAGAGATGGTCGATCAGCTTAGGTTAACCAACAGGGTATCCAAAATATGAGCTTTACAGAAAGAATAGTTCGAGATTTCATCAAAATCAAGTTGGAAAATAGAACGAACGATCAGGCCAAAACTTGCCTGATCGTTCTAAAAATTCCTCGAGTTTTCCAGGTTTTTCCAAATAATGTCTAATTCCCTGTTAATTCCAGGTTTTTTCAGGCGCTAGACACCCTCATTAAATTGCCACATTATTTTATGTTGATCAGACCTAACATCAAATGCATTTGGTAAGATTATCAGGTGCAAAGCTGCCAGTGCCCATACTCGAGTATAGTCATCCGAATAAAAATATGTTTAAATACACTTTTATGGAATTCCAAATAGGACATGCCAAGTAAATAAAATTACGGGATAATACGCAAACAATTGTACCGTTTGTCCAGGATCAACCCTCCGGCAAACGAAGCAATTAACTTATCCAGTTTTATTGTTCGTACTGCAGTCTGCTCTTGAAATTGCCTTTAATCGAACTCATACCTTATTACCCTCCAATGTTACTAAATTGCTGAGCCGCCAGCCGCACGCAATCCCTGTCTGCGAGACACTGCGCGCTGAAGGTGTGATTTAGCAGGTTCATGGCGCACTGCTTCAAGGCTTCGTTCGACCCGCCAAGGACCATAAAATATACGATCGTATGAGCCCGACAGCAAACCAGCAGCAGATATATGATCTCGGTGCACTTTGACCAGAAGGGGTGGGGCCAAGCGAAAATTTCTTTTTAGTGAAATTTTTCGGATTACAAGTATGCGAAATAAAAAGTGAAAATAAAGCCAATCGACGTCCGGTTTTAATGACTCTTCCGAATTCTGGCAGCAGAGCCAAGTTCAACGAGATAAAAATCTCGCTGCAAGGGAAAATAAAACCAAACAAATGCAGCGAACTTTTGTTGTTTTCGAAGATGCAACTTAAGGCTTCGTGATGTGGCGTGAGGAGAAACAGTTTTTGTTGTTGCCTTTTTGGGGATACAGAGTAATGTGGTTGGAATATGCTCTTGCTTTCAAATCGTATTAGGTACCAGTGTTTTGAAATTTGTTTGCAGTCTGGAATTTACATTTTTTTAAATATTTTACTTTCCTACTGCTTTGAAAACAAACAGTATTTCGAATTGTTCTTTGAGAATTTGTTTAAAAAAAACACCCAATAAAAGCTAACGTTCAAAACAAAAAATTCATGCAGTGCAAAAATTTACACTCTTTGTGGTTACAAAACACGCCACAAACATTGACAATAATTCGTATCAATTTGTTTACTTTCGACAAAACAATTGCAGTTGAATAACATCCGGGCACAACATGTCGTCGCTGGTCACAAATTATTATATTTTCCTTAATGAACAAATTTGTCGCATCCTTATAGGTTCCACTGCCATCGAGGATGACACCATGCGTGACCTAATTAAGCAATCGTGGCTGTGTGTTTGGCTAGGACTTTGCAAATGATCGGCCGGTAAATTACAACCTGTCCTGCCATTGATTAAGACGAAACGGTCGGTCATTATCAGGTTTTACGATCTCTCTCTACCTGAGCCTTCCTGAACCGCATTGCCTTGCCTTGAAGCCTTGCTGGGAAAGAAAGTGAAACTCTTCTTCGTGACAGTCGATCTTTATGCCATTGATGGACACTCTGACACGCACACAGAGCGGGAAGCGGCGAAAACAAGCACTTAGCACTCGATCAATTTGTCAGATCTCAGTTGCACAGTTGTGTGAATCGAACTTTGCAGCCGGTTTGGTTCCTTGATATTGAATTCCGTCCCAGCTGAAAAGGATATCATCCCACATGTGCTGTGCACCTACAGCATAGCCGCCTAGTGATTGATCGAATTATTATTTATGTTTTTGCGAACAAGGGACCTTTTCGGAAGATATGAATAACCAGTTCACCGTAAAACGTAGCTACAAAGGAGATAAATGTGCCGATTTAAATTATGACCACCAACATACTGGGACCCGGAGTGACACGAGGTCGGTTGGTCGGTTGGTCAGATTCGCGACACAGCAAGTGCCATCGAGTTACCGTCGGTTCGGCATTGGACGCGCGCTGGTCATGGTTCATTAAAAGTGAAAATCCCGGCGTCCTTTAACATCAGCGCTGAGGACTGTTGTTGCGTTGTGGCGTGGCGTGACCGCGACATCTACCTAAGAATGTCAAGCCTCTGCTCTTTTTTTGCTTTATACCCGCCTGCGTGTCAGCGTGCTCTTCAATCGGGCGAAATTTACAGCTTTGATACCTGTCACGAGGGAGATGGGGTACGAACCGGTTGTAGAACTCGTTTTAGTGATAGCGGGTTCGAGTGGGCATTTGTTGTCTGGAAAAGTTCTACAATTAGGTGTATGACTGTGACCTTTTTCCATTTTTGGTAATTGTTTTCGTGATAACAGAGGATAAAATCATACTAAACATGATTGAGTAGTATTCAGTTTTCACACACAGCCAAATAAACTGATGTCGCTCTATCTCATTCTTTGCATGCTCTAAAAGATATTTCAAGTCAGGCTTTGGTATTTTGTTTCTTACATGATATCTTCATGAACATGTGAAAAATGAACAAGTATTGAATATGTGATTTAAACTTAGAATAAATTTCCCTCGTCCAGACAGGAAATCTTAATCACATCATCAGTCCTTGCTCATTTTTCGCATCCTCGAAAAAATTACAAACATTGCCTACTTTTCAGAACTTAAAATGGTAGCTCTGATCATTTGCTTTATGATTCAACTAGCTGATTGCCGGCCCGCGTTGCAGCGCCTCTTAGTTTATGACGACAACCACGTATCTCATATACGTGCCATAATTTCAAACAAATTTCAATGCTACCATGTTATATTGATGGGGCTTTATGTTCTCTGCCCAAAACCTGGTTTCCTGAATCAATCCATTTTAATGAATACCTCAACCCTATTCTGATAAGCTCTGTTATGTACAGGTCTGAGTCGTCAAACAGAAAATTGTCTCATGGACTGTTAACAATTAAAAACAATTTTTTCTGTATTTTTTAAGGTAATCTTAAAAAGATCTGGAAATGAAAATGTTAGGGCTAATATTCCAAAATTAGCAATATCAATAGTATCAGTAAAAAAATCCAGTTTAACTCTATTTCAATGATGTATTTATCTCGCAATGAAAAATCAGAAGGGTTGCGTGCAAAACCACGACCGTAAAGTTGACGTTGAACTACATAAAGCTGTTTTTTACATTGCTTGCATTATTGCATTCGAGAACGATTGTAATGGATATATTCGAATAAAACTTCTCCTTTTCAATAATTCTTTAAACGATATTCGATAAGATTACGATAGATTATCTGGTTTTAATATGTTAATATCAATAACTTTCACCAATAATTTTTGAATGTTTTCTAGAAACGGGAAGTCACTATCTTAGATTTAAAATCATGTTGGTTCCAAAAAATAACCATATGGGTCATTCTATACGAAGTGTACATGCCACTTGAACACGACCATCACAGATTTTGCTGAGTTGAGAGAATTATTCATCTACTGTCACCAAAATTTGGTGTCGATTGGAATACCACCCCCCCCCCCCCCCCCCCTCTGTGGGACCCCTCTATTTATTGCAAAGTCACGCATTTTTTGTTCAAAATCTCTTTTTTTCTTTTGTTTACAATTCATAGACGTAAGATGTCCGAAAAATACTGATATATGATTTTTGAGGAAAATAAAGCAAGGAAAATTATTTAAAATAAATAAAAATAAACCAGGGAATCCAAAAAATATTGCTTTTGCCCGGAAGTGTTGCCAGATAGATTATTTTTGTATTTTAAAATTAAATTTGCATTTTTCGGCCAATGCAGCTAATTTTATTTTGAGTTTGATGGTTTCATTGTGTTTCTCAGAAAATTTTACGTAAGAAGCACTTAACACCCCGTGGTAATATGAGCCAATCTCGAGATATAACATTTTTACGAAAAATTAATTACGAAATTCAGAACTATTTGCGTAAAAATGCTATATCTCGAGATTGGCTCATATTACCACGGGGTGATAAGTGTTTCTTACGTAAAATTTTCCATGAAATATGATGAAACCATCAAATTTAAAATAAGATTAGCTGCATTTGCCGAAAAATGCAAATTTAGTTTTCAAATATAAAAATAATTTATCTGGTAACACTTCCGGTCAAAACTTTTTATTTTTTCTGGATTCCGTTGGTTTATTTTCTCCTAAAATCAACTATCAGTATTTTTCGGACATCTTACGTCTATGAATTGTAAGAAAAAGAAAAAAGAGATTTTGAACAAGAATGTGTTACTTTGCAATAAACAGGGGGGTCCCACAGAGCTGGGGGTATTCCAATCGACACCAAATTTGGGGTTTTTCCAAAGTGACAGTAGATGAATAATTCTCCCAACTTTGAGCAAAATCTGTGATGGTCGTGTCCAAGTTTGTGCTTTTTCGTGGTCACTTCGTATGGAATGACCCATATTGAGTGGTATTCGGTCATGATGTGATTCCGGTCTGTAAGTATCATTTGAATATACCCATATTGGATCTGAATTGGCAATTTTAGGCTGTTTTTCAAAAACCGGAAGACGCCATATTGGTATCTGAAGTCGATTTTCGGCCTCCAAATACAATCTTGGTCAGGCTTTGTTTTGCTCATCTTCATCTTAAAGAGAAAACAGTTTTCTTCCCTCTTGAAAACTGTGAGCGCACATTCAATGTGCATCACACCATCTGCTGTAGAGAAAGCGCAGAGTAATAGTTTCTCTGACGAAAAAACGCTCCTAATTTAACAGAGCAAAAACCCAGTGAAACTCTTGTAAATTGCTCATCCGTGCACGCTAGAAAAGTGAAATAAATTGATCGGCGATCAAATGAGCATTGCGTTACCGTTCTCATCGCTCTGGGTGCGGCAAAAACAGTATAAAATCGAACTTTCTGCAGAATACGCACCCATGGTGAGTTGTGAATCTTCCTATAATATTAAATTCTAAAACGGTTAGGATGTGGCTTCAATGTGAATCTAAATGTTTTAATATTTGGCCAACTTCTCTTCTAGTAAAGGAGAAGCTGACGGAAACTACTCCCTCTTAAACTGAGAGAGCAAATAAATGTTTACCCCTAACACGCGATGATTAAGAGTGAAAAGAAAATCTGCGACTGAAATACTCTACGCCTAAAGGTGGATAATAACTCACTCTGTGTGAGAGAAAGTTTAATTCTTCAAGGGGTTTGGCAGGTAGAGAAGAAAATTTGAGCAAAAATCAAGAGAACGGAAGAAGTCTGATCTTGGTTCAGAATATATCGATATTGGGTGGTATTTGACCTTCCTTTCAACTCTGATAGTTCGAAATCTTCGATCAAAACCTGTCTCGACATTTTTCATTAGGTAAATAGTTTACGTCATAACATGCAATTTTGTCGCATGTTGATGGACCCGTAACTAATTTTCCAATCGATTGTTGGAAACCAATATCAAATACCACGCTTCAGGATCAAAATCCCTTACAGTTGAATTTCTAGGATGATCGGAATTAAAGATTTCGACTTTGCAATACGAAAAACTAACCACCCTCCCCCCTCCTTCCCCCATTTACCCACGCCAACGGAATAAAACGACACTGGCAAAAATCCAAAATATTAACTTATCTTTCGAATTTGGATTTATTACAAAGCGTCATTTTTTGGCCCATGAAAATACCAAAATTTCCAATAACAAAAATTTCATTTTGATGCCAAATGTCTCAGAGATTCATGGCTCGTCAAGATCTGGACCTGGAGTTGGTTCTAAGTTTTTTTTTTTGATCGGCTTTCAAGGATTCAGAAAATTTCAGATCTGGTAGACAGGAAGTTTTTATTGTTGAAAAAGAAAAGTTTCGAGACAACACCAGATCTCAAAGTTTCTTGCATTGCTAAGACATTTAGTTCAAAAAAAAAGTTCAAAGAGGAGTTAATAAGAGTTAATCTTAGGAACATGTTCGATACGCGAAAACTCCAAGATACAGATTCTCAAGATGAACTATTCAACGGTTTAAAAATAATGGAGGTTGTTGTAAAACACATACTTGAACTCATATTTGTACAAATTTTCAAGATGAACTTTACAATAATCTACAATTTATGAAATTTAATACACTCTCTTCTTACTACACCAATGAGATGAAAAAAAAATCAATATTCTACAAATATACTTGTGAACCCGCGTATACAAATTGGTACGGTTATGAAGTTAGGTGTTAAGGAATATACAAAAAAAATATACCCCTCTCTCCTTCTTGACATGCTAATGGAAAAAATAAAATTCAGAGTTGTTGTAAAACATTAGGTACTATAGATTCTACATACCGAATTTAATAACTATTGGTTCAGCATTTTCAAAATCATTATCACCCCCCATCTTTACTACGCCAATGAGATACAGAAAAGTCTCAAATGATACAGTAACATCGCTAAAATACGCCTGATACTTAAAAACATCTATATGGGTCATTCCATACGAAGTGTACATGCCACTTGGACACAACCATCACGGATTTGGCTCAAAGCTGGGGGAATTATTCATCTAGGTTCACTATGAAAAAATCCCAATTTTGGGTGTCGATTGGAATACCCCCCGCTCTGTGGGACCCCCCCCCTTTGTGACAAAGTCAGGCAGTTTTTGTTCAAAATTCCGTTTTTCTTTTTCTTACAATTCATAGATGTAGGACGTCCGCAAAATACTGATAGATGATTAATTCCCCCAGCTTTGAGCCAAATCCGTGATGGTTGTGTCCAACTTTATTCTTTTCCGTGGTTTCCGGGAAGAAGTTTTCAAGTTAATAAGCTATATTAGCCCTTGCTTACGCTTATGAGCAAAACTAATATACAGTCAGGTTTTTTACGTGATTTTTTTTTATACGCGGATTTTTTTCACGAATTTTTTCACACGGATTTTTGAATTAACGCGGTTTTTTTACGCAGATTTTTGAATTAACGCGCTTTTTTTTACGCGATACCGCGCTAATTCAAAAAAAAATGGCGAATTTTCGAAATAACGTGGGTTTGGAACCAGAAACGTTTTGGTGTTTATCTAGTAAAAGACTTATTCCAAAAAATACCCTCCGAAAGATCCGGAATGACAGTCAAAGAGGACAATTTTAAATACTGGTTCTAGAGCGTTTCGGGTTTTTCTAAAGCCCCTCTTGCTGGACTACTTTACGCGGATTTTTAAATTAACGTATTTTTTTTGCGCGGATTTTTTAATTAACGCGGTTCTTTTTACGCGGATTTTTGAATTAGCGCGGTTTTTTACGCGGGTTTTTGAATTAACGCGGTTTTTTTCACGAGGTACGTATCCCCCGCGTAAAATAACCTGACTGTATTTGTGACACTCCTCGTACTCGCATACTCCTATGTACACATTTTCACGGCAATAGCCGATTGCCGTGATAGTGTTTGAGTCTATATGTAACAGACAGACATGCAGACAGACAGACAGACATCCGCATTTATAAGTATAGATATAATAAAATGTTTCTGGTAGCAGTAATAAAAAGAAAAAACAAGTTGAGTTTTGACGAGACCGTAAGAACTGTGAACGAAACTTGGATTTACCAAATCACATCCGGGACGAGAAAACAATGCACTGGACGGGGATGCATGTATCCGAAACAGGGAAAAACAATTTCATCCGCTGGTAATGTCATGGCATCTTTTTTCCGGTATGCACGTGGGATAGTTGCAGTTGTTCATCTCAAACTAGAAAAAGGCCAGAAAAACGTTCAAGTAAATCAGTATAGGTACAATAAACTTTAAACTTGTCTGGGTCTACGAACTCTGAGCATCAGATCGATCAAGTAAATCAGTATAGGTACAATAAACTTTAAACTTGTCTGGGTCTACAAACTCTGAGCATCAGATCACAATCACAATGACCTAAAGGTCCTGACATTTGGAAATTAGCCTCATGATTCGAACATAAACTTTACATTACCTCAATTAGGTTGATTATTAAAATTAGCTTTATAATCAATTAAACTCTACTAAATTTGAGATTTCGATACTAAATTCGTATTTCGATTGCTTCATACAACCATCATCAGCGCTTATGTGGACAGTTCGTATAAGCACTGATAATGGTTTTATGTAGCAACCGAAATACGCATCTGTACGAAATAGAAATATTCTCGATATTTACTTCTGGAATTTAGTAGAGTTTAATGGGAACATATAATTATTTTTCTGATTTCGTATATCATTCTACTCACACGCTCATAAAAATATTTTCAAATTTATAATCTATTTTATGTTTTATATTTGCAAAAATGAAAAATAAGCTATTCAATAAAAATTTGGAAGCAGAATTTTCTCTGAGCAGAAAAACAGTATGTCAGTTTTACCCCACTGTTGGCCGGTTTGAGCCCGCCCGGGAAAAATATTGCCGTTTTTTTTAATAAAATTTTATAATCGTAAAACATAGTGCAATTGTTAAGAAATCGATTATCTGATATCAACCAATGAACGGGCTGTCTTGAAAACCTTTAAGTTAGGAATTTTATAATGATTGAACATGTGGTTCAAAAGTTATGAACAGAAACGTGGTCTGGAGAATCTTAATCTCATGTTTTTCAGAGATAGGTGGATCGGTTTTCACATAATCAGTGTGTTAAGCAGCGTTTATCTTCAGTAGCAATTGAGATCTGGCGACCCTGTCGGTAATATTTATGCAAAAAAAATTCGTGATTCTTTTGTTTCTTGACAGCTCCGTATCCAATGTCATCATAGTGACATGACTCATGTTCATTTCACGAGCCATCTTTCTCGCCGACCGGGCTGGATTTCGCCGAATACATTTTTTAATCGCTCTGATCAGCGGTGATCCCCGCACACACCCTTTCTACCCGGTGTCTGCTTGCTCATTCCAGCATGAGACAAAATCTTGATTTACTCGAATCTTTTGCGATTTTCCTCGAAAAAAAGTTCCTCGGAAACAATGCCATCATAGTGATGATGTGACATGTGAACTACAGCTGACAAACACAGCTAATTAACAGAGACGTTCCGACGTAACAAGAGGCACTCAAGTGTGTGTACCACTTTTCGGTGACACCCTGTAGATTTATTGCAATGTACGATCAATATAACACAATTCATTTTTTGACAGCATTTCATTCCATTTCTTTTTCACATTTTGTTTAATCCGAAGTTTTGTTTTCTTTTTCTCTTTTCTTTCTACACTCAGATGTTTGTTGCTCATGCTTGTGTCTTCGATTCTTCACGTTTTTCCTTTTCGTTTTTTTTTCGTTCTGGCTTTTCTATTCCTAAATAACTTTTTTCTTCTACAGTGTTATTTCTCCTTCTGAATTTGACTTTCATCTTCTATTAATTCCTTTCTCCTCTTTTTCTTGTCTATCTTACATTCTGTCCCTTTTTTAAAATCTTTTTCATATTGCCTGTTTAACTTCCGTATTTTGAATTATTCCATATCCATTTCCATTTCCCTTTCCTTTCCCGTGACCCTGTAGATTCATTGCAATGTACGATCAATATAACACACTTTATTTTTTGACAGTTAAGAGATTTGATTATTGATTTAAATTTCAATTATTCAACGGATGGAAATAAACCGTAGTGAATGTTAACATAAACATAACATCTTTGTAATCTTCATTCGAATGAACGATGGTACCTACGCGTTTAATAATTTGATTGACGAGTTATGTTTATGTTTAGGTTTCTGAAGTAAAAAACTGAATCTGGATGTTTCCGACCAATCGTTCCAATTTATCTAAATCTTTACACAACAGCTGGCCCGTTTTCTTGAAAAGAAAATTAAAAGCAAATTTCTACTCAAACAGCAAGCCCCTGGATCACTGAATCAGCGGTAGTAACAAGCTGTCAACGTCTCTCTTTCTCAGCTGCAACTATGGCTTGCACCTGCTATAAAGCTTGTACGTGCTGAGCTTTATGCTATAAAGCCCTCAACAGTTTCTCGCCCAATAACAAATTTACTACATATGTGGTTGTATTTTGGAGTGTTATGTTTAAAAGAATCCACAGTTCAACCGCACGGAATTCCGAAGCATTGCATTATTTATTTTTTGTTTTAATATTGCTGAAGAAAATTAACCGCACTCAAATAAGGCTAAAGAAGTCTGCCCAAAATTAATAAGCGTTATGGAAAACAGATGTAACTGTTATGAATCAAGAGTTTGCAAGAATTTTTGGTACAGTGACGTTATTGTAATGTGAATATTTTTACTACTTTTCTAGAACATTTACAATGAAGCATGTAATAAAACCTTTAGAAATATTTCAAATTGATGTTTACAAATTGTTTGTAAAATAATTTAATGGTGAACTTTTGCTCCTGAGAATTGTTATTCATATAAAATGCATTCGGAAATTTGGTGGATCACTCAAACAATGCTTAGATAAATCTATCATACAACATAAATAAAACCAACTGCTTTTTGGATTGATTTGGTAAATATCTGCAGTTTTCGGAATAAAGCCTTCTAGTGGTTAGTGATACTGTAGAGAAAACCTGTTATGGTATGTCTCATTAATATTAAAATTATGGAATATTCGTGATAAACTATTTTGAGATTATGTTTTAATTCCATGTTGGATCCTATATTTTAGTAGGGGACTAGTTCTACTAGTTCTAGTGGACACTGATATTATTTTTGAACTCCTACTGAAAACTATCTTTAATCGCTATATAAAATATTGAACATTGAATCAATAACTGAGCAACTGAGCAACAATAAGCTCACAGATGTAGCTGAAACCCGAAAGTCTCAAACAAGTTGTTTATTATTGTTATTAGCGAAAAAAAATATTTTAATTTAAACTCGTTTCATTTTTTGTTCCCTTCTATTTATGCTCGTGTCCTGATATGTCGCTCGCTGGAAGCTCCAACAAGGCTGCCGGTTTTGTTTCATGGATACTTCTGCATGCAACGCGAAGCCGGCAGGACCTAGCCCAAACCCTACCGTTCCTGTATAAGTCGCGAACATGAATCCGAGCGAATGTCCTGTGTGCGCGCTGCATAATACATAGCATACTTTCCTTTTCTTGATAAACCCCGCCAGTCGGTTTCCGTTCACCGCACAGCCCGGAAGCAAATTATGCACGCGATGTTCTATGCGTCTAGCTGCACGGTGCGGTGTTGGCGCTTGGTTTGCACGACCTGTGAAGACGGTGTTTTTTTTCGGTTGCTGGCCGCATACAGGATACACTGGTATGGGAAAGTGGAATAACCTTTTTTCCACGGCATGCGATTGCTTCCCTTCTTCTTGCTTCGTTTTGGCATAGCAGTTCACTACATGCCACTCAACTCATTATTAAATTAATACCATTAAAAAGTAGGACTCCTCGGAACCCGGAATCGACCAGAGGGGCTTATTTAGAACTGTCCGATTTGAGCTCACGTACCTTCGGAGAGTAGTGCTTACAAGGAGGATTTGTACGATAAACGATGTTTTATATTGCACATTGTAGGTTGATGGTTGACGACCGTAATTGGACGCATCGTATTAGTTTTAAATATGTCACTTCTGTTAATGTTATTATTTAAGTATCGATTATTTCCATAATCAGTTGTTTGTTGCTATTATCATCGACTCTTCAGGAATGTTTAATTTTCAAGGTGTAGGTTATGTATAGACTATTTGCTTTGCCTGATTCTATTACTAACTTCTCTTTCCATTAAAGTTTTACTTTCATATTTTATGCTCAAGACACGTTTTTCTTTTTCGTTTTTTTTCGCTCTATTTTTTTTTATTTCTCAATAAGCATTATCGTCGTTGTCATTGTAATTTACTATTTACACCTTTTTCTCTTTTTTTATCTTTTTCATAATTTGTGTCTCTTTTTGAATTTGAAATTTTTTTTCTATTGTTTGTTTAACTTATCTATTTTGATTTATTCTTTATTCCCCTTTAACATTTCCATTTTTAAGTTGTATTAATTTTTATTTTCTCGTTCACCTCTACTTTATTTCTTTTTCTCTATCTTCTTCTTGTTTTACCTTTTCTTTCTTGATTTCTCTTTCCTGTTTTTTTTTATTTGTTCTCTATTTTTCATTCCTACTTATTTCTCATTTCTTATTCATCTATTTCCTTTTAAAAATTTCCCTTCCGTATCCCACGCTTATTATTCTAGATCGTTTCTTTATTTCGGTTTTCTGTCGCATTCCTTTTTTTTCACTTCTTTTTGCGTTATTCCTTGTTATTTTTTTCTTTTTTCACTCCGATTCTTTTTCTCATTTTGTTTTATCAGAAGTTTTATTTTTACTCTTTCACTTGTTAGTGAATTAAGAAATTCACAGTACTGATTATCTTTTTTTACCTTCTTTGTTTCATTACTTCAAATTTGTTTTACTGACTTGTTTAATCTATTGATCAATATTTCCTTTTAATTTTCCTTTACTATGTTCTTTTATCTTTCTCTTTTCTCCAATTTTCTATTTTGGTTCCATATTTTTGTTCCAGTGCCCTGTCCCACTTCCTTTTTCTCATTTTTCCTGCCGATTTTTTTTCACGTTTCTATTTGTCATTTCGATTTCTCAATTTCCATCATTTATCTGTTTTTCCCTTCTTAATGCATTTTCTTTCACCAATTCACTTCTGTGTTTCTCATTTAGGTTTTTTCCTTTTCTTTTTCTCATTTTATTTTTTCATCCTGTTTTATTTTCCAGATTCCCTGTCCATTTCCATTTTCTCCTCCGTTTTACTGTTCTCCTTACCTATTGTAATTCTCCATGTCCCTTTCCCTTGTCCCTTTCCTTTGTCGTTTTCTCACGTCCCTTTCCCATGTCCCTTTTCCATGTCCTATTCTCATGTCCCTTTCCCGTGTTTCTTTTTCATGTTCCTTTCTCATGTATCTTTCTCATGTCCTTTTCCAAGTCTCTTGCTTTTGTCCCTTTTTCATGTTCCTTTCCCAGTTCCCTTTTCTAAGTCCCTTTTACATGTACTTTTCCCTTGTGCCTTCTCCATGTCCCTTTTCCTTGTCTTTTTTCCATGTCCTTGTTCCGTGTCCCTTTCCCATTTTTCTTTCCCCTGTCCCTTTGTCATGTCCCATTCCTATGTCCCTCTCTCATGTCGGCTTCCCATGTTTCTTTCCCAGTTCTCTTTTCCATGTCCCTTTCTCATGTCCTTTTCCCATGTTCCTTTTCCATTTCTCTCTCTCATGTCCCTTTCTTATGTCCCTTTTTCAAGTCCCTTTTACATGTCCTTTTCCTTTATGCCTTTTCCGTGTCCCTTTCCCATGTCCTTGTTCTGTGTCCCTGTTCCGTGTCCCTTGCCCATCTCCCTTTCCTTTGTCATTTTCTCATGTCTCTTTCCCATATCCCTTTCCTTACTTTCTCATGTCTCTTTCCTATGTCCCTTTCCCATGCCCGTTTTTCATATCCCTTTCCCATGTCCTTTTCCCATATCCCTTTACCAAGTCCCTTTTGCATGCCCTTGTCCTGTGTCCATTTCCCATCTCCCTTTCACCTGTCCCTTTGCAATATCTCATTGCAAAGTCCATTGTCCCTTTCCTCGCTTTCTCATGTTCCTTTCCCATGTCCCTTCTCCATGACCCTTTCTCATATCCCTTTCCCATGTCCCTTTCCCTTGTCTTTTTCTTATGTCCCTTTTCCATGTCCTTGTTCCACGTCCCCTTTCCATGTCCCTTTTTCAGGTCCATTTTGCATGTCCCTCTCCCATGTCCCTTATCCACGTTCCTCTCCCATGTCCCTTGCCGTTGTCTCTTTCCCAGGTTAATTTCTCATGTCCCTTTCCATATCCTTTTCCTAGTTTCCGTTTTCTCACGTCCTTCACCTTTATCCTTCCTAATTTATTTCTCCCTCTCCTTTCACCAGTTCATTTTCACAGATTAAATGTTCATTTCCATTCCCTTCCCCTTTTTTCCTTCTCTTTTCTATTTTCTTTTCTCATTCCTCCTTTCTTTTCTCCCCATTTCCTTTTCTCATTTCCCTCTTCTTCCTGCGCTGTATAATTTATTTCTATTTTTCTTTCCCGTTTATATTTCTTTATTCCTCATCTTATTTTGCTTGGCATTCCCCATTTTCCTTTCACGTAACAAAAAAATAAATCGAAACAATATGAAACAGAAAATGTGGAGAATAGAAATGCAAAAAAATAATGGGATAGGTAAATGGAACTGGGAGAGGGCCCAAAAACTTTTCCTGGTTTTCGTTTTTCTTTTCTTTTTAAATTCTCCTTTTCCAATGACTATAATTTTCCTTATATATTTATTTGTCTTATTCCTTAGTTTAGTTTACCGTGTTTCTTATCTTATTTTCTTTTATTATTCATTCTTTCCTACAGACATTCACCGTTTCCGTTTCCTAAAACAGTTTTCCTCTTTCGTCCAAATTTTCTATTTAATAATACTTTTTTCTATTTATGCATTTCACTTTCCTATCGAGATTCTTTTTTGTTTTCATGTTTCGTTTAAAAAGTTTGTCGTTTTCCCGATTTTGTAGTTCTTCCTTTTGGTAAAGTTTTTGTCCACATCCTCAGTTTTCTTACACATTTCTTTTTGGTTTCTCATTTTTTTCTTTCTATTTCGTTTTATTACTTCATTCTTCTTTCCTGTTTCGTTTTATCACTTCATTAATTTTTTTTTGTTTTTCTTGTGCCATATTTCCAACCTATCTTCGGTTGTTTTGTTCCTTCCTACTTCTCATTCCCGGTTGGTTCTGCTATCTCGCTGATTAATTTTTATTACTCATTGTCCTTTTTCATTTTTGTTTTGTTTCGTTTATTCCATCCATTTTTTTATTTCTCAATTTTTTTCCTTCTGTTTTCGATTTCTATTTTCTATTTTTCTTTAAGGCATAAGCTCCTTTTCAGTTCCTTTAATGTCTTTCTCATGTAACTGATCATTTATTTCTTCCATTCTTTTTTTTTTTCATTTTCTCGTGTACATTTTGCATTCTCTTTTGCAACTAGCTTATTGCTTTTCCCTTCATTTGTTTCCATTATTTCTTTAATTGTTTTTCATTTGAATCATTTCCGATTCACAATACTTCCCATTTTCTCAATAAATTTTCAGCAACTACTGTGTGTGTACAAAAATTGAGATTTTGCTTTTCATAGTCCGAATGATTATAGCCGTGAAATTGGGTTTCCTATCAAGAAATAATTTCGCAAATTACTTCAGCTGGCGATAAGGAAAATATACACTCCCCATAAGTAGACACTTAGTCTGTCTGTCTTCGTTACTGGTGTGGCGCCAAGCAAAACAGATTTTGTAGTATGACCATGACCAACTTTTGAGATAATTAAATATCAGTTAAAAATAGAATCTATTTAGATTCACTTGATTTGTAAATTTATAAAATGCATTAATTATCGACAGAATTATTCACAAACAGGTCTTATGAAATGTTTGAAAAAAAAAATCGAATTTTTAGGATACTAACAGTTACAATAATGAACCGTCACCCTGTGTCAAAACATCAAACCTTAAAACAATTCGCTCGCGATATAAACCATTTTGGATGCATCTGTCAAGCATCACACCTGTGAAATTTAACATTCAAAAAGACCATGGTTAATGATTACTCGAGCTTCAATTTCGGTCGATAAACATTTCGTGCCACATCCGTGAGACACCTGGCCGCCATTCCACCCACATCAAATGCATGCGTCATTGGCGGCAAAGGCTGCAGCCACAATCACACAGACAGACGATGCAAAACTCAGGTCCAATTGTTTACCGCCCCAAAACAGCCTGCCAGCAGCGCGCAGCGTCGCGAATGCATACAACGACGAACCGTCGTCCTCCGTCAATTTCCGCGCGTTTAGTTGGTTAAGAATCGGTACGGAAAGCCATACGGGAGAGAAAAAACCAGCATCGGTCGAGGGAAAGCGTTGTTTTTCAACTCATTGGCTGTTCAGTTCTGATTCGGACTTGACCGCGCGCGTTTTGCTTTTCCTCGTCGATCCGACAAGAGTCGGACCGTCATTGTCGCCAGCCAAACAAAAAACGGCGGCACTCTTAGCCAACCTTCAATCCGAAAAGTCCTTTGGATTATTTCCATAGCTCAGAGGTGCTTTCTCCTACGGTTGGTGGCTTAACATGGTGACGCTGCAGTGTTTGTTATTCGTTTGCTGATTTTCCACCGAAGGCTCCACCACCGCACCGGGCGGGAACAGACAGCTGTGTATAACGGGGTTCGCCCTGTGTGTGACTGTTGGGTGGAAAATTGAAAGAGCTCTCAGTTCGCGGTCGTCCGTCCAGCTGATCGGAGCTGATTGTTCGAGGGAAAATGCCAGTGTTCAGACCGCTAGATTTTGTTAATGTGCGTTAATACACGTGGTGCCTTAATGTGAACAACAGTGCTTTTTGCCGCTGAAGGCGAGTTACGGTGGTTTCAGTGAGGTGGTTAAAGTGTTACAGGACATTGTCCAATTTGGTAGTTTTTGGCGGGAAACTATAATCTCGGCTGCAAGCAAGTAGTAGCAGGAGGTAGGGAGTTTCGCAAACCGGACGTCACCGACGACGATGGATCGTGCATGCATGGATTAACGCAGAAGCTAAACGTGTTCGTGATTGGAGTGTGTGAAAATGGATGAAACACGACTCGTTGTCTAATGCACTAATTGAAACCAAATAGACGGGCATGAAACGGGTATGAAACGGGAGCAGTTATTAGATTGACGTCCAGCGATTGCGGCCAGGCGACGCCATTGATTAGGCGGATTAATTGCTGCTTAGTGGTTTTAACGGCGGTGTGTGCGTGTGTTTGTGGGAACCAGAGCAGATATCGCAGTGTTGTTTATATGTGCTCCACCTCCCCTTTTAAGGGTTAGTTCGGGGGTTGTGCTGCTGATGAATGAAGATGGACATGCTCATTATTTGATGTGTACATGTTAAACACGCTTTGATATTAGGAAAATTAACTGTACGGCAAATGGAGTCTGTTGTGTTTTTAGATCTTTGGTTGTTGGATGTATTCAATCGTTATGCAATGATTTGAATTAATTTTAAGGCAAATGTTGAATGTGTGTAATAGTGAATATTGCATTGGCTTTGCAGGAAACTAAACACTCATTTCTATGCCAATTAAAACACGATATAACAGTTTTAAATTTCATAGAGCTGCTGGATTTTTTAGCGTAATTAAAAAAAAAACATTTTCACTTAGTTAACTAACGAATATTGAATTATATTCGTATAATATTACCTTCTCCAACAAGCACCAATAAGTGAGCAAAAGGCAAAATGCTTATCCCAGTTAGCCCGGTAGTGAAATGTTAAAAATCTGGTGGAGCACTCCATGTCAGAAATTTAAAATTCATCAAAACGCTAAAGTGAAAACTTATAATTAGTTCTGAACAATTATAAATAAAAACATACAAAAAAAAACAAAATTTTCATGAAGAAATCAAAAGTTTTAAATTCGGGTTGATAGATGCAAATTACATATTTATGACGGTACATTTAAATAAACGTTTACAGCCAAAACGACCAGGAAATAGACGAAATTTCAATCAGATTTTCTGATTTGATTGACACATTTAACACGTGCTTGACTCATAAAATTGCGTATTTTCCACGGATAGAGAATTTCATTACGAGTACTAGGGAATCATTTATTGTGTGTACCCTAACACACAGAGAGTCTTGAGTGAGAATTCCCAGGATACCTATAACTCGGTAATAGAATTGTTTCTGCGATACGGACAGAATCCGTTCGAATTGCATATGGAAAATCTTCTTATTAATTTCTCAAGCATCCAAATGCAGGAATCATCAGGCTTCATTTTGGAAAATCTTTCGGATCCGCATACACGCATCTGCGAACAATTCCAATTTGTGCTGGAAATAGGATACATGTTTTATGAAAAATACTAATTGTTGTGGTTCTACACGTTGCGATTTTTAAATTTCATCGTAAAACTTTGATGTTACAGAACATTATAATGCATATAATGTTATTATAACTTTGTATAGGCGATAAAAGCGTCCTGGCTGAAGGCCTCTCTGCAAACAATTTACACAAGTGAATTGCAATATATTCTACAATATAAGAAAATTCAGATTCAGTTTTCATACAGTTGCGGTCCCCTTTTTTACGTGCTGATTTGTCTGTTGAAAGTAATGCCTAACATCTCACAACTTTTAACTGCAGAATAACTGTCTATACTGCTTGGCAGAAGCTAATTCAGATTTGCATTTCTGAGATGAGACGGTGGATCTGATTGAGGAAATATAAATTTCATTTTAGTCATTTCTTTTCAAAAGTGTTCTACTTTCTGATTTAAACCTGTAACTTGTTATTTCAATTCTGGAAGTAATATCGACCAAACACTTGTGTAACTGATGGTTAACAAATAAAAATTTCTTATTGAGAAAGATTCCATTAAAGCAAAACTAAATTCACTATTTTGTTTGAAATCGTGGGCGCCCTCGATAAGAAATCCGTAATCCTCAAGACTGCCCTTTCTTGAGGACTAGGATTCTTGAAAGAGAATCATGTTATGAGATTTTTTTCGGATATGGGTCAGAATTCGTGAAACGGATCACTAAAAATCGCGATGTATAATTTTTTCAAACAAATATCAAAAACTTCAAGAGTTTCGCTCGGCAAGTTGATTTTTCAATTTTTACTGGATTTGAGTAAGTTTTCAAGTTGTTATTGACATTTGAAATTTGGGTCAATATATTTTTTATATGAACATATCTTTAAAAATATTGCATCGATTTTAATGAAATTTTCACAGCAGATGCATCCCAAGTTGTAGTTTCTAAAAATATTTTTCTTGGGCAAAAAAATATTTTTTCAATAGTAACTATTTAAAACAATATGTTGACAAGCTATGTTCTGGGGCATTGAAAAATCTGGAGAAAATCATAAGTATTTTTGACGAAATTTCGAAACTGTCCTGAAAATTTCGAGTTGGTGATATTTTTTGTTCAAAAGATATGGGGTTTCAAAGTTGGTGCCGCAACGCATTTTCAAGCGAGAAACGCCCATAAACCCACACAGTACCAAAATATGAAATTTACAACTAATACAAATGAAAGCACATAACGATTTCTAGCACATAAAGTGAAAAACATATACATTTTCACACCGTTAATAATGTACAATACAGAATCGTTTTAAGCCATGTAAATTTGTACGTTAATTGATATAAACTTAAAGCTTCGAATATAAATATGCATGCAAATTCACAATATATTCATTTACTTTGCATGTGAATATAATGACACACGGAATATTACGTGGTTTCCAATGCTCCATTTATGTGCATTTAAAGTAATGTAAATTTTTTTTACTGTGCAGCTTTCTTCAGTTCTCATATCAAAAAGCGCTTCATAATGACTAAAAGTAAAAGCGTGAGCCCACTGGTGCGTTCTGTACGGTTGTCCCCTAACTAAATTTTACAAACAAATAAACAAATAAAGTGTGTAGGTAGACTTGCGAGTTGTTTGGGGCATAAAGTTTAATGTCTTCGTCATTGAATCGGGTAACAGACTAAGCATATTATGACCGTTCTGCGGCTAAAAATCATTTCTATCAAACTTAGTTTGCAAGCCTTACAGAGTTTTTGCACATAACTGAACTAAGATTGTCAAAAGTAATACCGCTTGCTAGCTTCTCGTTTGAAAATGGGTTGCGCCACCAACTTTGAAAACCCATATCTTTTGAATAAAAAATATCACCAACTCGAAATTTTCAGGACAATTTCGAAATTTCGTCAAAAACAATTGTGATTTTTTTCAGATTTTTCAGTGCCCCAAAACATAGTTTCTCAACATATTGTTTTAGATAGTTACTATTGAAAAAACATTTTTTCGTCCAGATTTTTTTTTTCAGAAACTACAATTTGGAATGCATCTGCTGTGAAAATTTCATTAAAATCGATGCAATATTCTTAAAGATATGTTTATTTTAAAAAAATAGTACGAGGGTGGTATCCAAGACACGACCGTATGTTTGACGTAGGACTACGATAGTTTTATATTTCATTTAGAGAATTCAGACTTTGTTCGATACGACCACGTTTCACTTTCGACACGGTTCAGTTTTGGCACGGTTCGACTGTGGCACACATAAGCCAAAAACGAGCGGTTATGTTTAATCATAATTTATAGTTTTCTTGTTTTGCTTTTAACCAATCCAAGCTCAACAACCACCAAAAGAAAGGCATTTTGTCCATTATGTTGCCGAAATGGAATACCGGAATCAGTAAGACGGTTCTGGAGATATGACCGGAACAAGTTCCAATAATCTAATAGACATAATCAAAGCAGTACTTAGTACCGTGCTATACCTCTAATTACTCAGGAGGGTCAAGTGTCTAGGTCGTAAAGGCTGTCGCCGTTGCGTTCCGGATACTTCCAGATTATTGAGCCTAAATCCATCAAACGACTTACAATCCTAAAACTAGTTCATTGGTGGCCATATATTGTTAAGGTCATATGCCACCAGAAAGTCATAAAAAGAATAGCGTTTATTTTAACATGGTCCGATTTTGACAACTGAAAAAAATCTGCAGACATCTATTCAAGAAGAAAAAAACCCTGTTTTTAACATTGATGAATACCTTTCAACCTAACGCAGTCAATTTTCTTCAACATGCGAAAAGGCCATTTTTATATAGGTCTTAAGTAAGAACGATTTAGTAGAAAGTAAGTAGAAACTTCCTTTCATCTTAAAATGCGCTTGTAAAAGATAACTCATTCACCGATTCCAAAGCAGCATCATTGTCAGTTTCTTACAACTGCTTAGCAAAGATGTCACATAAAAGATCCTGTATTTACAAGTTAGTTGGAAAAGTAACGATAAAGAGTTGCAGTTTTTAGTGGAAAATTTAGATTTACAAAAATTTTGAAATTGACATTTTTTTTTGTAACTCTAATATTTATTTAGGCCCAATCGCGTAGCATAATGGGGACGAATGTCTTCTTGGAGTAGGGAAAAGCCAGCTTGAGTAGAGCATGTATTCCGACTGCTCCTCCTCAAACAGGCATAAAAACCCTCTCATCTTTTCTCTTTAAAATACAATTTAAAAATACAAAATTGTTTCAACTTAAAACTATTATGCACATCTATTTATATCTATCTATATGATAAACGATCTATCTATATGATTATGTAATAAAATTGTGGATGATGAGTCCTTGTCTCTTAGGAATCATAACCTATGATGAAAAATAGAGAGAGAAAACAAAGGTTTAGTTTATTATCCTCAAAGATCTACATATAGGAAGAGGGACAAAGAGAAACAGAGAAAGAAAGAGGATTTAGATACGATAATTTATGTCTTTAATGAATTGGTAAACATGAGTGAGAAAACTAATATCATTGCTGGCAAGTGCATCCCGAACTTGCATTGCAGATGATGCTTTCCGTTCCCGGAGGGAATCGAAAAGTTTTTTCCTTGCTCTGTGGTATTTAGGGCATACGAAGACTACGTGTTCTATATCTTCGTACCCTCCACATTCGCAAAGGTTGCTATCGACTATTCCTATTCGATAGAGGTGGGCATTTGCAATGTAATGGTTTGACATTAGGCGTGAAATAACTCGTATAAAATCCCGAGTTAAATCGAGGCCTTTAAACCATGATTTCGTAGACACTTTGGGCGAGATGGAGTGCATCCATCGCCCCAAATCGCCAGAATCCCATTTTTATTGCCAGTTTGCCAGAGCCAGTTGTCGGGGCAGATAGAAATACTCGGCATAGGTGATCGGTCTATCAAATATATCTCCTTATATGGCACCCCTTTTTGCTAATAAATCAGCTTCTTCATTGCCTGGGATTAAGCAATGAGAGGGGACCCACACAAAGCAGATAATGAAAGACCGATCGACCAGCACTTCTAATATCCGTCTAATTTCCGGAAGGAAATAGGACGGGTGCTTGACCGGTTTAATCGATCGGAGAGCTTCGATAGAACTGAGGCTGTCCGAAAAGATGAAATAATTGCCTGGTGTCTTGAGCTCGATAATTCGCAGCGAATTGTGTATGGCAGCTAGTTCCGCTACGTATATGGAGCAAGGTTGTGCCAGTTTGCGGGATATGCGATGATCCATGTTGAAAATGCCATATCCGGAATGTCCATCCATTACAGATCCGTCCGTGAAAAAGGAATTCTGTTCTGGGAGGTGGCCGAATTTTGCCGAAAATATTAATGGCACAACTGTTGGTTTAAGGTGTTCAGGAATTCCATGGATTTCTTGTTTCATCGTCAAATCAAATACAACAGAAGGATTTTTGAGCGATGTTGAAATCTCACGGTATGGAGCAACAACCGAAGGATTTATCTCCATAGACATGAACCGCTGGTATACTGACATACAGGGTTTCTGAACAACTTCCAGACATTTCTCATAGTTCGCAATTAGCATTGGATTTGCTATTTCCGATCTGATGAGGAAACGTAGGGCCAGCTCAAAAAGTCTCTCTTTAATTGGTAGCACTCCAGCTATGACCTCTAGAGTCATGGTATGCGTCGATTGCATGCAGCCTAGAGCGATACGCAAACATCGGTATTGTATCCTCTCTAGCTTCAGCATGTGTGAGGCTGCGATACCTCTGAAACATATGCTGCCGTATTCTATTACGAGCAGAATCGTAGTTTGGTAGAGTCGTATCAAATCCTCTGGATGAGCTCCCCATGTGGATCCTGTTACCATCCTAAGAAAATTAATTCTCGGTTGGCATCGTTGCTACACGTAATTCACATGTTTTTCCCATGTGCACTTAGAGTCACACCATATTCCTAGATACTTGAAGCTAGGTGACTGAGTGATGGGTCTTCCGGACAAAATTAGCTCTAAACGGGGTGGTGGTCGCTTTTTTGAAAAGACTACCATCTCCGTTTTTTCAAGCGAGAACTCAATTCCAAGGCAACTGGCCCAACCGCTCAGATTGTCCAGCGTATTTTGCACGCTGTTTTTCATGTCTACAGCCAGAGACGCCGTGACTGATACTACGCAGTCGTCAGCTAACTGGCGCATGGCGCAGCCGTCCGCCAAGCATGTGTCGATGTCACTGATGTAGAAGTTGTACAACAGTGGACTCAGACAAGAGCCTTGGGGGAGACCCATGTAGCTTGTTCGTGTTATTGTTGAAGAACCGTGGTTGAAAAGTAAATGCTTTTCAGACAGCAGGTTGATCAAGAAGTTCGTCAATATAGGGGAGAATCCTCTTTGATGCAGTTTCTCGGAAAGAATTTCGATTGAAACTGAATCAAATGCACCTGTGATATCCAGGAAAACTGAGGTCATTTGTTGTTTGCTACCAAGAGCCATTTCCGCTTCTGTGGCTAGCAATGCTAGGTAAACGTTAGGGCCCTTGCCCCTACGGAAGCCGAATTGGGTCTCTGATAGCTGGTTAGTTGTTTCTGCCCAGTTGTCTAGTCTACGCAGGATCATTTTTTCAAGCAATTTGCGTATGCATGAGAGCATTGCAATCGGCCTGTACGAGCGATGATCTGTGGCAGGTTTATCTGGCTTTTTGATTGCGAAAATCTTAACCTGTCTCCAAGCTTCCGGGATCATATTGTTCCTGATAAGCTTATTAAACAGTACAAGAAATCGTATCTTAGCCGAATCCGGTAGGTTTTTCATCAAATTAAATTTGATCCTGTCCGGTCCTGGAGCCTTGTTCTTGCAAAAAGCGAGTGCGATTGAAAATTCCAGCATTGAAAACTCTGGTTCTTCAATGGCCGTTGTGTCGCTGAATTCCTGCTGTGATGGGACAGCGTCTGGGCATACCTTTCTCGCGAAATCATAGATCCAACGTTCAGAGTATTCATTAGCCTCATTGTTGTCGGACCTATTGCGCATTTTCCGAGTCGTATTCCAGAGATAGCTCATAGAAGCATCTCTGGGTAACGTGCTTATGAAATTTTGCCAGTACGATCTTTTTTTCAGCTTGTGCAGTTTAGTCTGTTTCAGTTCCAGCTCTCTAAACTGATCAAAAAGTTGAATGGAATGATCTTTCCTGAATGCTGCTTTTAGAGATTTTTTCATCTCGGTGCATTCTTTGTCCCACCATTGTTTGTTAGGACGAATTTTCAACTTGTTTTCAGGGGCGGGCCTCGTCTGAGATTGCAACGCGCTATCTAAATTAATGTTGCAAGGAAGTTGTATTCGTCAAATGGAGAAAGCTCATCGGTTGTTTCGAGACCCTGGGATATTATGTTTGCGAATTTTTCCCAATCAATATTCCGGGTGAGATCATACTCTACTTCGACTGTGGTAGCAGACTGGAGCCTGTTCATAATCGAAATACTTATTGGCAAATGGTCACTACCATGGGGATCTTGAATAATCTCCCATTTACAATCCAAAGCTATTGAGGAGGAACACATAGACAAGTCTAAAGTGCTCTCTCGTATTGGAGGCCTTGCTATTCTTGTAGCTAACCCAGATATATTCAATAGGGTCATACCGAACTCGTCTAGCAAGCTTTCAATAAAAATAGGCCGGCTATCATCTCCAGGTGCTCCCCACGCCACACCGTGGGAATTGAAGTCTCCTAAGAGAAGACGTGGTGTCGGAAGCAGCTCCGTTATTTGAGTTAGCTGCAGCCGGTTAATAGTGGCTCTGGGTGGAATGTAGACTGATGCGACAGTGAGGCTCTCACCAGCAATTGTTATATGGCAAGCAACAATTTCTATACCATCAATTGCTGGAAGAGGGATTCGGAAGAATGGGTAGCATTTTTTTATACCAATGAGCACTCCACCATAAGAGTTTCCGCGGTCTAATCGGATGATATTGAAGTTTTGAACGGTTAGTGTTGTATTCGTTGATAACCATGTTTCTGATAGCGCGAAAATATCGCATTTGCTATCGTGAAGCAGGAGTTTAAATTTATCTAATTTGGGGGTCAAGCTCCTACAGTTCCATTGTATGATCCTTGTTGTCGATTCGTCACTTCTGTTGTCTGATTTAAACATCGAAGGATACGAACGCGAGGAGGGGCCATTTGGTGCTTAGTTGCTTACCCAACATGCAAATTGTTGGAAGCCAAGCCGAAATCATACTTTTAAGAGAATCGGATAAACCAAAAGTGATAAATATCCATTCAACGATCATTTTGAATGAAATACAACCATCAGAGGACGGTTTTTCAGATTCCGATGACAATTTAGTTGTGGGAACAGCTCGTTTCCCTGGGAGCTTAGGGAACTCTTTATCGCAGTCAACTTTGAAACCTGGCGGTGACGCTTTAGCATTTTGCTTGGAAGTGGAACCACGAGGGGTATCATTAAGCGCCTTCTTCTGCTCCTTTCTAGGGAGTTTAGGAGAAGAAGCACTTGGCCGTTTTCGTACAGCTCCGGTTGATAGCAGTGGTTGATAATCCTCTTCGTCATCATTTGAATCATCGTTTTCCAAACTGGAGTAACGATTTTCCTCCTGCTGTAACGCTGTCTTCAGCATCTGTGCGAAAGACTGCTTACTGCGTTGTCTGGTCGATTTTTTTAGTGCGTCAGAGCGTAGCTTATACTTTGCGCACTCTTCAATTTTGTGTGGGTTGCCACCACATAAGGAGCATTTTGCTTCCTGTTCGCTACAAGTGTGGTTCTTCTCCATTATTTCACCACACTTGCAACATTTAGTCTTATTACTGCAGTAGGCTTTCGTGTGCCCTAACTGCAGACAATTAGTACAGGTCATTACTTTCGGAATGAAAAGTCTAACCGGTAGTCGTAGTTTGAATAGCTCTAAATAATCCGGAAGCACTTTTCCTTCGAACGTCACTCTAAACGAGTCGTTCGGGGAGTATTTGCCCATGTTGTCTTTAGAATACATTCTTCGGCATTCTAGAATTTTTATTTCTGGAAGGTTTGGGATTTTAAAACGTCCTGTAAGATCGGGTTCTGTTACCACGCCCTCGATCTCAATAGCGCGTGCCGGAATATATACCCGGTACTCAATGGTAAAATTTTGATCTTCAACGACCGCATTTGCGTGTTCAAGATCAGAAAATGTCACCTTTAATTTGTCAGCTTTGACCTTATATACCTCGATTAGGCTGGTATATCTCAAGCGCATAGTTTTACAAATTTGCACCACTTTCAGGGGTTTGTTTTTGGGACGAATATATGCAACCCAGCGAAGTTCAGGTTGATTCTTCCGGTACTTCTTTACTCGAATTGGTGCGTCATTGGTGGATGGGATAGGCGAAGCAGTGTGACGAGGTCTCTTACGTTTTTTCTTCACATCAGAGAAACCGTCCACACTGTTGTTAGGGGTGTCAGAGAAATCCATTACAGACTCTTCTCCCTCTGAACAGGAGGAAAGGTCCGGGGGAATAGACAGTCCACCCACCGCCATTGGGTCGTGAACTGTCTACCGCCGAAAATTTTATAAAAACGAGTTACTTATATACACAAAAGTAATGAAGATGATTTATATAATATAAAGTAGAAAAAGGGAAGACAGGAAAAAAAATAAATAAATATGTATAAAAAGATATGCCAAAGAGAATTAAATCGTAGTATCACTTATCTTATACATATATCGATGGAAATCCGCAACACTGGATACGCTGTCGCTGTAACTGCGTAGCGGCGGCGCCACTTGCTTCTCTCCAGTCGGGGTTCCCCCACCAGTCACAGCAATTCTCTGTGATGCGGGACGGGCAATCCGAAGTTAAATCTGCACACGTATCAGCATACGCGCCAAGTACACCACTACCACAGCTGCACTCCCCTGCTGCGGGGCAATCCAGACCAACGCAGTATATACGGTTGATCGTGCCGCTCTCGTCTGCACGCACAGCGTACCACTACTACAAAACTCCACTGCACACGCGAACGCTAGAATGAAGCGGGAATTAATTCGGTAAACTGCAGAACGCAAGAAACTCGACTTATCTGCTCGGCTGCCGAATAAGCAATGAAAATTGACATTCAAATTTATGAACATGTTAACATTCATTTTTTTTTTTTTAGGCCAATTGAAATATTTATTCATTAAGCAGAACCAGAAAAAAATTAATCAGTTTTTAGATACCAATAAAAAAAATAAGCAACAAAATGCCATATTTGAAAGTCATCTGTCTGTTTCCTTCAAAAATAAACCTAGCTCGGTTTGATAAACAACATTAACCTCTCCAATTGATGTTTGCATAATGTTGTTCGATTACAAGTCCGGCAATGACAGGTTGTGTTTATATGTTTAGTATCTAAATAGTTTCTTGCAGATGCTGATGTAATATTTTTGTAATTGAAAAATACGAATGTTTAAAACCTAACGTCAAGATGCATATAATTTGGTTTTTCTCTATGCCACAACCGCGTAATGCAACTAGGATTGTCATATTGAATTAAATTTATTTAACTGGAAAAATATAACCATCAGTACAGCTTAAACGAGCTATCTGAACTATCTTTTTAAAAATCTTTGCGAAGCATATTGGTTTTCTATTGCCTTTTAAAGAGCCTATAGTTGGTCGTTTAAATAAATCTGAGAAGAACAGAGTGTAGAATTCAAAACGACAGCAACGCAATGCAACTTCAAGTTTTAGAAATTTGAAAGAAGTTTTTATCATTAAACATGGATATAAAAATCACTACGGTTGCAGTTCAAATGCCATCTACTCGTCACGACAACCAAAACAAAATGAGCAACGAGGAAGAAAGCTTCTGATTAGTAGAATGTCCACGATTTTCAACACAACTTTTGTTGAAAAGATATTTTAATTATTATATTGCAATCTTTCGCAATATTCTACCTGTCGATTGAAAATCAGTGTTTGGAATCTGTTCAGGGGTAGTAATACAATAAGCACTTTAAAACGATGAGAAAACATCTGTTGCAGCTATATAAAGCGAGCTCGTGATTGGTTGAAAGCTGCGAAACTGAACTAGAAAAAGTGGATTTCAACTGAACTTTTTACTAATTTGCTGTTCAATGTGCAATGTGCAATATACAATGATATGCCAATTATTGTCTCACATGCTTTGGCAACCGTCGTCGTTCGATCAAAGCATTGGTGCTCAAAATCCGTTCAGTTGTAATCACATATTGGATGCAACATCCAACATCGTGATATACTGTTGCGTACAGAATTATTTTATCCCCGGCCGCACAGCGTGGCTTAACTGCACACAAATGGTAATCGAGTGCTACTGCACTGACGACGAGCGACCGTCTTCTCATACATGGCTCGGTGCAGTACTGTTGCCTGTGCCAGAATGTTTTCCTTCAAGACATCAGTTTTAATAACATTGTCACAGCAGATCCTTTAATTGTCTGATAAAGGAGGTTGTTACGAACTTTCCGAAAAAGCTTCACTTTCAAGACATCAAAATAGTCTAGGTTCATAGAAGCAAATATTAGTTGACTTGTTGGGACGGGGAGATTCTGTCAAATTTTTTTTTTTGCCACTGATATAGAGGTTGTCATAGCAGGCAGTTGGTGTCCACTCATGAAGTCTGTGTCAGGCGTGCTCGCATGTGATTGGTAAATTGTTCGTGAAAATATGACCTTGAAATTTTTCATCAATTTGCACTATTTAACAAATATGTAACAATGATATATGAAGAATCACAAAATTGTCCATCATTTTATCAATCCAACGACATATTGATTATTGTGATCCATCATGTGCTTACATCAGTATTACCGTTTGAAATCTTTCATTCCGACGTTACATCTTGGTTTTTAGTTTCCTCAGAATGTATCTCGATAGAGCGGGGGCCTAGTGTGGTTGGTAACGTCTCCGCCAACCACGCTCGACGCCTGGGTTCGAATCCCACCGCCGACATAGGTGTCGATGGTTGTGAGGTGGCGTGATCTACTCACAACCAACCCAACTGGTCTAGATTCAATCCTAGCCGACACCGGGAGATTTTCTAAGGCGAAAAATCTCTGAGATCACGCCTTCCATCGCATGAGGAAGTAAAGCCGTTGGCGCCGGTCCGTTGATTAACGAGTCGTGAGTTAGGGTCCTGGGTGTGGAGTCGCCTCCCTGGGCGTCGGTGATTGGCCACAACAGTGGCGGAACTAGACCGACGGAAAATAAGCGAGAATAAAAAAAAATGTATCTCGATAGAGTGCGGTTAGACGTAGTCCTACGTCAAAAATTACCTAAATTTCAAATGACAATAACAATTTGAAAACTTACTCAAATTCAGTAAAAATTGGAAAATCAACTTCCCGAGTGAAACTCTTGAAGTTTTTAATATTTATTTGAAAAAAATAAGCATCGCGATTTTTAGTGATCCGTTTCACGAATTCTGACCCATATGGAACCTTTTAAACTGTCATGTGCTCGACGGGATACCCGGGTACCTTTTCAGGTTTCATAAGACGAAATTTCATAGTTCACATCAACCAATAGTGATAAAAATCAGAGTCATCTCATCGGACATCAACCCAATTCCGCAAATACCCATATTATGTGGTATTCGGCCATTTAAAGTTGTTTTCTAGAAGGCGTCTAGAGTCGTTTACCGGTCCCACGACGTCATCACGGTTCCAAAAATACTCAATTTGAATGGTATTTGACCTTGTTTTATTCAATTGTTTTATGGCCACTAGAAGCCCCAGTGGAAACTGTTCCGGAAGGATCATTTCGACGGTATATCTCAAAATACCCAAAACCTTAAAATAACCTGTGAAAGTAATTTTATAAACTTTGAACCACTTGTCAAAAAACTCGCAAAATTCCTCAGTTTCGGAACATATCACCAAAAAGCCGAATTTCCGGGAAAGCAGATAAGTTACTGAATCTCTCGGTGCTAAAACATTCGAAATCTGATGAAAATTGTGAAGGTTATTACTTACTTGACTATGTTGGCTGACCGTTCACCGGTCTAGGGCCGAGCGAATTAGAGATTTCCAGTTTAACCCTCTAGTGCCCAATGCCGCCATTTGGCTTCTGTCTTGGGCAGCCGTTCTCCAGTCTCCTCCTACACCAGCAGATCGTGCATCTTATTCCACCGCGTGCGAGGCCTACCATGGAGTCGACGGCCTCTTCCTGGTTCCCTACTGAAGATAGTTTTGGCGGCTCTCTCGTCAGGCATTCTGGCTACATGTCCAGCCCACTGAAGCCTGCCCCGCTGTATTACCTTCACTATATCAGCATGTTTGTATACCTGGTTCAACTCGTGATTCATGCGTCTGCGCCACACTCCATCTTTCCAATTTATTGACCGCAGAACTTTACGCTCAAAAACTCCGAGCACTCGTCGATCAGCTTCCTTCAGCGTCCATGCTTCATGTCCGTGAAGGGACACCGGGAGTATCAGCGTCCTATACAGCGCAAGTTTTATGCGAGTTGGCAAACTACTGGACGTTAGCTGGTTACGTGGTCCGTAGAAGCCCTGTTTGCAGCTGCAACTCTTCGTTTCACTTCATGGCTCATATCGTTGTCACATGTCACAAGCGTACCAAGATGAACGAATTCATCAATCACTTCAAATCGTTCCCCATCTATCTCCACCTCAGCACCAACACCACAGGAACTTCCACGCTCCCTACCAGCTACCATGCCATTTATTTTGGTAGAGTTAATGACGAGTCCCAATCTCGCAGCTTCCCTCTTAAAAGGCACAAGGGCATCCTCCACGGCCCTACGGTCGATACCGTTGATATCAATGTCATCCGCAAAACCAAGAAGCATGTGAGATTTCGTGATTATCGTACCATTTCTCTGCACGTTTGCTTTTCGTACTGCACCTTCAAGAGCGATGTTGAACAGTAAGTTAGAGAGCGCATCCCCCTGCTTTAGTCCGTCTAACGTTACGAACGCGGCTGATGTCTCGCCAGCTATCCGCACGTACGATTTTGATCCCTCCAGCGTCATACGACTCAGCTTAATTAGTTTCGTCGGGAAACCGTGTTCCAGCATTATCTGCCACAGCTCGTTTCTTTTCACTGAATCGTATGCCGCTTTAAAATCTATAAACAGATGGTGCGTCTGCAGGTTATACTTGCGGAACTTATTGAGAAACTGTCGCAGGGTGGAAATATGATCCGTCGTGGAACGCCCCTGCTGAAAACCAGTCTGGTATTCGCCGACGAAGGATTTCGTTAACGGTCGACAGTTTCGACCAGTCGTTCGGCTTTGTTCATCCGCCCAAATCCTCAGTATTATCTGGTGGGTCGCATAGTACAGCCGCTCGCTTCCCGCTTTTAGAAGTTCGGCCGAGATATTGTCCTTCCCAGCAACCTTGCCGTTTTTCAGCTCACTACTCACTCTTCTCGGCTCCTCCTGTATTGGTGGCTCCACAGCTTGTTCGTCACTCATAATCGTTATCCTGTTCCTGCTCTGCTCATCCGGCTCCTCGCCGTTCAATAGCGCCAGAAAGTGCTTCTTCCACCTGGCTGCTACCGTCGGTTTATCAGTAAGCAGGTTGCCGTCCTTGTCATTACACGTGACCGGCACAGGGAAATTCCTCCTTCTGACTCTGTTAACTGTTCTATCGAAGCTCCGTACGTCATTTCTAGCATAGCTGTCTTTTGCGCTGGCGAGCATTAGCTCCTAGTTGTAACTTCTCTTTTGCTACTCCCGCTACTCAGTCGCAAGAAACTCTACGAGCCCTCAGGGTCTGCTCGTCCATAAGGAGAGGTCAGTTTTACGAAAGAAGAATAAAATCACTTGTTTGAATTTTGGTGTATTTGGCACGATAAATTTCCTAACAGTTCCCTAATGTCCCTACTCTATGTGTCTTTATGAATTGACTTACGTGTTACGTGTGTGTGTATGGTCGTGCCTGGGCCCGCCGTCTGTCGCTGTCACGCTGCTGCCTGCCGCCTTGAAGTTGCCGTCCTTGCCGAGCCGTGGATGTCGCCGCTGCTAACTCGGATACATCTGCTTCCGTACTTCCTGGTAATATACCAGCTCCACTCGGGTACTGCCGGGTTCGTCCTGACGATGACAATAGCCGCTCCACCGGTTGATACGACACCTGCTCTCGAACCTCCCGAGATCTGTCCCGATTCGCCTGTGTGCTGCCGGGTGCGGTCCGATAGTGAAACTAGCCGCTCTGTCGGTTGGTTAGCTCCGCTGCCTGGCTCCTGATCACTCCAATTCGAGGTTAACGGACCCACTAGGCCGGAAGGTAGGAACTTCAGATCGTTAACCGCTCGCTACATAGCTCGTTCCTTACTGCCTCGAGAATATTGTTGACCGCGATGAACCGCTACTAAATTATCTCGCGAATACGAGCCAGGTTGGTATTATCAGCTCTATGATGTCCAAAAACGTGTTCAGTGTTCAGTGTGTTATGTTAAGTGTACCTTGTCAGGGCTGAACACAATCCTTATCGTGTGTGTAGAGTTTGTGTATCGTGATATCTCCCTATGTAGCTAATTGAAGCTGGATATTCTAACGTATATTTTATTATTAATTTTCATATTGGACTTTTATATTGGTGTCAGGAATGGTATTCTATGCGATTTTTCGGTACTCGTAAGTAATCTACGTAGAAAACTGTATTCTACGTTTTCTACGGTAGAAAACCTCTTGCAAGTAGAAAACTCTCAAACACTCGAAAATTTACAGTATGAGTCATAAAATGCCATTCGCTGCGCTGATTAGGTGTTTTTAAATAACGGGAGAATTAATATAACAAAAGGAACACGAAGAAGCAAGAAAGTGTATTTCCGGGCTACTTCAAAAATATAAAGAAACTCAAAACAAATTTTTCTCTCAATAATTTCAATCGTAATTGACGGTTCAACAACATATTTGTTGTCATCCAAAAATGCTAATGAAAGCTGAATCGCATAATATACGTCACATACAAAATCAGTGCAACAGCAAAGGCGCATCTAATGTCTGATTTCTACAGAACTACGCTATCGCTGTCAAATCTCATATATTTAGAGCGTACCCAACATCTCAATGGTACATGGTTCCCCTGGCAAACTGAGTAACTCCGTAAATACGCATAATTGAGTAACAAGGCGTTTTAAAAACTGAGTGATTGTTACTCACTTTGTGGGTACAGTATTACTCAGTTTTGGGTTAAGTAATTACTCATTTTTTGGGTTCTGAATTGCAACTTAATTCGATTTACAAATTTATATACAGTTTCAAAGATAAAATTAAACAAATCTGGGTTTGTTGTTTGTACTGGCTAGAAATCCCTAGAATATTTTGCAAGCGGGACGTATTTCTAATCCGAAAACTTATGAAACAAATCAAAAACAAATTCAACCGAAGCGTCGTTGTACTCGACGTTACTCAAAACTAAATTATCCGGAGGAAACCCAAAAAGAGAGTAAATGTTACTCAGAATCTTAAAGAACCTTTACTCATTTTTTGACAACCACGAATATCGTTCTAAACTGAGTCAAAGTTGCTCAGTTCATGCATGAGTTACTAATTACGAGCGTGTACTATAGCTTTGGAAAGGCATAGAATGATGTCTACTACAGATAGAGATACTACAGCCTCTCTATTCCAGAGATGCCAGAATTTTTTGAAAAATTTCTGCAACGGCTCGAAAAACCGGAAAAATCTGCTTGAAATCTGAAAAAAATCTATCCGTAATTCAGAAAATTCGCGCTCGCACAGGCAAAAGCCTGCAAAAATCTGCACACATTTTGAAAAAGTCTGCGTAAATATAAGAAAACTCTGGTTCTTCTTTACATTACTATTCATTCAGACATGACGGCTTGAAGCTTTACACACCTGTTTGTTTGCGTCAGGGATACCAGATGTGCAGATTTGTTTGCAAACTTCTAGAGTCCGTGCGCAGACTTTCATTAATTCGCAGATATTTGCAGTTTTTCCATAGTTTCTGCAGATTTTTGTCAGAGTCTCCTCATACTCTTCTAAATGTGTGCAGATTTTTACTGTGCGAACGCATTTTTTCGGATCACAGATAGATTTTTTCAGACTTCAAGCAGTCTAGCAGCAGACTATTTTCCAACTGGGGTTACATACACAACGACATCCGAAACCGACTTTCAGATGAAACATTAAAAAAACCCGTTAATATTTATTTTACGTTGCGATCAACCAACCAAGTAGATGAAGAAGACTACGACTTTGGAATGCTTTTGGGAAGCTCCGAAATCGATTGAGATTAAAACTTAAACTTCGTTTATTCTTCATGTGATTAACCACAAAGAACTCTTTGCAGGTTTTCGTAGAATACTCTTTTTTGGTTAGGTATTCTACCAGAGGTATTCTACGTAGAAAACTCGTCAAAAACTACATGAGGTTTTCTACATGACATCCCTGATTGGTGTTTATGATATTTTTATATATATGTTAACTTTATCCCCTGGCTAGCTGTTTAAGTGATTTTCAACCCATCAGACTTGTTTACTAATTTTGTATTGAGACCGTCTATGAAAATAGCAAAAGGTCACATAGTATTCGCGCTTCTTCCGACGGTGGACTATATTTTCGGCAGCTTTTGCCTCCCTGTATCTCTCTCTCTGCTTTGACGTGTAGCCGCTGTGAGCATGCACGGTTCTTCACATCTGTCGCTCTATGGCACTCGGCATCAAAACAGCTGTTACGTTGTCTTCCACGCGTCGTACCTACCACCTTTCTCGCAGCAGTTTCGATGGCACCGTGGCTATTGCTCCACAGCCCATTTATGTCTTCAACTCTTTTCTCCTGCTGTTCTGCGATCCATTGATCCAGCTCTCTGGCTTATTCAGCTTTCAACCGCTGAATGTTGAAACGCGTCGTCCTATCTGTGCGAGATTTCAGCACGTTCGACAACCGTGCGCGGATCTTACAAACGACGAGATAATGGTCAGAGTCAATGTTTGAGCCCCGAAAAGACATAACATCAGTAACATCCGTAAAGGGCCGACCATCAATCAGGACGTTAACGATCTGGGAGCTGGCTTCTCCATTTGGATGACTCCAAATGTGTTTCCGAATATTTAAACGGGGAATGTAGGAGCTATATATGACCATTCCTCTGGCCGCGGCAAAGTTTATCAGCCTCAGGCCGTTTTCATCGATTGACGAGTGGAGTCTATGCCTTCCAATGACCAGACGGAAGAATTCCTCCCTCCCAACCTGTGCATTTGCATCTCCGAGGACGACTTTTACGGCGTTGTGTTGGGCACTCGTCATAGATTTGCTCAAGCTTGTCATAGAACTCATCTTCGAGTTCATCGGATTTGTCGTTTGTCGGTGCGTAGGTGTTGATTAAACTCTAGTTGAAGAATTTGCCCTTAATCCTCAACACGAATCAGTCATCTACGGGCCTCCACCGGATGACTTTTGTATTCTGATTTCCTAGCACTACGAAACCGACGCCCCGTTCCGCTGCTTTGCCGCCACTCTAATAGATGTGGTACTTGAAGGAAGTTCGTGAAATGGGGTCTACTGCACGGAATTGCCTTTCTCCGGAATTTGACCACCGAACCTCCTGAATCGCTGCGATTTCGATTTCACTGTAGTTCTCGAGCAAGTAAGCCAGGCCGCGCCGGTTCTTTGACGTTTCAAGTACCCAATTTCCAATCGTTTTCCTTAATTTTTTTCCGTGTTCGTAGCCTAGGTCTTTGCCGATTGATCCGTTTCGTATTTCTAATTTCGTAGTTCGTGGTCGAAGAAATGTTTCGGTATGCTACCTTACCAGGGTCGTGATACCTACATCCTGATGATAGGGTTGCCATCTTAGGTGTAGCTGGCGTGATACAGCATTCCATGATTTAGCCGCCCGCTCTGGGTCAGACACTATTGTACGCCGCTCCTAACTTGGGGATACAGCCGCGTACGATCCCCCTTCCTAGTCAGCATACGACCATAGTTTCCCCCGGGGGCTGGTTACACGTGTCCAACCATTTGCCAACCTTCATTTTGTAATTAATCTGCCTAAAAGTAAGAAACGAATTTTATTTTTTCAATTTTGCATGTTAAATCCATTTTGTTCGGCACCATACCATACTTCCATCTGCCTATTCAAAAACAATTTGTGAAGTTTTCAATAGAATGCCCCTAAAATCCAAAAAAAAATTATATAACTTTTTATAGTGATTTTCTGTAATTTATCAATGTTCAAAAATGTTGTTAACACACACAATACAAATAAAGTTTATTCTTATCTCTCTATTTATTCTGTTATTGAACAGTTTTCACTGTTATGTACTCGGCAGGGTACCCGGGTACCTTTTCAGACTTTAGTGCTTTAAAGAACAAGGATAACCTCAACCCAGCCAGCTAAAACTTATGGAATGCTCCTAACCAGTGGAAATAAACCATTTCTCATCATCAGACTGTTTATAGCAGCAGGGGGGGTCGATGGGGGAGGCTTCAAATTTGTATACCCCATAAGTACTCGGCAGGGTACCCGGGTACCCACAAAATGAAATGGTTCTTGCTTCTTCAGTTCTTGGCCGATTTTGGATCTTGGCTTGTCAAAAGATTGGAAAATCTGTCTACTTTTAGAATCTGAGACCGGCATGAGCCAGTAACCGCATATGGTTCCTGTAAATCCGGATCTTCGGGAGCATGTTCCGGTAAGACAAATTAGTACAATTGTCGATAAAACCGACCAACATTGGTATCAAAATTCATAAAACCACTCCAGGAGTTGATTTTCATTCATTTTGAGTCCATTTGATGAGTTGTCCGAAATGGCCATTTCGGAGCATATTCCCGACCTTGAACACGGTCCCAAAGATCCGGATTTACGGGAACCATATTAGGAACAATGGCTCTTTCGGCCCCACATACTAAAAATAGACAAACTTTCCAATCTTTTGACGGGTCAAGATTGAAAATCGGTCAAAAATCGAGGAAGTAAGAAGAAGAAAAAAAAATGATTTTAGGAAGCAATCTTTTGAAAACTCCACAAAGTCAATTTAAACAGGCAGATAAAAGTATAGGGTCTTCGTCAAAGTTGTTTTTTTTATAAAATGTGCCACAACTTCGTCGAACAAAGTGGATTTTTATATGCAAAAACGAGTAAAGTTAAATTCGGTTCTTACTTCTAGGTGGATTAATCACAAAATTGCAACTTTTATGAACTTTTATCTCCCAGATGGTCTCGAGGTGCGATGCTGGCCTAACAAGCCAGTCGTCGTAGGTTCGAGTCTCGGCTCGGGAGAGACTGTTAGTGTGTAGGATCGTAGCGCTAACCCCGCAATTGTCCTGCACACTAAACAGTCGCCTGCGAAGTCTGTGTATAAATAAATAGAAGGTAAAGTTCCGAATCGGAATGTAGCACCAAGGCTTTGCTTTTTTTATGAAACGGAGAATAAACTATGGGACAACTTTACTGAAGACACTACGGCTACCATTTCGATCTCGATTTTGCAGCTTTGGAAATAATCAGCCCCTGAGCAGATAAAAATAATTGGCGAAAGCGATAACGATTGATGTAATAATCAATTGACTTTAAATTTGATATTCGATTGCCAGCAAAAAATTAAAAAAGATATTTTGAAGGTATTCTTATCCCCACGCTATCTGTGATTAATTTGCAGGGCTTGTAAATTTCAAGTTTTCTGCCAGTTCGTGATATCCTCGCTCAGTGAAACTTGCCATACATGCTACTTGTTTATAGCTATTTGAAGAGCATCAAGGTGCCCATTTAACAGCGAAACGAATCTCGGATAAAAAAAAACATGTTAGTTTTATTAATAGATTTAGTTTCAGCTCCTAGTCGGCAGCGAGGATGAAAAATTTGCCTTTAGCTTATAAGATATTTTAGACCATAAGGCATTAGACTTAATTGGCTCCGTAAAACATTAATTTGTATTGTGCCGTGTCAAATAAATGTTGTGTGAAAAAAGGGTGCTTTTTTAGCAGCAGCCCTCAATATTATACCAAAAATTCGAATCTGTGAAAAAAGTAACATTGATTTGCACCACCAGGGTAACAAAACAGTTTAAAACTGACTAATGCAATCAATTCTTTCTATAATTTAATACTTTCCAGTGCTTCAATGTCGAAAAGAATTCTCCTCGGCTTTTAATCCGTGACAGTACTTCTTGGAAAACTATCGAAAGGCTGTATGCCATAGTGGACAAATCGTATGGCAAACTATGTAAATAATTAATTATTTCAATTTGCTCTTGGTTTTCCGCTAACTACACTTAAATGAATCACATGAAACATTTCACCGGAAGGCACCAGGAAAATTCCACACAGTCTGTTGCTAGTCATGAAAGGTACACGTGAGCTGGTGGCAATAAATAACCCAAGTTGGACCAAAGTATCTCTTCTATAGATCCAAAAAAGACATTCAACTCTTTTCTGTGCCTTCTGCTTGCAATGAATCCATACCAAAAGCCGAGTCTACAATAAGTTCAATAATACCGCTAAAGCAAACATCATAAATCAAACTTTCCTCTTTCCCTTCCAAAATGCTATAAAACTGTTGGACGTCACATGAGAGGAAACTCAATTTTCCAGTGAATTTTATATGAGCCTAAATCGATTGCAAAGCTCCTAGTTTACACGTAACAGCAACCGTGCGAAATAGGAGACCTGAAATTGAGCCACTCCTGGCTCAATCCGCAGAGAATACACAAACCCCAAAACGCCGGAACCGGGGGGCTCGTTATTTTCAGCCAGATGATACTTCTTCTTCTATCCCATCTAGCTGGCCAACAAGTGCTGTGCTGTGGTTGATGTGCTTCATGCAAACGACAAACAGATGTTCTTTTTACGTTTTCCATACATGTTCGTATGCAAAGTGACGTCTCACTACTTGTCTCGATGGGACATATTATTCTGAAAATCGAGACGGTCGATTTTCACTCCATCCTAGCGCAGGAGTGGAAACTGTCCCGAAGGTAATTTGATAAAATATGGATTCGGGATTGTCGCTGCTGCTAGTGCGAGTGGAAATACTGCTCTTGGAATTTGGGTAACGAAATATTGCAATGCAGATGGGTAGTAAAAAAAACATCAAAATCGGAAGTTTTGCCGTAGGTTATGCGCAAAAATTGCAATTAAAAGTATAATTTCTGCCATGATAATTAGGTTAGGGGCTATCTACATACCACGTGGACAGATTTTTAACGATTTTGACCCCCCCTCCTCCTCCGTGGACAAGCGCCCATATGAATTCTAATAATTTTGTATGGACCGTGGACATTCAACATACACCCCCCCCCCCCCCAAAGCTGTCCACGTGTTATGTGGATGGCTCCTTAGAGAGTGATGTTCAACCTGTTTATTGAAGAAGTAACCAGTGGCCTCGAATGGAGCCTTTGCACTTGGTGCAGAAGTTCTTGGTACAGATGTTCTTTCATGATTTCCTTTATATTGAAATTATTGGAAACAATCTAAAAACGGATCAAAACGACGCCACTGTAGATAACGTAGTTTGATTAAAACATGTAAAAATGAAGCTGTGATGGAGAAGTGGCTTACCTTACCTAACCACAAAATTTTATTTCCATAATGTACCGTTTAAAGTAAAGTTTTTCTTTCCTAGAATCATCCGTAAAAGCTTCACTTTTGTATGTTGCACGTTTGAATTACATTCCAGTGCACAGGGGGGTTCAAGTTGACACAAATAAAACCGATTATCATGAAATGTCACCTCGTTCACTCCGTTGCACGAATCAACTATAAAAATTCGGATACAAATTAAACCTTGAACTAGTGTCCAGTAGTTGCTTACAAGTAATTAACAAATAAATTAATGTTTCGTGTTTGGCAAGCGCACTTTATTGCAAAGTCGTAAACTCGATCGTTTATTCTTCCGAGGTTGACTTCTGCGCGTTACCGTTATCGCCGGTGCTATCGTCGGGCATCGGGGCTCCTGTTGCACTTCGGTAGGAAAACGCTCATCATAACGTCCGTGTCATAAATAAAATCTCTACACATATCTAACGACAACGGTTGCGAGAGCAAATAGTTTTGTTGTGAAGCGGCAGCTTGTACACGAGAACAGTTCCGTCCGGTGTGGAACTCTTGGACCCCCGTACACCACAATCGGTGAATTGTAGCCCGGTAGACATCGCACAATCATTTGTTAAATTATGTAAATCTTGTCTGCTTATTTTTTCGCTGCCGGCTGCAATTGCTGCAAGCCGGAGGATGCATTCCAGTTGACCTGACGGCGACCATCGCAGCGTCGTCAGTCGTCAGCACTCACAGTATCAGATAAATGAGCAATTTGACCGTACGGAACATATGTTATGATTATCAGTTGAAAGAAACGACAAGTGATAAACAACCTCTCCGAACTAGTAGCCCGTCACTCATCATCCACGGTTGTGTGGAAATTCTAGATCGTTAGATAAAACAGATGAATGCAAATCGCGCATACGCAACTCAATTTATTAATAGCCAGTTGTCGGTTGCAAACGCTTCACCATCTCGATTGAAGTGGAAGCTGTTTGTTAATTGAAAACTACCCTGAAGTACTTAGAACAATCGATTCGATTTTCGGTAACAATATAAAAGTTTCATGAAGATATATATCGTCTCTTTATTTCTCTATCCAACACAAACGACAACATTACCGTCATTTATCTTTGCCAAGCTCAAAGCACAGCAAAATTTTCCTGCATAGTACGGTGATTTCCGGCAGGTGCCGAACACCATTTCGAAGAACATAAAAATCCGGAATTATCCGCCCTAGCTGCGCTCTTTGGTAAACGTGTTCCGGATTGCGAGCCACTGTTCGATACACGTGTCACCCTTTGCTAGTAGCCCTTCTACGCTAGCTAATTGACCTGAGATTATAATAGGCGAAATTCGCATCACCAGAATTACATCGCAAAGTTACTAAACACACACACACACACACACACACGGTGTCATCAATCATGTTGCTGTTTGCTTTTTCCTGACAGCAAAAGTCGAATTAGTGTTTACGCGAAAGGTGCTGAAGTGCGACAAAGCTCAATAGCTTACGGTAGTGAAGTACTAGAGAAAAGTCCGAACGCCAATCGCAGACGACATGAACAAGCATTATTTCCACCCGCACCGTATTCAGGACGGAAGAAAACTGCTTCCAGTGAATTGATTACCATCAAAAGAGAAAAAGAAAAAAAATCACAACTCTAGTGGTCAGTCGACGAAGAAACGGCGTGCAACGGGGTGGGCAATATCGAAGCGTAACTAAATCCTCCCGGTTAATTATTCAAACCATTATGCGATGATTATTCGCGCTAGCGCGCCGTTTTGGATCTCGACCGTCATCAGCCGCACCGTCACATCCAGCAGCGAAGACGAGTTCAATTGCGGTGCTCCCGGAACCGTTCCTGCCGACAGTGAGCAGCGACATTCGGCAAAGACGACGGCAGCATCAGGAGGCAGATCAGAATGGCCACCGTTACCCGGAGTTCGTCGGTTATTTTCGGAGTCATCCTGCTGCTATTGAGGTAAGTTTCGGCAAACCCTGAAAATCTTTAGTGGTATAATGCTATTTGTTTTTATTCGATAACACGGTGCAACGTTTCTAGGTTTTTCTGTACAGGATTTTGTATAGATTTGGTCACGTAACGTCTTTGTGAACTTTGAAATATCACCAAATTGTATCTCGGAATCTAGGTATTTTGTAAGCGTATGTGTTTTGACACGAGGTTTCGGCAAGGAGGCTTTATCCAAAGCATTGCAGCTCAAAAATCATTGGGTTGTAGGAAACGGATGCTGCCTTGTAAAAATATACACTGTGAAAAGATTTTTTTATAAAAAAATTTTAATCAGCACTGAATTTTAATTTACAAAAAAAGAGTTGAATTTTTTTCAGAGGAACTCGAAGTTATAAGGAACGAAACATTTTGTAAAATGTCCAGGATGGAGAAGTAAAATTGATATTTTGTTTTACCTTGACATTGATCCGAACTTTCGATAGGAAGTTGTAGATGAAATGTAAGACAATTTTTTACCTATAAGTTAGGTTTTACACAATTTTTCAAATTTATTTTCTTCTTGGAATAAATAAATTACAGTGATGCAATATGATTTCAATGGTAATTTTAAATCAAAAAGCTATTGGATACTACAAAATAAGGTTTGGAAAATTTCGGTTTTTTTTATGAAAATACGTTTTTGTGAATTATTGGTAGTTCTCTAGCAACAAAATGTAGATATATAATGCAGGTCATTCTTTGATGGCAAAGAGATTGAATGAATAATTGCACTTTTGATAATTTACTAAAAGTTTCGTTATAACTTCAAGTTCCTTTCTATAAAAATTGAGTAAAAAATTGAGCCCTTTTTGTGTAAATTGAAATTTGGTGTTCATTTAGAATTTTTAGAACAAATTAGAACAAAGCTGTGCAGCTTATACAATCATATTTGACATCACGATCTCAGATAGTTACTACGGATAGTTGTTTCTCAAACCAAATTGAAATTTTGTCAGATGGCCGCAAGGATCAATCCTTGGGCCACTGCTTTTCTCTATGTTTATCAATGATTTGCCCAGTATCTTGAAAAACTGTAAGGTACATATATTTGCCGATGACGTTCAAATTTATTTTTATTCACGTGATCTTTCTTTGGCTTCGATGGCAGATCTCATTAATGGTGATTTGTCACGAATTCTCGCATGGTACGATAGCAATCTTTTACCAATAAAACCTTCAAAAACTAAGGTGATGCTAATCTCCCGAAATCGTAATATAAGCAATCTTCCTGCAATTATCTTAGGTAACGATGTCATAGAATATTTTCCTAAAGTGTCTATTCTTGGCTTCATGGTGCAAAATGATTTTAATTGGGAGAGTCATATAAGTAGTCAGTGTGCTAAAATTTATAATGGACTTAGGGTTCTAAAACTGTCCTCAAGTACTCTGTCAACTGCTATAAAACTGAAGCTATTTAAAGCTCTTATCTTGCCTCACTTTTTCTATGTTGATGTTTTTCTATTAAATGCTTCAGCTTCAGCGTTGGAAAGATTGCGTATTGCACTAAATTGTTGTGTTCGCTTTGTTTTTGGATTGTCGAGGTTCTCTAGAGTATCTCATCTCCAACAGGAATTAATTGGTTGTAGATTTCATGACTTTTTTAAGTTACGATCATGTTTAATGTTATTTAAAATTATAAACACTTCATCACCTCCATACTTAAAAGAAAAAATTCATTCCTTACAAAGCAGTCGTACCAGAAGTTTTTCACTTCCTATATTTCTAACATCACATTATAAAAATACTCTGTTTGTGCAGTGCATTGTATTTTGGAATCTGCTACCTTCTGAGCTCAAAAATATTCAGTTCTTGAATGGATTCCGTCGTGAATGTACAGCATGGTTCAATAATGGGAGAAGTTAATAAAATAATACCTAAGAAATATTCGTTACCATCAGAAACTCAAGTTATTCTACTATAACATATCGAATTGTAGTAAATTAAAAGGTTTTTCCTTACACTACAATGTTTGTAAACAAATAAATAAATAAATAAAATATATATTTTTTAAAAAGCAGCAGTCGTTTCCCTCAATTCATTCTATGTTTTTTTTTTTTTTGTACAACCAAAGATTTCTGAGCATTATAGCTTTGAATAATCCTGTGCCAAAATACATATGCCGTTTAGAAAAATTACTCCTAAGTCTAAAAATTTTTTTCACCCCCGGAAAATACTCAGGTTGCTGCGTCAGATACGTGTGCGAAGTTTCATTTATTTCAAAAATCACTAATATTTCACAATTGGACGCAGCGATGTAGGTACTTTTTCCTCGGTCTTCCTCTTCAGCATCCTTTGTGGCTTCTTGTCGCTCAGGGTCGTCGGCCGTCCGGAACCGGGCTTTTTTCGATGTTCTGATTGCTGTCCAATAGTGCCAAGATGTTGTAAATTCCGGAACGGGCGTATCCGATGCCCACGAACTGCCGCAAAATGTCTGTTTTTGTTTGTCCATTTTTGTTAATGCAAACGTTATTGCACAGGGAGGTGATCTGCCGAACATCCAAGCTGTTCTGCTTCCGAAAAAAAAACGATCTTGACAACCGTAAGTGATTTTAATGTACCCCTGCCATCAAGAAATCATAACACAGAGATGCGAGGTTGTTTTTTTTTTAAATATATTTACACTCCACAAAAAAAGTTTTCACACACAAGCAATCTGTAATCACGTCTAGGGTTTGCAATCCCGGGAACGATTTCCCGGGAATTGCCTTTTCCCGGGATTCCCGGATCCTGGGAATAGAAATATTGATTCCCGGGATCCCGAGATTCCCGAGCTCCTCGGAAAATTTTCCTTACAATATTGCAATAAAACTAAATATCGTATCAATACACGAAACTTATGTCGTAGAAGCAGCTTCATAGAGTGCATTATACGAAGCAAATATTTGCTTGAAACAACGATCAATATTTGCTTGCCGTGTAATATCAAATTATTAGCTTAATCTATTTGTCAAAAATATATGCTGTCTTATTCAGTAAACGATAATGTCTCATGTCTCATGTCTTTTTTTGCTAGTGAGTTTACTACTAAGCGAATAGTTGCTTGATTTTTTCTTTGATTATTGACACAAAATTTTGAAACCTGTAAATTGATAAAAAAATCGAAACCCGTAAATCAATGCGACCAGAAATAAATAAATTAATAAAATTCAGTCAGTGTAACTTGGGTCGTGGCCGCGATTTCACATTAATTACGAAGGCATTCAAATACTCTAAAATCTGGCTGCCAAACACTCAGCTTTATCTTCAACAAACTAAAAGTATTGGACTCTTCAGTTTCTAATAAAATGTAGCAAGAGCTGGAATCGGTGATTTAGAAGTGTTTTAGAAATCAGACACCAGCGGTGATTCAGCGATCTTAAGCAAAGTTTTACAGAAGGGAACTACATTATTTGGGCTTAACGAGAAATTGTCAGCGGAACTGAGGCGATTGATAAGCGATTGTTCATGAATTTCTGGAGAGAACTTGAATAAATTTTGTTTTTCAATTGATAATTAATTTGTGAGGAAAAAAAATTGATAATTAAATTGTAAACGATTGTTTGAAACTTTTTATTAATAAACATTATTTGAAATCTCATTTTTGCTAAGGATTTTTTCCTTTCCCGGTTCCCGGGAATTCCCGGGAAATGAGATTTTTTATTCCCGTTTCCCGGGAAATCTATTGTCGGAAATATTGCAAACCCTAATCACGTCCCCATGGAAATTTTGACAGTTGTCCAAAATGCCAATAAACATATTGAATCGGGTGCGGTTAATCAACCGTCTTCGCACTGGCTCTAATGTCTTCAAAATGAAGGCATGTCTTCACATCTGGCATTCCTGTCATGGCTCGTAAACCACGGTTATGTTTTTTTGTCCTTTCTGCAGAAAATATGATTTTTGTTTTCAATTGAACAATCAGTGAAAAAACACAGAGATCTTAGAAAAATTGCGTAGTGCTTACTGAAAGATTCGTTATCGATGAGTATCCGAAAAAGCAGTTTTTGTAGTTAAAACCCCCTGTAATTGATAATTATCTGCTTATACTTCGTCTTTTTCGTAATATTGCATTTCATGAAATATTCAAAACAATTACAGTTATGAAATAAACAAAAATCTGCATTAAGTTACTCAATACCCAGAGACCGAAAATCAACTCGAGACGCCATTTCTATGTTCAGGATAGTGACTTCTGGTCTCCGGAAAACGACCTATAATGACCAAATGCCACATAACATGAATATTTCCGTAATCGTGATTTTGCATAAAGGCCGAAAATTGACCATTCTAGAATTCAATATGGTGACTTCCAGTTTTTGGAAAATAACTGGCCGTATGTTATCCGAAATTGGAACCATCCTATGAGAAAAGAACAAAATGAAACAAATTTATGACTGATTATTGGTTTATCGCTTCAGACTGTCGAAATTATCAATCCAACTGTATTCCCTAGCCTATCGCAAGAAATACATTGACATAAGATAGGAAAATTTTTTAACTATATTGAAAACAAACTAGTTTTATTCAAAGCAGTATTTCCTACCAGAAAACTGCTGTATATTGCTCGGAACAATCAAGTGCCCTGTAATTTTTTGAGACGAGACTCGAACCCGCAATATCCGATGTCTCAGGCATGGTGTTTTATCAAATTAAATTACTGAAAGATACTTACTCCTAAGACCAATTTTTTCTAAGCCTAAGTTACACCTTCAGTTCTCCTCCTTCATTCATCGCATTCTCGTTAACCCTGGAATGATAGTCTGCGTCAATTTGACTCCTCGCTTTTAGCAATGTTGCGCACTTTTCGTCTAGCAGTCCGTTAGTTATTTCTCGTTTTTTCTTAATCAATAAAGAAATATTAAAACCTAAATTCTAGTTTTTATTATTTATCGATGTGTTAACACCGTAATGACCATTCATCAAACAGCAAACCATTACAATGAAAAAGTTTCATTTTCAATCATTTGAAAGTCGGGAGTCAATTTGACGCATGATTATCCGTTTACGCATATCAAAATATGATTTTCTTTTCAGGGTTACACTACAGCCATTGCCGGCTTTATTAAACTTGAGATGTAGTCGTAAGACAAAAAATGAAATTAGTTTATAAAGGTAATAGGATACCCGCAAATGAACCTAACTTTAGATAGTACAGTGGAATTTTGATTTTATCACGGTCAAAAAAACAGTTTCCGGTAAATCTAGCGAACCTTTGGATTCGTGGAAATAATGGAGTTAGTATCTTTTGGTGCATAGCAGTGAAATCCAGCGGAAAATATTAAAGTTTATCATTTCAACAAGTCCACAGCTTCGTTGGATTCACGGGAGGATGTTTTTAACCGCGACAAAATCGAAATTCCATTAAGCATGTAGGGTAGTTTGGGTAATTTGGACCCCTGGGGTGAAATGGACAGGTGCTTTATCTTGGAAAGTATTATAGTATATTTTATATACTACTAAACCCTACCTAACATAAAAATTCCATGGTTTGCTGTGATAGGAACACCGCAGTGTCAATTTAAACAAAGGAAACATTAAAAGTTGATGTTGCTGTAAGTTTAACGCTCGTGTATTTAGGGTTTTATGAGAACTTCTTCAATGTTTTCAGTCCAATCAGCTTAGGAGCCGTGTTTGTCTAGTAAAAGGCTACATTTGGCTAAAAGATTACGATAACAAAGTGGAAAATAGTGGAAGAAAAGGCGTTTTTGGAAGGTGCCCTGGTTGAGGTAAAATGGACAGTTTTTTTTTGGGATTATATGATCTCAGGTGAGTGTAAAGTAAATTCTTTTGTCGGACATACGCGGGCATACTAAAACGAACGAACAGACGGCGGTGTACAAAGGATGAAGTGTAAAAAGTATTGGAGGCAATCCGGGATAAATTATCCGTACACAAAGTGTTTTTAATCCCCCGCACAGTGGCGGGTTTCTGAACAAAAAATGATGATTGAAAATGACGTATAACGCCAATTTTGGGGTGCTAAACTCATTCAGAAAATGTTATTTACCTAAAATGCCGTTAAACCTTTCTTATAATCAGATTTTTTTTTTGTAGCCAGCCAGACACAGCAACATTCAAAGTGCTGTCAAAAATTAGTATATCATCCGATTCTCATGAAATTTTGGGAAAAGAAATATATCACATACATTGACAAACACACACTGACACACACATACACACACTGACGCACACAAACACACACATACACACACACACATACACACTCACACAATGCAAGGGCACAGCCTCCCCCCTGAAGCAGTCACTTAAAAGTGGTCCCGGAGGAATCGAGGCAAACGAAGAGTAAGGAGGTGTTTAGTGGGGAAGCGCTCCGGTGTATACCACACCGTGCCAGGGGGTAACACTAGGGTACACTCAGGCTAACCACGAAACAACAACAAACTACAAGCCAGGCTTTTGAAGCTTCATCTCCTTACTATAAAATAAACACACACACACATACACACACAACACACACACACACGCGCGTCACACGAGCGCATACTCAATTTCTAGTTCGAATAATTGGAAAAGGGTAATTTTTTTTGGCCTATGGTGGAATCACTGTGCAATGCCTAAGAATTGCAATTGTCATTCCGTATACCTAATGCCACCTTCTACTGTGTAGTAAGCAACTATTGAATTAAAACTCACTGTTTTACCCTGTCCCCATTACTCCAAACACTGTCCATATTATCCCAAAGCTGGTCCATTTCACCCCAAACGATTTTTTATGTCCGAAAACCATTATTTCTAATTTCGTTATTTTCTTGTTCTTTTGACCTCAATATCATGATTTTTCCGTGTAAAAACATAGAAAACAGATCAATATTACTATAATACATAACGTTTGTGGGATACAAAACACAGGCTACGAAATAACAAGAGTTTTCTTTTATGACACTTTTTATGACACGAATTCCTTTTACGGAAATACTTGTATCGTTAGAGTTCAAGTTCAAGTTTATTTCCAGTACCTCTTCAGAAAGAATTTCTTTAGTGGTGATCTGATCATACTTTTGTGATACTTCATTTTCAGTAGGACTCATTGCGTTCAAATTGAAATTATGAGCACTCTCGAACTACTGAGCAAGTTTTTGAGCTTTTTGTTCATTCGTGAGAAATATGTGGTCACCATCTTTAAGGGCTGGGATTCTTTTGTTATACAACGAACGAACTTCATCCAGGAAATTCTCTTCTTTCCTGACACCCAGAAAAAGGCAGCACTGATGGATGAGGAGATGCGTGGCTGCTGAAGTAGTGTGTTTGAAGTGTTGTGAAAATCTGATTGTCCTGATTAGAATGGAATTTTCTGCAAGAAATGTGTAAGATAATTCTTTTATATATTGATTTTTATATGATAGGATTGAAGGTAAGAACAGTTCCTGCAAAATTAATTTGGCCTAGGAGTCCCCAGTAATTAGTATTATATGCCTTGTTTATAACATACTTGTAGACAAAATCTCCTCTCGGAAAAGATCTCAAATAAAAAACTCAGAATTCAAAAGTACAATTAACTGGTAAACATATTTGAACGAACCGGGAATTTAATTTCGGGTTTAAAGTGGCCATCCTGTTTTAAGGAAAGAGGGCCCCAGCAACCAAATCCGACCCTACTTATTTCTTAGCCAGTTCGTTGCAAATTCGACCAATTTTTTGGGTAGTTTCGTTTCCAAGCTAAATGCTCATTTAGTTTTTAATTGTTTTTATGTTTACCTCAGTTCCGTTATCGAAAATTCAACCAACTGTGCACACTTTCTTTTGTTTTTGGGAGATTTTAAAATTTTGCTGCTTATAATAACTTCATCGATTTCGTTGTTCGCTTCCAGATTGTTCCACACGAACCTGGCAGCGGACTGACAAACAACCGAGTACCGAATATAGTTGCTCGCAAATGGCTGTTTGCACACGTTTGCATCTGGTCCGTGTTTGGAAATAAAATTCATTTTAATGGCAGGATAATCACACCTTCTCACGAGAGCCTGGGTGGCAAAAAATGCACTCGTGAAACTTTCTTTCGCCCGATGCCGATAATGGCCACAGCAGGGGTTTTCTTCGATTTTTATTTTCCACTATCTCGAAAATGGTATTCGATGCGATGGGAGGCCAGATTTGGATGTCTGCTTTTTATTTCTGTATTCCAACTACTGAACATGACAAGGCAACTATACCGCCAACATGACCGTGGACTTCCCACAGCAAACCCGTGGTTGCAAAACTACGAAAGCATCGACAAACACTGCGCCAGTAGAAGGTCAGACGAAGCGGGTGTGTGGATGAGGAAACCTAGTTAGGATAATTTCCCTTCCTTCGCAATTGGGCTCCACGTCATTTTTTGTTACCTCCATTTGCGATGATGCATGGCGTTTTTGCATGCACTACGATTTTCCCGAAGTCGAGCGTCGCTTAAGTTAGCAGCAGTGCTGCGGTTGGAAAAAAGACTCGCGCCGAATGTCTTCTGGTCAAGATGCCAAAAAGTTATACTGAAAATTTCGAAAACAAGCTATGCCGTTGGGGATCGAGAATCGGGTTGACAGGATTACTTTGTGTTCTCCTGAATTGCATTTGCAATTTCTCTAATTTTTCTGCCAGCCTGTATTGTTTTGAGGAATCCATTTCTTTCAGAGATTGACATTTGTGTATTTTGTCTTTGTTATAAACAAAATCATTCAATAATATATTGATGGTTTAATCTAACTTATTCTTATATAGATTTCTGAATAACATTTTTTTGGCTTTTATGATGACAGGGCTGGCAAGTAAGATACTTCTTTTTGCAAGAGAATATTACTATCTTCGACGAATGTTCGAAGGAAGGCTTTTAGAAACAGCAAGAAAAGCCGGCATTGTAAACCTAAGTTTGAACCACTCTAACATTTTTCGTTGGCATAGCGTGTCTAAAAATATCACTGCAGCTTTCAAGGCTACATTCCTTGATGGTGATTGCAGCGGATTTTTTATCACCAATTTGTCACTCCAACCAGCCATCTATTCGTACGGGAAGGTTAACTCCGGTTAGTTTGTGACTGATTTCCTGATTTGCCGTGAAACGCTGTATGAGCATTCAATTCGAAAGTGTTCAAAGCTGTGGGGGGGCTACTTTCATGCTGCAACGTATTCACTGGTATTCCGGCTGTTATTTCGTCAAACTGTTTGTATCAACCTTTTCACTTTTCAATGTTAAGTGTTTCTCCGATCAATAACAACGCCGTTACGTTCGAATTTCGCCTGTTGAAGGTAACTAGAAAGTTGTTACTCCGATACATGCTGCTACTGAATTAAGTGACATTTTCTCATAATTATTAGCATGCGTAAAGGCACTGAAACGTCACTAATCAAGGTACTCAATCGCCAATTTCCAGTTGCTTATCTTTTTTCGGTGCCTGCGTTTATACCAATTGTCCGTATTTTCATTTTTTGTTTTCTGTATTGATGGTTCTGACGGTTAGTCTGTAGGGCCTGCACCAACCCCCTTTCTCGTTAAGGACCATCGTGGCAATACCGTCCCACGCTGGCAATAGGACATAGATCGACCGCCCGTAATATGGAGAATAGACGTTACTTTTGGCCGCCATACTAGTGCACTCATGCCAAACATGGTAGAATGCCATTCCCATGTCTAGGATATTCTAAATAACTTGTTACCACTAACTGAATCGTACGCCGCTTTGAAGTCTATAAATTGATGAAGAGTCTGCAAGTTTACTTCTCTGAATTTATCACGATATTATGCAACGTGGAAGCTACTAAATTGTTGTACAAATTCGCCATCTAAATGTGGTTCTTTGTGCAACTTAACTAACTCAGATTCATCCCGGAGGAGCAACTACGAAATGTGTGTGTGTCGTTAAAAAAAACCCTGCATTCTTGAATGACGAAAATTACTATGACCTTTTTGAAAAGCAATTTTTACATCTTGTTGTTCAAGACAATTATAGAAAACAAATTATCTTGCAACAGTAACTTCTATAATTACTATAAGGACTAAGAGAAGTTATTACAAAACCTTATAATTATCATGCGGAGAAACTTTCTTGTTGCAATTCGAAACAAAAGTAAAACGTTCCGACATATTTCTAGTCAACGGCAATGTTGAAAATACGGTCTGAAAAATCTTTTAGAAAATGCTTTAACTTTCCAAAAACTATGCCAGCAGTTGTTACGTATGCTACTGACCTGTCCAACAGTTCAAGCTGCACGGGAGGGGCAATAAAATTCGCCTCATAAGACTGTGGCGTTTTCAATTAACCTGACGAGTCACTCAAGCGTTTCCACCGAATGCATAATTCATGTTACTGAGTGGTAATTTCTTGAATGAAATCCGCAGCAAACGGTCGATATCGTGGTTCCAATTAGCCTCTCATAATCCAACCGCAACTCTTTGGCTGCGGCGCTATTCAGAGCAGAAGTGGTTGTTAATCGTAAAAGAAAAGCGAACAAACGGTGAACGGCACAATTTTCCGTACTGTACTGTAACTTGTAAACATCGAACCGGAGGATAGCGCAAAATACTTTATTTCCTACTAAATATTCTCCCACGCTGGTCCCGTTGCTCCTGTTTGCTCTCCGCCACTCTGCTACATGTATTGATTTTCCTGAGCTGCCGACCAGTCCCAGGCCTAGTCCAGTCCAGTCTTGGTGATATGCAGCGAGCCTCTTTCTTTTCGACCAACCCCGCTGCAGTAGTACTGTAGCGTGGACGTCACCAATGGGTTATCCTCTGGTCGTTCGGCGGACTGTCGACATTTATATTGACCATATTCTTCCTCCTTCACTCATGAGGCTACCAGCTCAGCTTCGTTTGCGGCTGTATTGTCAACGTAATTAACATAATCATTTGTCCTTTGATTGCAGTCTTCTACTGATTACCGCTAGTAGTAGTGAGTGGCCCCTCAATGGCAGTGAAGATTATTTTACAAATCTGTTTGAATGAAAACAACTTCGCCATTGAAGAGAAAAGGTGGATTTTTTATGTTTTTTAATGCAATTATTGTCCCGGGTCTATAACGAGTGTACCAAGCGTTGGTTTTTTTATGAGTAATTTGACACAGGAACCAGAAGAACAGTTCCAATTTTATTTTCATAACAAATATCATCGGCTGTGGCACATAGGAAAAATGTCAATTGACACTCGCGCATCGAGAAGATGCGTCATTCGTTTGGCAGTGTTTTTTGGGTAATTTCTGTCTACCTTAGTCTTATTGAGTGGTATCTGACCATTCAACGGTCAAGATTTGCATACGAATGGGTAGTTTCCGATCTCTGGGAATCCTGCCACCAGAAAACAATATTTTAAAAAAGTATCACAATCGCAATATCTGTGTACCAAAACTCCTAAACAGTTAGTTGGTTTCGGCTAATTCACATTTTAATTGCTAGTAATTTATATTGCACGAAACTACTCGTTTTAACTCCCTGAGCAAAAGGCGATCATGAGACACATTTGAACATCTAACTAACATCACGTGGTCATTGAATGATAGTGTCGATAGTGCTTTGCGGAACCCCTCTCTCTGTTGCAAAATATCGCACTTTTTGTTCAAAGTTTCCTTACTCTTTTTTTTACAATTCATAGACTAAGATGTCCAAATAATACTGATAGATGATTTTCGAAGAAAATAAACCAAGAAATCCAGGAAAATATAATTTTTGACCGGAAATGTTGCCAGATATTTTTGTGTTTTAAAACGAAATCTACGTTTTTCGGCAAATGAAGCCATTTTTATTTTAAATTTGATAATTTCATCGTGCTTCTTAAAAAATTTTACGTAAGAAACAATTATCACCCCGAGGTTTTATGAAACCAGTTTTGATTTCTCCATTTTATATCAAACAATTATATTTACAGTCAGGTTTTTTTACGCGGATTTTTTACGAGGTTTTTTTACACGGATTTTCGAATTAACGCGGTTTTTTTTACGCGGATTTTTGAATTAACGCGGTTTTTTTACGCGCTACCGCGCTAATTCAAAAAGATTTTCGCGAATTTCCGAATTAACGTGGGTTTGGAACCAGAAACGTTTAAGTGTTTCGATATTTATTTATTTATCAACATCAACAGACAACAGATGTCCCAATGATGGTTAAGTATCTTAAAATAAAAACAGTTATGTTAGCCACAATACAATAAGTACAATACGATACAAACAACAAAAACTTCCTTATTCGTCAAGTTGTAGTAAAAAACACAGAAAATCTACGGCGGATTGTATCACGTGATAAATTAAAATCAAAAACAGAAGATACCTTGTTGAAAACTCGCTGTATGCTGACCAAAGCGCTGTTTTGTCCATAGTTGGTGCGTTGAAAGGGTATCCTCAGCATGGAGTTGTTCCGCAGTGCCCTGGGTTGCACGTTCAGATTAATTGCACCCAAAATAGCAGGACAATCGGTTCTACCCAGCAATGATCGGCAGCGAACATAGCTCTTGCGATGTTTCTTCGCGTTTGGAGAGTCTCTAAATGGATCAGTCGACATCGACTCTCATAACTCGGCAGACGGAACCGGTTTCGGCAAGGTAAACGACGAAGAGCAAAGCGTATGAAGCGGCGTTGAACCGATTCAATTCTTACCGCTCCGTTTTGGTAATGTGGGTACGGAACAGTATTCGAGCGTGGAACGTACTAATGAACAGTATAATGCTTTGAGGCAATACACGCTGGTGAAATGCTTTGTGATGCGGAAAATAAATCCTAAAGTTCTGGATGCCTTATCCACAATGTAAGAAACATGCCGTTTCAACGATAGTTGGCTATCCAATATAACGCCTAGATCCTTCACATGGTCGACTCGTTGGATTTTGGTATCGCCGAGCTTGTAGTCAAAAATTACAGGTTGACGAATACGGCTGAAGGAAATTACCGAGCATTTCTCAGGATTGACAATCATGCAGTTTAGATTGCACCAATTCATGAAGGTGTTTATTTAGTAAAAGACTTAGTCCAAAAAATACCCTTCGCCCACCGAAAGATCCGGAATGACCGTCAAAGAGGACAATTTTAAATACTGATTCTAGAGCGTCTCGGGCTTTTTCTAAAGCCCTTCTTGCTGGACTACTTTACGCGGATTTTTAAAATATCGTGGTTTTTTTACGCGGATTTTTGAATTAACGCGTTTTTTTACGTGGATTTTTGAATTAGCGCGGGTTTTTTTACGCGGATTTTCGAACTTACGCGGTTTTTTTACGCGGTTTTTTTACGATGTACGTATCCCCCGCGTAAAAAAAACCTGACTTTATTGGAAAACGTCTGTTAACTTGCTAACCGAAGAAACAACCAAAGAAATGATTTTAGGGATTTTTCTGCCTTATAAAATAAAATTCAAATATTTTTTTTTGCAGCAGTGTTGCCATTTTTCTTTCTCAATTATTTCCCAACAATTATTTTTTCAACTTAAAGGTATGGGTTTATCTGTCTTCCTTTTTTCTTATTCTTTTTTTCGCACATGGCCATACGTAGCACCTTTTTTCAGTATAGCGTTTAACATCGGTACACCTGGAGATCACCTAACCAAACAGAAACTCAAATCAACCACGTTTTGATAGATGGTCGGCACTTTTCAGACATTATCGACGTTAAAACACATCGGGGCGCTAACATCGACTCGGACCACTACCTAGTGATGGTAAAAATACGCCAAAAACTATCCGTTGTGAACAACATACGGTACCGTTGCCCGCCAAGGTATAATCTCGCGCGGCTAAAGCAATCCGAAGTCGCCGAAAACTAAGCGCTTTCTCTCGAAGTTGCACTGCCAGAAGAGGACGAGCTGGATGAAGCCCCTCTAGAGGCTTACTGGAATACCGTCAAGTCAGCCATCAGCAGTGTAGCGGAGAACGTCCTAGGTCGCGAAGTACCAAGTCGACCGAATGGTTTGACGAGGAATGTCGGCAGATATTGGATGAAATGAACGCAGCGCGGGCAGTATTGCTGCGGAGAGCCACCCGTCAGAACGTGGAGCGGTACAAGCAGAGACGGAGACAGCATTAATCATGAAGAGCATACCCAACTCTTCCAGAAAAAGCGCCGCCAGGAGGAGGAGGAGTACGAAGAACTACAACAGCTGTACCGCTTCAATGAAACACGAAAGTTCTATCATAGATTCAACGCATCCCGCAAAGGGTTTGTTCCGCGAGCCGAAATGTGCAGGAATAAGGAGGGGAATATCTTGACGGATGATCGTGAGGTGATCGAAAGGTGGAGACAGCTCTTCAATGAACATCTGTATGACATACAGGCAGGAGACCAGAACAGCGACGCAGGAGGCTCTGCAGGTGCAGCAAGCAACGGAGATGTGCCACCCCCATCGATAGGCGAAGTTAACACTTGCGTACCCGACCTCTCCGGAGCCGAAAAAATGAAAATTCTTTTACCTGCCATTCCGCAAGATCTGAACCGATTTTGATCGAACCTTTTTCAAAAGATCACAAATTTATCATAGCTTTTGGAACAGTAGGGGACATTTCGAAATTTTCCGTTATTCCGGATTTAGCGAGCACTTGGACGACTAATGGCCGTTCCTGTCCGAGTTTTTTGATATGCCGCAAGCTAGGTCTCGGGACCATTCCCAGAACCGATTTCCGGAACTCGGTCAGTGGTGGCCAAATACCGATCGCAAATAGTGTTGTTTTGCAAAAACTTAGAGTTTGATATGTCGCAAGCAAGGTTTTGCTACCATTTTTAATCTAGCCTGTGTCTCTGGAAGGGTACTTACCCCACGGTTCCTTTCGATAAATCCGAAACAACATGAAATTTCGAAATGTCCCCTACTGTTCCAAAAACTCTGATAAATTTGTATTCTTTTGAAAAAAGTTCGTTCAAAATCGAATCAGATCTTGCGGAGTGGCAGGTAAAAGAATTTTCATTTTTTCGGCTCCGGAGGGGTCGGGTACGCAAGTGTTAATGATGCTATCCGGCGGTTTAAGAACAACAAGGCAGCTGGAAAGGACGGTATCGGAGCGGAGTTTCTCAAGATGGGTCCGGACAAGTTGGCCAGCTGTCTGCATCGGCTGATTGCTAAAAATCGGGAAACGGAATGTCTACCGGAGGAGTGGAAGGATGGGGTTATTTGCCCCATCTACAAAAAAGGTGACAAGCTAGATTGTGATAACTACCGAGCGATCGCTATCCTGAATGCCGCCTACAAAGTGATATCCCAAATAATTTTCCTGCGGCTGTAACCAATAACCAACAAATTCGTAGGGAGTTACCAGGCCGGCTTCATGGGGGGTCAGTCCACAACGGACCAGATCTCTTTACTCTGCGGCAGATCCTCCAAAAATATCGCGAATACAGAGTCCCTACGTATCATCGACTTCAAAGCCGCTTATGACACGATTAATCGTGAAGAGCTATGGAGAATTCTCGACGAAAACGGCTTCTCCGGGAAGCTTACCAGACTGCTGAAGGCTACGATGGAGAATGTACAGTGTTGTGTGAGGATTTCGGGTGGTCTATTCGACCCATTCGAATCCCGCAGGGGACTTCGGCAAGGTGATGGTCTTTCCTGCCTGCTGTTCAATATTGATCTAGAGAGTGTTGTAAGACGAGCGGCAATAGACACGCGAGGCACGATTTTCGTTAAATCCGGTCAATTAATCTGCTTTGTGGATGACGTGGACACTGTCGGCAGAACATTTGAGGCGGTGGCGGATCAGTACACCAGACCTAAATGTGAAGCAGAGAAGATTGGAAGATAACATCGTCTAAAACGAAGTAAATGCTAGTGGGTGGTGCTGAGCGCGACAGTACACGCCTAGGTAGTGCTGTGATAATCGACGGTGATGAGTTTGAGGTAGTCGACGAGTTCGTGAACCTTGGCTCAATGGTAACTGAGAACAACGGTACCAACTGTGAGATTAGGAGGCGAATCATCAGCGGGAGTCATGCCTACTATGGGCTCCACAAGAAAATACGGTCGAATCGGTGAAGAGGACCTGCGAGCGCTCGGAATTTTCGAACGACGGGTGCTAAGAACCATCTTTGGCAGTGTACAGGAGAACAGGAGAACGGAGTGTGGAGACGGAAAATGAACCATGAGCTCGCGCAACTCTACGGTGAACCCAGCATCCAGAAAGTGGCTAAATCTGGACGGATACGTTCAGCAGGGCACGTGGCGAGAACAACGGAAAATTACCCTGCAAAATTGGTTCTCACCTCGAATCCGGTTGGTACGAGACGAAGAGGACCACAAGGAGCAAGGTGGTTAGACCAGGTGGAACATGATCTGGCAAGTACGGAGTGCCCGCGGGATTGGAGGCGGACAGGCATGGACCGATCAAGTTGGCGGAATTATGTTGTGCAGGTCATATCTAAGGATGTACGGCCTTTCAAGTAAGTAAGTAATGATTTTCACTGATAATTGACTCGGGTGACACTCAATATCAGTTTGAAGAGGGTGAGAGTGAAACTGCTGTTGTATCATTTTCATTTTGCAGTGTCGAAATTTCGCAACACTGATCCGGAGTGATTCGCGATTAGGGCGCAAGTAACAAAATGAAAACAAATCGTTTCATTACAATATTGGTTTTGAAAAGACTGACAAAATTCATGGCAAGAATCTTTTCTTTTGTAACAAACGATAAAGTTATTTAAATCAAGTTTTTAGTAGAAGGTGACAGAATAGTTTACCCAAAACAAAAGATACTTTGGAATTATGCCCTTTTCCTTGTTTTGAAGCAACGGGCTTGTTTGCGAAAAATTCTGTAAACAGGCGACAGTAAAGGGCGGATCAACATTATTTTCAAAATGCAGGTGTGAAACTGAAGAAAAAATTAAAACAAGGCGAAAAAAAGGTGAGTGAATCTTGTTGTCAGAATGCTTTGAGGCTCATTTCAAAAGGGCTAAAAGAGAAACGCAAATTTTAAGCATAAATGAGCAATTCTCGCTGAAACCAGGCCACTAGGTGCACAAGGTCTTTCGAATTTGATATAAATGCACATATTAGCTAGGAATAGAGAAAAACGATTATGACATTTTTGTTTGATTGAATTTGTTGACCCCTCGGTCACTAAGGGATGAAATAGTTTCTAGAAAAGTGGTAATTTCAACAATTCTCGATGTTTTATTTGAGCTATATCTCTGAAATTTATTATGAAACCTACTACAAGTAGCACTTTTCTGTAAAGTGGAATGATAGAGCTTTCATTTGGAGTAATCAGACTTATGGCCGCCATCTTGAATTTGACCGCCATCTTAGATTATATAAAAAAATGCAATTTTGGACATGTTCGCAACTACCGATTTTCGATCTGAGACCAGCATTGGAAAGCTGAGAAAAAATGCTATAAGATGCAAGAAAAAAATTTGGTGAGCATCAGTGTTACCCTACCAATTGAACCAATAATAATCAATGAGTGACCATAAAAAACGGCTATATTCGATGTATTTTATTCAAAAAAATTCATAACTTTTGAACCAGTTGATCGATTTTCGATCTTTTTGGGTCAAATTAAAGGTAATTACGTCTAGTTATAAGAAAAAATACCAAAAAATTAATCTGGGTGCATTTCTATGCATAATGTATAAAGTTATTGAAATTTTCGTCTTGTTTTTAAATTGAATTTACTCAAATTTAAAAAATAACATATTTTTGAAAACTCCTCCATTTATAGAGTCAAGTATGTCCTTCAAAATGAGACCAAGAGATATTTTTTATGTTTGCCCCAAAAAAATCACATACAAATGAAAAACGCATATTTTTTGATGAAAAATATTAACAACTTTGAGAAAAATTGAGATATTTACGATGTCAGCATTGCAAATTGTTACTCTTAAAAAGCTCTAAAAGTCGTTCAAAGACAGTTTTGAGATGAAACTTGAAACAAAAAAGTTAGAGGGTAAAATGTGTTTTTTCAATATAAATCGGTTGTTTTTAAAGATAGAGAAAAATTTCCTTTTACAAAGTTACTTAAAATTAATGGAGCTATAACATTGTAGAACAAATTTTTCTTCTATCTACAAAGAAAAAAAAGTTAGATACTATTTTGCATTGAAAATGTTGGTTACCCTAATTTTTGATAATTTTTAAATAAGCGCTTTATCATATGTAACAACTTTGTAGAAAAAAGTTTTTCTCTAAAATGTTGCTATAGAGCTCTAGACCCAAATTTCCCCATAAATTTGGTTTTTGGACCATTGTGCATTGTGTATGCAGATTTTGCTGAAAATTATGGGGTGACGATTCAAAATGAGATTCAATCTCTCTATTATACATAGCAAATTGTCATTATTCATCCGATCTACTACTATACCGAACGGGTTTGACATCACAAAACATTGATCCTCCTTTTTGTACCATAATTCTGTACTTGTCTTTTGTTTCTTCACCATATTGTTTTATGTACCAGGATAAATCTTTTCCCACATATCAAAAAAGTACGTTCACACTCGTCACTGTAAGTGAGAAGTAAGTGAGTCCAAAAATAAATAAATAAATTTTAATAAAAAAAATATTATTTAACATGTTCGTGTTGCATATACACTAAAGTCACTTCTTACGCGGGGGATACGTGCCGCGTATAAAAAAACGCGTGAATTCCGGAATCCGCGTAAGAAAACGCGGAAAAAATTCGGGTACCCGAGTGAAGAGAAACCAAAATTCGCGCAAAAAAAAAAACCGCATAAATTCCGAAATCCGTGTAAAAAAACTACGTAAATTCCGGAATCCGCGTAAAAAACGCGGAAAAAAACCGCGTAAAAAACCGCGTAAAAAGCGCCTTAGCGTATTATTTTCGCTAATCTCAATGCAAATAGTATGGGCGTACTAGTTGTATAATTAACTGATTTCGTTTTATATTGTTATTGTAAGGTTATAACATGCGCATCCATTTGGTCTCAGCATATGGCTACTACGTTGATTGCACGGAATGCATTGGATATTTTGAAACTTTCGGTAAATTCGTTCATTTGGTAGGTTAACACTAATGCTCACCGATTTTTTTTTCTTGCATCTTATAGCGTTTTTTCTCAGCTTTCTGATGCTGGTCTCAGATCGAAAATCGGTTGTTGCGAACACGACCAAAATTGCACTTTTCTGATATAATCCAACATGGCGGCCAAATTCAAGATGGCGGCCGGAATTCTGAGTACTCCAAATGAAAGCCATATCATTCCTCTTTACAGAAAAGTGCTATTTGTAGCAGGCTCCATAACGAATTTCAGAGATATATAGCTCAAATAAAACATCAAGAATTGTTAAATTTTCCACTTTTCTAGAAACTATTTCACCCCTTGGTGACCGAGGGGTCAACAAATTCAATCAAACAAAAATGCCATAATCATTTTTTCTCTATTCCTGACTAATATGTGCATTTATATCAAATTCGAAAGACCTTGTGCACCTAGTGGCCTGGTTTCAGCGAGAATTGCTCAAATGCACAAATTAAATGTAGGTAGTAATGGTGTGGAACTATAAGATAGGTTTATCCTACGTCGATTTTTGGTATTAATGTTAATGTTTTTGATTTCCATTTCAATTACGATTTGAAAATGTACTTGCAAACTTTTAAACTGATGTTTGAATGTTTATGTTGTTTATATTATATATTACAAAACTGGGCTGTAGAAAGTCACGATTCCATCTACTATTACGGGCTTCTGATTTTGTAACCAATTATTTAATGCAAATTATTTTACTGCAAACCTCTCCTACAAACAGTTTTTAAAGAATTTTTTTCTAGCACCATTTAGTATGGTAAGATCTTTTATTAATAAAGATTTATAAACATTTTACTAGCGTAAGTTCAGTTTTCACGGGCCATTTTGAGAACCGTTTGGAAAAAAGAATCTATTGACGCTTATGAGAATATATATTTGGTGGCGTCAAATTGACGCCGTCAATGTTTTGATTGACGCGTCGTTGGTTATAAGGATGTAAACTGGAGACGCCTCTTTGAAGATAACACTACGCTGGCGGAAGTGACATCGACGGAAAATAAACATGGATAAAAAGTCCCACATGCTCATAATGATAATCAGTGTGCAAAAATATTCTTAGCAGCATGCCGACTCAAAACCACAGGCGGCAACGGCGGCGTTAGAAAAACTATCGGCTGCGCACAGATCTACTTGTCATTCCATCTGTAAATAGGTCACGAAATCTGTCTGAAAGTTGAAATCAGAGCCAAAAACTTTGCTTCGCCTGTGTCAACAAGGTAATAAATCCAAAGTAATTTGTAATTTAAAACAGCAGATGTCTTATTTGTTAACTTCCGCATTGCTGTTTAAAAATTTGAGCCAGAGTAATATTATTTATTTCTTCAGCGTTGGAGCTACGAGAATACGTTTGCATTATCTCTAAGCTTAATTTTCGATAATAGAACACTATTCGATTGTATGACAAATTGTATATTTTGCAGACGTAGTTGACCTCATTTCATTGAACATAGAATTTATTTCTCTGCAAAATTGAACGTTGCCAACTTTAGAAAAATGAAACGTATTTCATCAGGGAAATTATTTCTCCTTCACATGAGCTTTTCAAAAAAAAAAAACCAACTGAGGCAGATAGATGAACAATTTGGAGTTTCCCCAAATGTGTGTCCCAAGGACTTTCCCACACTGGTACCCGACTCACTAACACCCATCCATGACGAAACGAGTATTTCATGGCTGCAGCAGCAAGGAGTTTCCTCCTTCCGGCTATTATACCGGAAGGAAAATGCGCTTAATGTGTTCTTTTTTATGGATCGCAAAGTTCTCTTCATCGTACTGCAGCAGTTCTGGTCGTTTGCTAAACGTGAGTGGAGGGGGGTTCTATATCGGGACACTTTAGAAGGATTGCGTCTAATCTGACTTTGAAGAGGAATGCGACACGCATTTGCCGCGCTATGACTTCTACGACTTTCAATTGCGTACTAACACTAAGTTATTAGACTGGTCTAAAATAATACCTTGTCCTACAACCGAAATGTTGTTGATGATGATTTATTCTTCAAAATTGTGTAGCATTCGAAAACTTCCTTCCATTTGAAAAATCCTGAAATCAGAATCTAGAACTTGGTCAGACTAACCTACATGAAGTGCATAACCGGCCGATGGTGGTGGGCTCCAGCGTGAATAGCTCATGAATTATTAATTTCCTCCGTTTAACTTCTAGTGCTGCAGGAATGGAAAGTATGATTTTTCAGTCTTCTTCACAAGTGCCCCTCGCTGTGTGCATATTATACAATTTCTGTGCCGGGCTGCACAATAATCGAAGACTCACCTTTTGCACACGGCCACGGTACCTACGATTCAGGGATTCCCCACTAAACAGTGAAAAGTTGAAAAAAGCGGCGTGAAACTTTCTGGCGTGAATTAATGTCGTTTGTACACGTTACTACACTGCGTCAAAGTCATTCGATTTCCATTTGAATTTCTACGTGTGCAGTTGTCAACGCAGAATATAGTTCAAAAGTCATAAAATTTGTTATTAGAATCATTTGATGGGCGTCCTTAAAAAATCTTGGAATAACGAGTATAGAATGACTTTTCGCTATTATTTTTTATGTTTAGATTTAGCAACTGCCGTGCATAGCAAGTCCATTCCATTAGCATATTTACCAAGATTGAGTTTCTAAATGGAAATGGTAGCTAACCTTCTAAAATTTCTAGCAATAGATGAATTCAACAGCTTCCAAATTTATTGTTTCATCTCACAAGAAGAAAACGGAAAGCTGTTCGAATAAGATAAATTAAATAATAAAAATTTCGCATGGTAATTAATATAAAGTTAAAAACTAATAACTAGAAAAACTATTCTCTATAATCACAATCATCTAAATTTTAGAAACCAGCTAATTACATCGCACCGTGATAATCTGACAATCGTGGCAAGTAATCATGCTTTCCATCATTTTCCTAAAACAACTTCAACCTTTCGTCGTGCAGCGACTCGTGTAGGATGCCCAGTGAAAGGGTACCAGTCATGTTAAATTTCTCCCGATCCACCAAATGAGATTAGGCTAATTTTTGGATTGCTATTTTGACACACCACATCCTGTCGCACCACTCCCATTTCCACTCCATTATGCCAATTGTATGTCCTGCTGCATGATCCCTGGCAGCCGATAACGCGGGAAAATGTGGCGGCACCGCAGGAAATGAATCGACTGACAGGCTGTAAGTTCCGTTCTCGCATGTCTCCCGTTTTGGCATGCTGCGCAAGGCTGTAAGGGGGGTGGAAGTGGAAGGGTGATTCAAAAGTTCGCCTCAGTGTCTCCAGTGCCGCTGGCGGATGGCCCAATTGTGTTGGTGATTGTGATTGCCCACGCGTGTATTGTATGCTCAGTCAGTCGCAATATTGATTGTTACTCAATTTTTCGTATATACTTAATACATCATCGATGAGATTCACGCTTCGACAAAGTGGCGTTTTTTTATTGCGTTGGTGTTCCTGACCTTGAGAGAACAACAACAGTCACGGACGATACGCTAATGACAGTCCGCTGGTTGGCGAAGGGACAACTAGGAAAAACATTGGACATTCGGACCGGTTAGGGCGACTGAACTATTTCTCAAAACACCCGACACTGTAAACATTGAATTCTTTTCGATGTTTTATTGAAATCGTTAGAAGACAAATATCAAATAAAAGTTACCCAGCATCAAATCATGATTTTTTTTTCAATTGCTTCAAATGGAATAAAAATACATCACAACTGTTCCTTTTCAAATATTGTTATAATAATTGCATCATGTAAAATGCTTTCAACTAATTGTACTCAAGTTCCCACGGTTCACCTTACGTTTGACATTGCACTGCATTGTCCCGGGAAATAATGCTGCAACATGAATAAAAATATCCGCCCGACAGAGCAGAGTATAGCATTCTAAAATTAGTCCCATTTCGCACCATAATTATTAGTCTATTTGTTCTGTTTCATTCAGCTTTCACCTTACCCACACCCACTCACTGCGTCGCATGTCGCCAGAACTTTCATAACGTCACGAATGTCACCCATTAGGGGCTGATAGGTAGGTCGTGTGTTGAAAGAATGACTGGAAAGTCTGCAGCTCCTGTCGGACATGAAAAATTCACACAGGCGACAGAAAATCGGGCCAACTCAATAAGCAGCTCACACACATGTATAAAGCTAGCTTCGCGCGGTTGTAAAACGTTGTTTTAGTGCATACGGCAGGCAGACTGATTGTTCTTTCCCAGTAATACAATCCGGATTAATCCAGACAAATTGTTTACGTTGGATTTCTAGGAATGTTGGCTCTATTTATTGTTCCAGAATAAAATTCTAAAGAACTTGGTCGCCAATTCGCCCGGTAAAAACTGAAATATTTTCAATTCGAAGAATTATTACTTTGGAAAAAAATTGCAATTAAAAATGTGACGATGAACCAAAAATTAGATAGGAAAACCCATTCTTCGAGTTTTACTATGTGGCACCAGACAGAAGTTTTCGCCAAAATCTTATTTTAAGTCGGATTCTCTTGAAACTTTCAATGAATAAATTAATACATATGGATTATATTTCAGCTTAATTCCTTAATTCAATTTCCTTTTCGTCGATGAAAGCCCGCACCTTTTTCTTAAGACGCCACATCGCATTTTGTGCAATGGTGGAGTCGACCTTTTTGGTCACTTTCATCCATTCTTTGTTCAACTCCTTGAGAGACTTGAGAGAACAACAACAGTCACGGACGATACGTTAATGACAGTCCGCTGGTTGATTACACTAGACTGCCAATCTAGACATGGACACAACTGGTTGGTGTTACCTGGGCAATGTTGTCATCCGACAATAACTAAGTGAGAAGGTGCGACGCAAACCATACTTCGGCGATAGAGAAAATGCTTCGCCAACCCGAGCGTATGTTCACCAAGAGAGTGCGGCTCAAAACAGCGTCTGATCGTTTACTGTGCGGCTGATCAACGTCCTGCTGTCAGCGTGAGGCTCTGAACAAAAAATAATATGTTATAAGCAACGTAAGAGGTTATACGAATAGGAACAATCGGCATGGACCTAGGAAACAAAATAAGGACTACGATTGAAAACTAGGGCATAGAACTACAGGACATGACAGAAAGTATGGGGTCAGTTCGTGCTCATCTTCCAACCAGAACAGACGCAAGTGCTCTTGATCGCGAGAACAATACGCGTTCAATACCTTTTTGTTTGATTAAGATTGCCGTACGTTGCTATATTTGCTATTATTTCGCAGTGGTTTGCTCGCAACAACATTTCAAAAATGCGCGGGGATACTGTCTGTGTCTGTGCACGATTTGCACATGCATTTCATGTTGAATCAAACGCGATTTGTAAGCCAATCCCAAGCTATGTTGGCTTTGTATTTTTCGGAGCCATTTCTGAATCGAGTTTCCTACGAAAACCAGATAGCAACTTTCCAAATTTGCACTAAGGAGATGCATTTTGGAAAATTCTGCACTGAAGCAGCGAAAGGCAATTCATCACTACCATCCAATATGCAACCGAACACCTCAACTGCTCCCACTCAACCAACCTGTACCTACAGCGAAGCCGAGGCTCCAACCCCGAGGCCACTGGCAAAGACACCACCACTAGCGGAGACACCAACAATGACGAACATAGCAAAAGCAGCAGCTGGAGCGAGCCCGTTACAGCTGGCCGACAAACTCACCACCGTGGACAAAAAACATAACAGACGAAAGAAGACGAAAGTATCGGCGAGCAGTGAAGATGAAACGTGAACTCGGATATCCCATTTTCTGAGGTAATAAGGGCAGAGGCTGCCTCGCCACTCCGAAAATTTTTTTAATCCGTTCGAATAAACAGCAGCCTTCTTTATAATTTTGTATCTGGCACCGTAAAGCCAAGTTGCATTGTGCCGTGTCAAATAAACAACTTATTTAAAAAAAAGGTATGGAAAAGCGGGCACCGGGCGGCTACTTTTTACCAGAGCTGTTTTACCAGAGCACTACCAGCGAACTGGGAATCGGCTTCATAGTACTGGGCAAGATGCGCCAGCACGTGGTGGGGTGGCACCCGATCAACGCAAGGATGTGCGAGTTGAGGAAAAAGGGCCGGTTCTTCAGCTACAGCATCATCAACGTGCCCTGCCCATATGAAGGAAGACCCCATGACGAGAAGGAAGCGTTCTACGCGCAGCTGGAGCAGGTCTATGAGACGGAACGTGAAATTAGTCATTGGGGACATGGATGCTAAAGAAAAACGGGTGGCAATGTACAAACCGGTAATCAGGCCAGATAGCCTGCACGCCGTGTCTAATGATAACGGCCATCGGTGCGTAAACTTTGCGGCCTCCCGTGGTATGGTAGTCCGAAGTTCTTTCTTCCACCGCAAAAGCTTGGCGCAGCTACTCTTGAAGATGGTTAGAGGAGCATTCGATCCGCCATAGGTAGCACTGCTGTAGCGCTACTAGGTACAAGGGCTCCAAATCATAGAAATGACTGGTTTGACGGCGAATGCAAACGGTTAACCGAGGAGCAGAACGCAGCACGGGCGATAATGCTGCAACACCGTACGAGAGCGAACGTGAACGATACCGACAGGCACGGAACAGTTAAATTACAGTCCTCCGAAGGAAGAAGCGCCAGCAAGAGGACGGAGATCGCGTAGCGATGGACGAGCTGTACCAAGCTAACAACACTCGGAAGTTCTACAAGAAGCTAAACAGCTCCGTAAAGGCTTCGTGCCGTAAGCCGATATGTGCAGTGGCTTGGGCGGTAACCTCCTTACAGACGAAGCATCTAAACGACGATACAGTAGAGCGCGAGGACGGTATGGCAACTGATCTAGGTGCATGTGGTGATTATAATCACTTTCCTGAACGTCTCTCCCAAATACTCTGCCGTCGACTATCACCATTTGCGAAGCAGTTCGTGGGGTACTACTAGGCGGGATTCATGGGTTGTCCGCAAAACCAAGAAGCATGTGAAATTTCGTGATAATTGTACCGTTTCTTTCCACGTTTGCTCTTTGTACTGCACCTTCAAGGGCGATGTTGAAAAGTACGTTAGAGAGCGCATCTCCCTGCTTCAGTCCATCCAACGTTACGAACGCGGCTGATGTCTCGCCAGCTACCCGCACGCATGATTTCGATCCCTCCAGCGTCATACAACTCAGCTTAATCAGTTTCGTCGGGAAAACGCGATCCAGCATGATCTGCCACAGCTCGTTTCTCTTCACTGAGTCGTATGCCGCCTTAAAATCCACAAACAGATGGTGAGTTGGTAAGTTGTACCCCGGAATTTAGGAGTTGAAAAAAATCATTTGATATATTTCTACCATTGAAATCTTTTCTCGAAAATTTGAGATGTTTACATGATGGTGCTTTGTACCTGCGAGCGACGATACATATAATGTATAAAGGTCGTCATTTTTCTCGAAAAACTCTAACCGGAGTTCTCTGACAGCTCGGATATCCCTGACTTAAATAGTTCATGGATCATGAACATGTGTATCATCAAAAAAAAAAAAATTGGTATTTGAAAAGTGCAAAGTCAACGAAAAAAATTAAAAAAAAATCACTAAAAACTGGTAGACGAAATATGATTTCGATTCCTAACAAAAGAAACTAGAGTTTGAAATTTCTCCATAAAAATCGATTTCTAAAGCTAATGCAGGGCTGCTAGGTTGATTTTTTTCAACCGATACACTGTTGGTAAAACTCGTTTTCTATTATTTGCTCCCTACAGTTTTGCATGTAAGTTCAGTAATGCTAACGAATCGTCAATTAAAAAACAAATGTTTCAATTTGAAACAAAAATCTTCTGAACATATAAATTAAGAAGAGAGACAGAAATGTGCGAACCTTCATAACTTGAGAATAGATAGTCCGATTTGTACTCAATTTTGTTTGTTGTGTTCGTCCTAACACAAAGCATTTTTGTACGGTGAGAAAGATTGTGAAATATTTAAGGGGAAATTTTAAAAGAAAAAAAATCGATTTTCCAGAGATTAGAGATAGATAGAGATTGGAGATAGAGAACATAATGCATTCTAAGAAGGCGTTGACATTTGGAGTTGATTTGTTTATCAATTGACAACCTTCACTACTGCTAGAGTTTTTTTTTTCACTAAATCGTGAATAATTGGTTATTTTTACGGAGCGGCAATCGAAGAAAATAACTCACTTGTCCACGATTTGTGATTAGACTTTATTGGCTCAAGTAAGTTTTAGTGGCTCAGGTAAGTTGAATGAAATTCAACGGTACCTTTTAAATATTCATCAACCAAAACATATTTGAACTCTTAGACATCTCAGATCCAGCATTCAAAAGAAATTCCTGATAAATCTGTAGATTGTATGAATAAGTCTATAGATTGTATAAATAATTAAGAAGAAATCAACCATCCAAAAGAGTTCCTCAACTGATCTAGATCATCCAGCAATTCCCATATTTACAGCGCACATAATTAATGGTTAAAAGTTGAAAATGTCATTCTCACGCCCACAAACCTGAACCAAACCAACTCATGTAATTGGACAAGATTGGTCGTAAATCCTCTTAAAGCCAATCAACGATACTTGAAGACAAATTCGAAGGTGAGGATGTCCTCATTCCGTAAACGATTTGGCTTTTGAGTTTAAACGTGATGTTTGCATTTGAAATAACTATTAAAAAATCGCAAAGTCAATCTTTGGAAGTGTTAGGAATCAATTTAGGATTCGGATGTGTGATCTAAAAAACTGTTTCTTTTTGTGTGAGTAAAAGAAACTGTTATTTTTTTCAGTAACTAATAAAACCCTAAAAGCCTCGAATATTTAAAATGAAATCATGTGGAATCGTGAATGTTCAAAATTAAATAAAAGAAAAATAGGTGGGACAAAGTCTGCCGGGTCAACTAGTTTCACGATAAAATTGCTGGGAAGAAATTGTAGATTACACTGGTCGATAAAAATGAAAAAAAGTTGCCCTTAAACTCAAACAAGCTGCCTTAAAAAGATTATTGCATATTAACCATTCCTGTGATTTTTTGGTACCCGTAGTTAATGCAGAAGTGCATTAAAAGGCCGCAGAAGAATTGCTCGCCGGGCTCGTCGTTTCTACGTTTGCTGACGGGAACTCAATAAGGTCTCTAAAAAATTTATCTCACTAGGGGTACAAAAATTCATAAACATGGTAAAAACCCTATAATATTTCATTTTTTCAGTTTAAGTTCTTGTGTTTACTAGTGCTATATTGCCAATTGAATACAATAGATATATTAGAAACAACAGTAAACCCCTTTCATATTACTTCAAAATAACTCACAAAATCAATCACAATTATCAATTACAAAAAAGCACTGTCAGTATTAAGCAGGTATTAGACGAAGCAAATGTTTGCTATTTTTTAATACAGATTTTATTTTGTGCAAATAAAAATCGTACCAAAAATAGCAACTATTTGCGTCGTCTAATACCTGCTTTAGTCGAATCGTCCAACACCCTTTTTTGTGATGTACCATATGTACCAGCCACCCACCATCCCCACGGTTGCACTTAATAAATTAAAGGCCGTTTGAGAGTTATTTTTTTTTCGAATCCCCATTACCATCCAAACAGAAAATCGAAATGTCAGTCTCACGGGGCAGCACGAAATGCGATGTCGTTGCCTTCACATTACTTGTCTTGATGGAATTGTACACGTTTTAATTTATAGATTGGAGGTATGGGTCAGCCAAGTTGGGGGGTGTGGAGATGGCACAGGGAGGCCATCACCTTGCACCGTACCGATTCAATGACCATCACGAATAGACCCCATTGCCGAACGAGATAACAGAGCGTTGATAATAAAGAACGGCACTGGAATGCCGAGTTGCATGTAGCAAGGATATTACGGCAAAACAATAACACATGGATACGGACATATGTGCGGAAGAATATATTGTACACGGGTTGGAGGAATAACCATGGTCATTGTTCTTGTGGGTAATTCCTATGGGGTCGTTTCGAACATTAGTCAACATTAGAACGCGTATGTATGGTTGCAACCGTGAAAAATCACTTCGATTAGACGATTCAATATGCATGGTAATTTACCATTGCTAAACGAATGCGTTTATTATTCCATGAGGTTGGAGGTTTCCGTTACGCATCCATCCATTGCCAGTTGAATAAGCTTCCTTTTTCATGTCTTAGCCTTAGGCTTGGGTAATCGGCAAGATCCCTTCGTGCAAATGACGTATGAATCAAAGCGATGATTTTTTCAATAGTCTTTTTTCAAATCTTGTGTCCTGCAATAATGCACTTCATTGTTTTCATTTCCTTCCGTTCAGAATAACCGGAGCTCATAGAACACAAAAAGGCACTATCAACAACCGGTTATGTCAACTTGCGCAGTTTGTTTCCTCAAACAAATTGATAGATGAAGTACAATAACGGCGATAATACCGTCGATGACGACGACAATTTTCAATGTCACGTTCCAGTCGTGACAATTTTAATCAATCTAAATTACATTATCTAGTGCACAAAATCTAGTCGCTGGTGATGTCAAATTGCACTCGTCGCTGCTGCATTCGGTTAGTGTGAACCGTAAATACACAGCCAAAAGCTGAAATTTGATAGAAAACTTTTGCACTGCTATTGTTCAAGCTATAAATTTTACGGTGAAGGTCTTTGAAATGAAAAATTGAGAGCAATCGTCGCGCTTACAAAGCGTTAATTAAGTCATTTGTTTGAAACTTTATGAAATATTGGTTACCTAGAATCTGGAAAAACTTTGTCGGCAGCTATATATGGTTCCTCACCGAAAGCAAAGATCTGTCTAACACCTGCTATCTATTTTTATTTTCAGCTTCCTGAAAGACGTTATTGCTGCAAAAAACTACACATTGAAACCAAGAGTGGTTCTCCCGGATGACTATGTGAAAGGTAATTGATATGAATAGGCAAACATTTCTTAAGCTTTTGTGAGAGTGAGAGAGCCAGCAAAAATCTGTTTTTCCGATACATTCCTTTGCTACCCAAACAGCCGTTATAATGCAGTTTACTACTGAAAAGTGCTGGAAACCACTCAATAATAGCACTGTTATATGACAAAAGAGGCTATCACGATAAACATCATAAAGACTTTTAAAAATTGTCTCTTTTTCCTAACCTGTAAAAGTGAATCGGAATTCTAACTTTTGTCCATACAATTTTGAGATTATGCTTCTTTTCACTTTTCTCCGGTCAGATGCGTATCCGTTACACCTCCGGCTCTCAACCTTTTTTTGTCTGCGTACTCCTTGCCAATATTTTTCAAATCAATTGTACCCCCTGGCTTGGAAAGCTCTCACAGAGTGGGAGGAAGTAGTGGTAGACAATGTTGTGATAGTCTAGTTCAGGCTTCGAATTGAACTATGGTTTGTTTGATTGCTAAAGTCATGTTTTAAGAGCAAGTTTGAAGAAGAAATCATAAAGAAAAAATGCTTTGTCCGCCATTACTGATTTTTCTTTCGCGTACCCTCTAAAGGCTTTCGCGTACCCCTGGGGGTACCCCAGGTTGAGAACCGCTGCGTTACACCACCGCATCATGTTGAAGATCATGTAGTTCTATGATCGAGTTTTGTATCGCTCATTTAATTCTCGCACTTCGTACTTAGAGACTGTTGTTACATTTACTCAGAAGAGACTGTTGTTATTGTTTAAAAAAAAAAAAAAAAAAAAAAAAAACAAAAGTAGTTATAGTACAAAAGGAAATTAACTTACTAAACTCGAGTTGATCACCACCACGCACAGTGCAACGTTCCATAGACAAAAATCAAAAAGGGGATTTCTTATTGAACCATGCTGATATGTTTTATACATGTTTGAGACATACTGGATGAATGATGTCTAAATGTTCTGCAATAGTAAACCGTATATAAACATAATAAAAAGGGAATTAAATAAAAATAATAATAAAAACTAATTGTTATGGCGTTTAGGTCACTTTTTCATCGCCTAGAAATTGTTTGAATATGCATTTCAAGGCTTTTATCTCTTAATGGTAATATTTTTGGAAAATTATCATTTTATGCATCTGTACAAAAATGGCGTTTGAGACACATTTGCGGTTACGTATTTGGCATTCGTCAATTATGCAAATAGTAGCTTTCATCGATACTAAACATTTTTCGTGTCACACCAATTGAAAAAAAAAACTAGAGGGCGTTCCTAAACCACGTGGTCATAAAGAGGGGGGAAAAGACCACGCACGGAGGTGGGGGATTAACGAAATGACCACGTGGACTTTTTTTCTGACTTATAATTCATTGTTGCCACCAAGTCAAGAGCAAAAGCTTTTGCATTTTAAAAATATAGAATGTACTGAATGTTTAATAATGAAAATTTAAAAAATTCAAGCGAATTTTTGGCACTGGACAAACGAAAAGACCACGTGGATAAAGTCGCAAGGGCTGTTGGCCAAAAAACCACGAAAGACGAAGGGAGAGTATGGGGTTGTTTAGGAACGGCCGATAGATTTTGATTTTTTTCCCGCGCTCCCATACATTCAACGCACTGTGCCACGTCGCGGTTCAGCTTGACATAAACGAACTACTTTGTACTTATAAATTTGTTGTTGTTTTTTCTATTTTGCAACTGGTAATTTGTTTTGTTTTTCTGTTATTTTTTATTTCGATTGTTCTGTTCCACGATTTTTTTTTTCTTTATGTTTTCACTGACTTTTAGGGTTTCCGATAGTTCTCTTATTATGTTTCTTTCTATTTATGTATTCGGTAGTCTCCTGCCTCATGATATCCTACAGTGTGGAAAATTCGTTTAAACGCAGCATCATATTTTATTCTTCCGATAATTTGACGAACAATAATAAAACTAAGACATTAGAATATGTTAGCTAACACAAATCATAGTTAATTGCAGTACTGATTTTAATTTCAAATTAACATTCGGCGCTGTTAGAGACAAAAACAGGTTTCAAGGGGGGGAAATTCGTTTAAACGCACACCATTAAGAATCATCAACAGGCTCACCTGCAATATCGAAAACCTTGATGATCTGTCAGCTTAGTATTGTAGTAGTGTTAGTACGCGGAGCTCAAGTTGATGCTGGCTTTTTTGTTGATCTGAGGTTACGAAATGGCGAAAAAAACCTTACTTGAGTGAGTCAGAGCAAAAAGTTGCTATGAAACTTAAAAAAACAGGCATGACTAACCGTGAAATTGCGAGGAGAGTAAATAGATCCGAAACAGTGATTCGAAATTTGCTCAAAAAAGGTGATAAATACGGTGTTAAGAAAAAACTAAGGGGAATACCAAAATAAGTAATCGTGATAGAAACCGCATTTTGGAGCTGGCTGGCACTGGAAAGTTCAACTCGTCGGATATTAAGAAGGAACTTGGACTCCCGATTACCAATAAACGAATTGCACAGATACTGCGTGGATCTGGACATTTTAGGTATACAAAAAAGGTCAAGAAACCGAATCTAACGCAACGTCATATTCAGATGAGACTGGATTTTGCCAAAAGGTATATGACATGGCGAAATGAATGCGATACTGTGATATTTTCAGATGGAAAGAAATCTAGATGGCCCTGACTGTTGCGCGTACTATTGGCATGATTTGAGAAAGGAAACCGGGGTTAAACTGAGCCGAAACTTTGGAGGCGGAACACTCATGGTTTGGGGTGGTTTTTCGCTTCACGGAAAGACTCCGATTTGTACCATTTCTACCAGGATGAACTCGGAAATGTATGTGGAACTGCTGGATGACGTTCTGATTCCATTTATCGAGGATTATATGCCAACAAACTGCATTTTTCAGCAAGATAATGCGGCAATTCATGTCAGCAAAAGAAGTATGGAATGGTTTGCGGAGCGGGAAATCAGGGTTTTGGACTGGCCAGCACGTAGCCCGGACTTAAACCCGATAGAGAACCTCTGGGGAATCCTCGCTCGACGTGTATACCGAGGTGGAAAGCAGTACGGAACAGTTAAGGAATTAGAAACCGCTGTGAGAGACGCCTGGGAGTCAATTTCTGTTGAAACGCTTAAAAATCTCGTAAATTCGATGCCGAACCGAATTTTCGAAACTATTCGTATTAACGGAAAGCAAGCTAAATATTGAGTATTGGTTAATGTTTTAATGTAAATAAATTCTTTGTTATCATTGAAAAATAATGCGTGCGTTTAAACGAATTTCCCTAATTACAACTTATATTTTTCTCTTACCCAGTCTTATTAGAACTTATGATTAAAATCAATAGTGCAAGAAACTATGCTTTGGATAAGCCAACATATGCAACAGTGATAAATTTTAATAATGTACACTAACTCACCAGAACGGTAAAATATAAGACTGCGTTTAAACGAGTTTTCCTCACTGTATATGTAACTGTTTTTCTGTTTATATGTATCGTTTTTTACTCTCTTTTTAGTTATTTCAGGTGTTGTTCATTTTTGATGTTTTTTTCAATTTGCTGTTCTGCATTATTACTAGTTTTCCGATTTTCTATTCTTTTTTCCATTTCCTCTGTTTCACTAGAATTTTCTTGTTTTCGGTTTCCAACTTTCAACTCTGATTTTCTGTTTAAAAAAACAAATAGCAGATAGATCTATTCTTTTTGTTGTTTCACAATTTCTTAACTTTCTGTATTTTTGCATTCTGTTTTGGTCTTTCCCCTGTCGCCATTTTCATATTGATCGGTTTTTTTCGTTGAATTAGTTTTTTGTTTTTTTCTATTTTGACTTCCTAATTCACTGTTTTTTAATTTCTCAGATTTAATGTTTCTCTATTTTTTGTTTCATTTTGCGTTCCAGTTTTTTGTTTATGGTTTTTTCCCACTGTTTTCTATTTTCTGCTTTTCGTTTCTTATTTCCTTTTTTATGTTTCATGCTTTATGTTTCATGTTCTTCTGTCCTTGGTTTCTGTAATTTTCAAATTTATGTTTTTTTTTCTTTTTCCATTTTTCTGTATTTCAATTATTCTGTTTTATTTTCTTGTTAGCGATTTTTTTTTATTTTTGGTAATTTTCATTTTCAGGGTTTTCGTTTTTTTGTTGTTACTTACTTACTTACTTACTTAGATGGCCGTACGTCCTAAGACATGGCCTGCATAACGTGGTTCCGCCAATTCACTCGGTCCATGGCTGCCTGCCTTCAGTTGCGCGGGCACCCGGTACTTTGCAGACCGTGCTCCATCTGGTCCACCCATCTCGCTCGTTGCGCCTCTCGCTTTCTCGTTCCCGCCGGATTTGAAGTGAACACCAATTTTGCAGGGTAGCTATCCGGCATTCTAGCTACATGCCCTGCCCAGCGTATCCTTCCAGCTTTAGCCACTTTCTGAATACTGGGTTCACCGTAGCTCGTGGTTCATCCTACGCCTCCACACTCCATTCTCCAGCACACCGCCAAAGATGGTTCTTAGCACCCAACGTTCAAAAACTCCGAGTGCTCGCAAGTCCTCCTCGAGCATTGTCCACGTCTCATGCCCGTAGAGAACGACCGGTCTTAATAGCGTTTTGTACAGGATACACTTGGTGCGAAGACTCAGATTTTGCGACCGTAGTTTTTTATGGAGCCCATAGTAGGCACGACTTCCACTGATAATACGTCTCCTTATCTCCCGGCTGGTATCGTTGTTCTCAGTTACTCTTACTCGATTTTCTCAGAGATGGCTGGACCGATCTTCATGAAATTAATTGCAAATGAGAGTTAGTTGCCTTAACCCTCAACTGCCCTAAAGTTGCCCTAAAAACCCTTAACTTTTGAATTTTATATAGATTGAACGTGTGGTTCAAAAGTTATGAAAAGAAACGTCTTCTGAATTCTGTTTAATTTCATTCATGTTTCTCAGAGATGGCTGGACCTATTTCCACAAAATCAGTGTCATATGAAAGGTCTAGTTACCCCATAAGACCCTATTGATTTTTTTTTGTAATCGGAATATTACTTTGCCTGTTATGTTTAGAAATGTGAAATCTAGCTATGAAAAGAAACATATTTCGAAGAATACATAAACTCACTCACGTTTCTCAGAGATGGCTGAGCCGATTTCACGAAATTAGTATCAAATGAAAGGTCTAGCTGACTCATAACACCCTATTGAATTTTACTGTAATCGAACTGTAACTTCGTCTGAAATGTACCGAATTGTGAAAATCACGAAACTTCATTATCTCAGAAAGTACACAACCGATTTGATCAATAGTATTATCAGATGAACGGACTAGTTAAGGGTTAACTGATGAATTATGATTTAACACGTGGTTTCAAAGTTTGGCTGCCCTAAACGTTCCCATTTCATTTGATTATAATCGAACTAAGCAACCGTTATGTATTTTTTTTTTTTTTTTTTTTTTTTTTTTTTATAGACGCTTTAACCTTTTCGGTCATTCGCGTCTTCTGAAGTTTGTTTATTCGACTACGGTTTTACAATTTAATAATGATATTACAATAAAATTACAGGAGTTTGATTAAATCGATATCTTCCATAAATTTAAGCAATTGATTTTCAGCTTGTTTATTGTTTCCTAATACTGTGCTTAAAGATCCTAGAATTTTGTAGGATTTTCTATGTCTAGCTAGAGGTATACAATCAGTAATAATGTGTATCAGTGTCAATCTTTCGCTACATTTTGTACACTGAGGAGCGTTACTGTGAGATGATAAGAGGTACTCGTGCGTAAGCCGGCTATGCCCAATTCTAACTCTAGTTAGAGCTCTTTGCTTATATGTATTTGTGTGGTCTTTCCATTTGCGCACACTATTCTTTATTTTGTTCAGTTGTGTACCCGGGTTAAGTGTGCTCCAGTCTAATTGCCAAGCTTCCCATATCTTTCGTTTTATCATTTTATTTGCATCAACTTTTGGAAGTTTCTCGTATACGATGTCTGAAGTTCTGCCCTTATTTGCCAACAAATCCGCTGCTTCATTTCCAGGTATTCCACAGTGTCCTGGAATCCAAACCAGACATATGTCTTTATTGACAATATCGTTTTCACAAGCTTGAACCCATGGATTTTTAGACGAACCGGTTTCAAGTGCTTTGAGGCTACTTGCGCTGTCTGAAAAAATTACCGTTTTTTTATTTGTTGGGGAGTTTAAAATTGCTGTACGAAGTCCCATGATTTCTGCTGACAGTACGGAGCATTCGTTATTGATTCTGCCACATATCGAAATGTCTTCCGAATGCACTCCGAAACCAACCTCACCATTCTTTTTTGAACCATCTGTGAATATTTTATAGTGTTCGGAGAACTTATCATTTGTAATTTGTCGATAAACCGCTTGCACTTTCCGTGGGTTGTCTCCGGCTTTTACCATGCGCAACATAGACCAATCTACTTCAACTGCTTTCTGATCCCATCGTTGATCACCCATTCGCCATATACATGTAATTTTTGGGAAGTCCGAATCTGTTATTGCAGCAAACGATACTTTTGCTCTTTCTATCACTGTAAGATTATCAGCTCTGTTCATTTCTAACAATCGTATAGCGGTTTTGGCTTCAGTTAAACTGGCGAGATATTCCAATGGTAGTTGCCCTGCTTCGCACATTATGGATTTGATAGGACTCGTTGGAAATGCACCCGATGCGATTCGAATCGCTTTATTGTATAGTGGACAAAGTATCGGTAGAACATTATCTCGCCTTCTACTGGCTAATGGAAAACCATATAGGAGACGGGGAACTACCAAACTACGTACTAATCTGAGTAATATCTCCCGAGATCCACGCGTTTTCCCTGAAACGATTTTAAGTATGTTAACCGCGCTGGAAGCTGATTTCCTTCTCGCCCCCGCATACTTTTTAAAATCAAATTTGCAGTCGAGGATTACTCCAAGGACCTTCATTTGTTTCACTATAGGGACCTCAATATCATCTAATTTCACATTATCTATTGTGCCCCGATGGCGGCGGTTATAGCATGCGTGAAGCAATTGACATTTGGGTACAGAGACGCGAAAACCAACCGACGATAACCATTGCATTGCACACTCTGCCGCTTTTTGAATATTTGCCCGCAGACATTTTCTATAAGCTCCAACAGCTACCAAAAGAATATCGTCTGCATAAACAAACACCTTAATATTCTTCGGTATGACTTTGAATAGAGGATTAATGGCAATCAAAAACAGAGTGACTGAAATGACGGAGCCCTGGGGAACTCCCCGAGATGTGTGGCGAACTGATGACATGCACGAGCCAACACGCACCATGAATGTTCGATCTTTCAGAAAATCTATCAAATATCGAAACATTCGACCAACTATCTTCATGTTTCGCAATGACGAAATTACCGCCGACCTATCAACCGTATCATACGCTTTTGATATATCTAATGACAGCAGTTCACAGTGTTTATTTTCTTTCAATGGGCCGTCAAGATGATTCTCTAGCTCTGCAAAATAGATATCCGCGCCAAGGCCTGCTCGAAAAGCATATTGCTTAGGATTAAGGATATTTCTTTCTTCTAATTCAAACATTAATCTTCTGTTTACCAGTCTTTCAAGCACTTTAGCAATACAACTTATCAATGAGATAGGGCGATATTCTTCTGCTCCACCCTCTTCTTTTGTTGCCTTTGGGATAGGAACCACTACCGCTTGTTTCCATGTCGAAGGGATCTTTCCTGAAGCCCACACACTGTTAAGCGTGGCAAGTAAAGATGTTTTACCCGAAAGGGGGAGATTTTTTATCAAAGGATAGCTTATTCCATCTAAACCAGTTCCTTTACTCACGCATTTACTTAGTGCCCATTCTAATTCATTTAGGGTAAAGTCTAGATTATAATTCCCATTTTCCTCGAGCTGTGTTTCATTTATACCCTGACAGTCTTGTGTTGCCAAATCATCTAGACAAGTTTGTGTGTGCGAGTTATTAGAATTTGAAACGGACATATACTGATTAGCTAACTCGTCAGCTACTATTTGAGGGTTGTCTGTGAAAGTATTATCCGTTTTTATGTGAAACCTTGGAATTCGATATCGACCCTGCAAAATTCCTATCTTTCGCCATATATCAGAAGTCGTGGAACTGGGGTTTATTCCTTCCACAAAACCTATCCAACTCTCTTTTTTAGCCTTTGCAATAATAGTGCGCGTGTTATTTCGTTCCGATCTAAAAAACTGTAACGCTGCAGGGATACGACTATCGCCTGTCTCTAATTTACGCAGGGCGCGAAGGGCCTTACGTCTTTTTTTCACTGCTGTTGCCACTTCATCGTTCCACCAAGGAACTCTCTTGCCTACAACTCTACCTGATGTTCGGGGGATACACGTCAATGCCACGTTACCGATCAAATCGGAGAGCTCTTCCGGTGTGTAACATTTTTTGGGGTTAATGATCGCATGTATTTTGAACCGATACTCATTCCAATCTGCGTTATCGAACATCCACCTAGGAATTCCTTCGCTCGGTTTGAGAGATTGTGTAGAAAATAATAAAATCGGAAAATGATCGCTTCCATTCAGATCGTCAGCTACACACCAACGAATGTTAGTATTACGGTCTGAGGTTATAGACAAATCTACTGCAGACTCTGCGCCATTAGCCAAACTGAGAAAGGTAGAGGAACCATCGTTCAAAATATCCAAACAATATTTATCTACTGCTCTGATAACTATTTTGCCGCGAAAATCGGTCACACTACCACCCCAAATCTCTGAATGGGCGTTGAGATCACCCATTATTGTGAAAGGCCGTGGGAGCTGATCTACTAATTGGAATAACTCTTCTTCCAAACCATTATTTTCATGCGAAGGGGGAATATACAAAGATACATAAGTTCTTCGAGTTGGCAATTCAACGGTTACGGCGATTGCTTGTAAAGACGTTCGTAATTGAATTCTTGTGAAGGGCAAATCTTTAAGCACTGCGACCGATACACCACCCCAACCGGTAACTTGATTGGGTGGGGAGCACATGTACGAATAATCGGGAGAAAAGCTTGGGCAATTTGACGGGCAAATTGTTTCTTGTAAACAAATGACATAGGGTTTATATTTAAGTACTAAGCACGAAAGCTCCGCTCTTCTAGCACGGTAACCTCTTACATTCCACTGTAACGCTAACGATATTGGTTTTGTTGATAAATCACAGTGAGATTGTGTAAGTCTACCTGTAGCTTTGCTGTTTTTAAAACTATTGTTCACAGTATTCTTTGTATTGAAACTAGAGACTGATGCGAATGTAATGCTAAAGTGAATATATTGGCAGACTTACTGCAGGTTTACGAATCGGGTGTGTTCACTTATACAGATTGATCCTCAAGGGTTGGAGAGACGCATGTACGAGAATAAACGACACTGCTGCTAGGGGGTGGTGAGGGGAACTTACCATCGTCATGATTCTTACTGTTTTCTACGTATTTCTTCTGGGGTGGTGATAACATTCTCGGTGAAGATGGTGTTGAGTTGTCTTGTCGGCGTTTCATTGATTTGGCGTCCGTCTTGTTGTCGACTTCCATACGCGGTATTAAAGCTGAGTCAAGGTTTGAGTTCTGCTGTACGGTTGCTTCGGGCTTGTTGGAGATCGATGCGGCTGTTTTGAATTTTTTTAACTCTGCTACCTCCCTAATCATCCTTTCAAGTAAACCACGTAGTTTTGTTATTTCTTCGTCCTTTGCTTCTAACTTCTTCATCATATCGGTGTACATCGAATTTTTGGCCAATTCAAAACGGTGTTGAACCCTATTGTTTTCTGCGGGAGCTATTTTCTGTTGAGCTCCATATCTCCTTCGAGCTTCTGCAAATGACACATCTTCATCGACTTTGATGTGAACGATCGCGGTTTCTGCCATTTTGATCGCACATTCCCTCGCTCGTGCGCTATGCGCGCCATTGCAATTTACGCAATGAGCGTCAGCAGAACAAGGCACTGCTTGTTCATGCTCTTGTGAGCATATCGGACATATAGATTTAGCTTGACAATTGCGTTTGGTATGCCCGAATCGATGACAATTACCACATTGCAATGGAGATGGGTAATACGGCCTTGTCTTAGCTCTTACGTAACCAAAGTAAACAAACTGAGGAATAGTGGTTCCCTGGAATGTAACGATCATTGTAGGAGTTGGAATTCTGGTGTTTTTCTTTTTATCCCATGTAGTGAATCGTTTAATTTCGAGAACACGTTGTGGACGGAGCTCTTCTAACAATTCATCATCGGCCATCTTTATACCATAAGAACATGTTACGATACACTTTTGGATATTAAGCGTTTGATGGAATTCGACAACCACCTCCGTACCGTCAATTAGCTTCGTAAGTTCCAACAGGGTTTTAACTTGCTTGGTTTGTCTGACCTTGAGAATATAGCGTGATCCTCGAGTTTCAGGTCTGGCGTCTTCAATGTTACCGGCCACTAATTCTACTGATTTCTTGATCAAAAACGGATTGTCGGGAAGTTCGCCTTTTGTCGCTTTCATGGACAGGATTGTCAATTCACCGTTGTTCGGATCCATCCATTCCGGCAAACGCCTGTTAGCCACGCTTCCATCTACTGTTCTGGAGCCTATTGTAGTTGTGTTCGACCATTTTGTTGCAGCATTCAGGTCCGGAGGGATTGTAGCCTCCATCAGCCCCGGGGTAAACCCGGAGGCCATCAGGTAAATCGCGTAGATTCTTGGGTACCAACCACTAACCTTCCTTTCGGTACGTTCTGTGGTGAACGCTTTAGATTCTGTCCGTACTTCTTCACAAAAGATTCACAGTGTGTAGAACAATAGTTCGCTTGCCAATTATAAAGAGACAAAGAGGTTGAAAACTCGCTTTGATCAGAAGACTCTAACGCACGTCTGCTCACCACTGACGACAAAAGCGAACTGACCGTTATGTATTAAATTGTCAATAAAACAACGAAATTCTATTATCTCAAAGATTACACGACTTATTTGAACATAACTAGTGTCATACGAACGAGTCATCTCTCAAACTTGCAAATAACAAACTTCATAACAATTTGATATGTGGTTCAAAAGTTATGGAAAGAAAAGAAATTCAAAGGCTATTTAAAAATATACCTGCTTTGATCAATATATGTGGCCACAATATAATTTAAATGTGGTATCGTACCATTTGAATGTTCCCGGTATCGCACGTGATTGAATTGTTCGAAATTAAGAGTCATTTCTTTTGTTTCGCTATTTTTTGAGCATTTACATTACATCAAATTTCATATTTTATACTTCTATTACAACATCATTATTTTAGAACCCAAAAAGTGAATACACATTTATTGGATTGAAGCGTTCATGTCAATCTATTTTTACAAATAATAAGTTTGAATGAGAAAGGCTGGGTCTGACCGCTAGGTGGATTAATTTAGGTTTTTCCTTGAAGAGTTGTACTTGCTGCCTCCGTTTCAGTCTATATCGCTCCACATTCTGACGGGTGACTCTACGCAGCATTGTTGCCCGAGCTGCGTTCGTCTCATCCAAAATCTACCGACATTCTTCGTCAAACCACTCTTTACGTCGATTCGGTTGAACGTGTCCCAGGACTTCCTCCGCAGCACTGCTGATAGCTGTTTTCACGGCATTCCAGCGATCCTCTAGAGGGGCTTCTTCAAGCGCTCCCTCTTCTGGCAGTGCAGCTTCGAGCGATGACGCGTACTGTGTTGCGATGTCGTGTTGCTTCAGTCGCGCGAGATTATACCGTGGCGGGCGACGGTACCGTATGTTATTCACAGCGGATAGTTTTTGGCGTATCTTAACCATCACTAGGTAGTGATCCGAATCGATGTTAGCACCTCGATGTGATCTGACGTCGATAATGTCCGAGAAGTGCCGACCATCTATCAAAACGTGGTCGATTTGTGTTTCTGTTCTTTTCGGTGATCTCCAGATGAGTCTATGGTGGAGGCTATGCTGGAAGAAGGTGCTACGTATGGCCATGTTCTTGGAGGTGGCAAAGTCGATTAGTCTGAGGCCATTTTCATTCGTCAGCTGGTGTGCACTGAATCGTCGAATCACCGGTCTGTACTCCTCCTCCTGGCCAACCTGAGCGTTGTAATCCCCGATGATGATCTTGACATCATGTTTTGGGCAGCGGTCATATTCACTCTCCGACTTCGCGTAGAATTCGTCCTTGTCGTTATCGTTACTTCCGAGGTGTGGGCTATGCACGTTGATAATACTAATGTTGAAGAAACAGCCTTTGATCCTCAACCTGCACATTCTAGGGCTGATTGGCCACCACCCGATCATCCGCTTCTGCATCCCTCCCATCACTATAAAAGCTGTTCCCAGCTCATGTGTGCTTCCACAACTCTGGTAGATGGTGTGACCATCCCTGTACGTACGCACCATCGTCCCCTTCCAGTATACCTCCTGCAACGCTACGATGTTGAACTTGCGGGTCTTCAATTCCTCGGAAAGCACGGGGGTACTTCCTAGGAAGTTGAGAGATCGGCAGTTCCATGTTCCGAGAATCCAGTCGTTAGTCCGTTTTCGTTGCCTAGGTCCTAGCCGATTGTTCCGGTCCGTACTTAACGTTATTGCTTTCGTTGCTGTTGTTTTTTTAATGGTGCGGGCTTGCAAGGCCAGCGACCAACCCCACTATGTCACAGGAGGGCCATCGTAGTGCCATTGTTTCCTTTTCCTTTTCCATATCCTATATCTTGCTGTTTTCTGATTCCTGCATTTTTTTCGCATTATTTTGTTTTTCTGTCTCGATCTCAGCATTCGCCGTTTTTTCTTATTTTCTGGTTTTAAATTTCGTTAGTCTCCGTTTTTCTTTATTGCTTTTTATTCTTCATTTTCCTAGTTTCTGTAATTTTTTGTCACGGTTTTTGAGTTTTCTTTATTGTATGGTTTACAGGTTTTACCTTGAATTGTTCTTTTTCTTGCTTTCTGTTTCGTTTTATTACTTTTTCTCTAATTTTATTTTTCTGTTCTTCTTTTTTTGCTTCTATTGTTTCGGTCTTTTCTGTTTTTTTCTGATATTTTATATATTCTAGTTTATTTTGTTTTAATGCAACTCTTCTTCCTCTATCTTTTTTTTGTCTTACGACTACATTTAAAACATTTCAAAGCAGGCAGTGTATGTAATTAAGCTCAGGCTTAGAAAAATACCTCACTCAAACTTTTTCACATCCAACGTTGATCTCGAGCTTAGAGAGATTTAAAATTACTGTTTTTTTTAACCCTCTCCCGCTCACGAGGTTTTTCATGATTTAAAAATACTTTCCGGGCCAATTTAGGCAAAATACTGTGCAGGGTAGTTGAAATCACTGTAAAACATTGTATTTTGAAGAAAAAAGCGAATTTTGAAATGGTGCTCCAGAGCACCTATGAGCACAGCAGGGACTTTTTTAAAAACACGAAAAAAAATTTTTTGTGATAGTTTTTGAATAATTTATTCAAATACTATAGGAAATAATGAAAACAACGTAGTTTTCGAAAAAAAACTTGACTTAGTCAGTCATGATGATAAAAGGACGAATTTTGAAGAGCTAGTCATATCCGAGTTCTCCTCTTTTCTTCATCTCTGAGTTGTCATGTACCTAGATTTTGGCTTGCAGCTTTTCCCAGAAATTTCATTAAGTTTTCATTTTTGGTCCGCTTTCAATGCCTTCAGACCCACTTTCATTTCTTTCCTGGCCCGTTTTGCTGATGTCTTTACTTCTGCCTCGTTTGTCTCGGAAAAACACTTATGAACTTCATCTGGTAATGGATGTATCGCAAACATAGTGACTTCATCTTCAATGTCGCTTCCCATCTCATCAGCTTCTGATTCATTCCCTTCTAGAATCACCACGTAGTGAGAAGAACGGCCAGCAAAAATATGAAATCACATATATAGTTTATTTAAGGCCATCGGTTTTTTTGTCTCCTGTATGCCCAGTGGTGCTCTGAGGCACCATTTGAAAACTTATGGAACAAGTGAACAAGAACAAAAACTGTTAATTTTATGGACCGTAACACTCAATGAACAATAGATCTACGTAAAAGTTATTTTTATTATAAAAACGAATAACGAATGTTATATAAAAACAGTTGCTAAAAACACACATTATTTTTTATCGTAAAATTCGGACTTTCTTCTGTAGTTTTCTTGATAACAGTTAAAACATTGAATCAAGCTGACATTTGATATGCCAAGTTGAAAGTACATTAGAAATGCAAGATTTTGTAGAAAAAAATAATTCAAAATAATTTATTTTTTGTCGAGGTATGGTCATTACAATTCTTGGTGCTCTAGAGTCACCATGAGCGGGAAAGGGTTAATCTATTTTTACCATTGTAGAATCTCATGAGTAGCTGTCGTAGTTGTGTTAGTTTTTCAGTATTTACATCGAAAATTGTGAATTTTGGCCTTCTACTGTTAGTCTAGATAAATTTCTGAAAAAAAGTAAATAAATACCGTCAGCTTTTCTTTTGTTTCTATTTTGATCTTTCTTAATTTCTTAATCTGTCTTTTCACATTTCTGCAGTTTGACTGGTTTTATGATTTTCTTACTTTGATCTTCTGTTTTACGGATTTTAAGTTGCTAAGATTTTTATATTTCCCTTTTTTTTATATTTCGTTTTGTATTTTGGTCTTTTGTTTCAATTTTTTGTCTATGGGTCATTCCATACGAAGTGTACATGCCACTTGGACTCGACCATCACAGATTTTGTTCAAAGTTGGGGGAATTATTCATCTACTGTCACTTTGGAAAAATCCCAAATTTGGTGTCAATTGGAATACCCCCCGCTCTGTGGGACCCCTCTTTTTATTGCAAAGTCGCGCAATTTTTGTCAAAAATCTCTTTTTCTTTTTCTTACAATTCATAGATGTCCGAAAAATACTGATAAATGATTTTTGAAGAAATTAAACCAAAGAATCCATAAAAAATATAAGTTTTAACCGGAAGTGTTGCCAGATAAATTATTTTTGTATTTGAAAAATAAATTATCATTTTTCAGCAAATGCAGCCATTTTGATTTTAAATTTGATAATTTCATCGTGTTCCTTGGAAATTTTCACATAAGAAACAACTATCATCCCAAGGTAATATGAGCCAATCTCGAGATATAACATTTCTACGAAAAAAGTTGTAAATTTCGTAGTTATTTTATTTTATAATTTATAGACGTAAGACACCCGAAAAATAGTGATAGGTGAATTTCAAGGAAAATAAACCAAGGAATCCGAAAAAAAATATTGTTTTTGCCCGGAAGTGTTGTCAGATAGATTATTTTTGTATTTTAAAATTAAATTTGCATTTTTCGGCCAATGCAGCTAATTTTATTCTAAATTTGATGGTTTCATCGTGTTTCTCAGAAAATTTTACGTAAGAAGCACTTACCACTCCGTGGTAATATGAGCCAATCTTGAGATATAACATTTTTACGAAAAATTAATTACGAAATTCAGAACTATTTTCGTAAAAACGCTATATCTCGAGATTGGCCCATATTACCACGGGGTAATAAGTGTTTCTTGAAATTAGCTGCATTTGCCGAAAAATGCAAATTTAGTTTTGAAATACGAAAATAATTTTTCTGGCAACACTTCTGGTCAAAAATTTTATTTTTTCTGGATTCCTTGGTTTATTTTCTTCAAAATTCACCTATCACTATTTTCCGGGCGTCTTACGTCTATAAATTGTGAAAAAAATTAATTACGAAGTTTACAACTTTTTTCGTAAAAATGTTATATCTCGAGATTGGCTCATATTACCTCGGAATGATAGTAGTTTCTTATGTGTAATTTTCCAAGGAACACGATGCAATTATCAAATTTAAAATCAAAATGGCTGCATTTGCTGAAAAATGTTAATTTATCTTTCATATACAAATACAAATTTTCTTCAAAAATCATTTATCAGTATTTTTCGGACATCTTACGTCTATGGATTGTAAGAAAAAGAAAGAGATTTTTGACAAAAATTGCGCGACTTTGCAATAAAGAAGGGGGTCCCACAGAGCGGGGGGTATTCCAATTGACACCAAATTTGAGATTTTTCCAAAGTGACAGTAGATGAATAATTCCCCCGACTTTGAGCAAAATCTGTGATGGTCGTGTCCAAGTTTGTGCTTTTTCGTGGTCACTTCGTATGGAATGACCCCTATTGTTTCCTATTTCTTGTTTTATGTGCTTTTTCGATTTATGTATTCTTTCAATTTTTTTTGCATTGGTTTTGCGCACTTTATTTTGTTTTTTCCTTAATTTTTGTACTGTTTCATTTCCATTTTTTATTTTCAGTGTTTTTTCTTCTCTATTTTTTATGTTCACGTTTTCCTGACTTTATTCGGTACTTGATTTTTGCGTTTTACATCGTTTGTTTTCCTGTTTTTTCTTTCTGTTTCATACTTTTCCGTTTTTTTATTACATTGTGTTGGAGTATTTTCATTTTCGCTGTTTAGTTTTTACTATAGTTTTTCTTATTCTATCCAGTTTTTAATTTTTTTCTCGTTCTCGTTTTTCTGGTTTGCTTATTTTCCAGATTTTTGTTTTTTTTTTGTCAACAATATCTGTTGGTTTTTTTTTCGTGTTGGTTTCATTCTAAAAGATTTGCCTTTTCAGTTTTAACACCATGCCGATTCGTCATGCATTGGCAATGAATATAAACAAATCGCAAGGTCAATCATTGAAAGTATGTAGAAACAATTTAGATTTGCAATGCCTTCAATGTTCAAAGTTAAAAGACTAAAGGGAGAAAAATTATAGGGACATAATTTGCCAGGTCAGCTAGTTAGAAATAAATGTGTGACATAAAAATTTTGATTAATATGTCTGACGCTGCTGCATGCAGTACAGTGCAATCTGCAAGCATTTCGAATCGCATTTATTTCAGTCAGCTTTCATCAGCACGTGCGATGCGCTCGTACTATCGCACTATCTGATCTCAAGCTTCTTTTCGCTCATAAAGCAAAACTGCAAACAGTCGAGAATCGTACGAGTTGGCGAAGTCAGTGGCTGGATGTCTGATGATTTTGCTCATAATCGTCGAATGATGGATGTCATTTTTCTAAAAATCGTGTTGAATTTAGCTGGTATAAATTAATTATGTACTCGTTTTTTTTATCTGTAAAACACATACATATTAGCGCTCTTTTTGTCGGAAATTTTTTATTACCCGCTTGTTATTAGCGTACATCCATTAATGCTTATCAGTTTTCAAGAAAACACAGGCACATGCAAACTTTCATGAAAGCTGAAATCGCGCACAGTTGTATTATATCATACTTGACTGTTAGTAGCATCGGCTTGCTCACCTCACACGACTCAACCAATTAAAAGAATGAAATAATAACTAGTTTAGTTTATATTGCTTCTAAAGAAGCTTGCGCGCGGAATTGCGTGGAGCGGATTCATTGATCGATCGACTAATAAAGTAAATGTGTCGTACAAGATTGATAAAATGTCCAACATATTATATACATTTTTTTATTGACTGTCAAACATCTCATTTTGTGTTCATGTCTAAGTTTGCCTTATTCTAATAATATTTTCACTAGCTAAATTTAGGTTGCAGCAGAAAACCAACCCGAAAAAAGCGATTCCCACAAATCAAATTGAACTGAAACTCTCGGGGGACGACAGCAGCAGCGTTTCGTTTATTTTCACGGAATGCAACAAGAAGGCACGAACGTACAAGACAGAATTTCTCGTTTCGAGTTATTGTCAAGGCCATGCAAATTTCATTGACCAAATAAAATAGAAAAAAAATCTTTGGCACGTGCCTAATCGCGAAAAACCCGTTGCACCCACCAATTAATATAATCTTCAGGGTTGGTTTGAATCCTCTGCTATCTGGGCTGAGCTTCAATGTTATCTTCTTGTAGAAAGCGGTGGTGAAGCTAAGGTTAGAATTAAATAGAAATATTGGACTCAATTCCGTATTTCGTCAATCAAAAAAAAATTAAAATGAAACATAGAATTACTCTAAATATATGAGTATTTTAGTATTTTTAATATTAAATAGATAACATATTGAAACATATTCCACTATCCTTGTTATACCTTACAGAAGTGAGGCCGCCTTCGAAAAAGGGCACACCGGTGGTAGTGGAGTTTAGCATATTCGTCGTGGACATTAACTCGATCAATGTGGAGGACATGGATTTCAGGTAACCCGAAACTGACAGACTAATACATGATATCTAATAACGAAAGTTTCCTCCTTTCTTCCCTCGCATTTCCAACAAACGTACATTCCTGCAGAGTAGATATGTTTGTGCACCAGAAATGGGTTGAGTCGAGGCTGGATCTGCATGACGACATCTTCGAGGATGGTGATGACCACGTGATACTTCCGCCCGAGTTCTTCGACAACCTCTGGCAACCGGATCCGTACTTTCTGAACTCAAAAATTTCAGGTTCGTAGTTTGTATTTTTTTTTCTTTCATCCTTTCATCACTCAGTTGCTAGAGTGCCAGGTCAACTGCCGTATGTCAGATGTCATCTCATTGGTATCGTTCCAGAATTAATGTGTGTTATTATGGGAATTAGGCGTGCATGATTTAAATATGATTGTCTTTCAACTGTAAATATGTCATCGCTATGGTAGTTTCCGTAGCCAGTGGGTTCAGTACAAGCACTTCAGTTTGCTTTTGTGATTTTATGTTGGTTTTCCAAAAAGGCTTGCTAGAAAATAATAAAAACTTTTGGTCAAACTCCTATACTAAAAAAATATATTCATGCTTCATTTTTTTATTTTTTTATTTATTATTCTGCAACAGACATTAAACGTCGTCAATTTGGTCTTACAGATCCCAAGCAGCGAATAAATTAAACTTGTTTCGAATATTTCAACACACGAATAAAAGCATATTAACGAAAAAGTTTGTCCACACAAAATGCACGCCGCACTGAAAACTCTCGGTTTTCCATTTCTTAGTGTTTTGAGCCACCATCACGAACGATAATTATCCTTTGTTTAGGACATCCGTGCCAGGAAGTTGTGACAAAAGTTTACCCTTTGCAATTTATTCGATCCACTTTATTCGTGAGTCAAATATATTTCAATTTTTTTTTGTTCTGAGCAAATTGAACTAGGATTGCTACCTCATCGGGGCTCAAAAATTTCTAGTCAAAAACTTCTTGTGAAACAGTATTTTGTAACCGTACCCAATAATTGTTGATGCCCTGTTTTTGTTTACATCGTTGCAACTTATAGGTCACTTGTGACGAAGCCCAATGGACATCAACTGTATTTTCAATGAAATGCAATAGAAACTCAATTGTAAAATAGAAAAATTTACTTTTTAGTATAATTTTCGTTGTCGTAGTCAATTGTTTAAATTATTCATTTATTACTGTTACGTTATTTATCTTTGGACATGTTTTCTGTTAATATTGAACTGTTTACCAACAAACGCCCTACAGTAACGAAAATATTTTTCTAGCAAACCTAGCGCATTACCGCACCTTGCACCCACCATGTTAGCGTTTTCGATTTCTTAAACCCGTTTCCGTTGCGCTTTCCAGCGAATGAGTGTGCATACTCCACCTATGTTATCGCAATCGTTACAAGTTCTAAAATAAAGTTACCAATCTACTGCTGCTACTTCGCTTACCCAGAAGAGGAAATAGCCCTACATCGGAATCAACCATAACCAACCGGAACGGGAAATGCTATCAGGGAAAAGTCAAAAATAAACAAGCCGCACACATCCGTGGAAATCCATTCCGCCGCAAGCCTTCGGTGAACAGCCGAAGAACCATGCATGAAAATGAGAGTGCACTTTTGGTTAATGCCCATAAACGAGGCACTGTTGTGGTCCTTATATGGATTGGAAACGATTGCAATCGTTCGAGTATGTGTATATAACTATGCATATGTGTGTTTTTGTGTACATAAATACATAACTTTAAACTTGATTTTAATGCGCCACAGTCATACGCGTACTTGGCCATGTCCGCCGGTATTCCAGCCGATGAAAGCTATCGATAACCTTTACCTTTACAAAAGTTTTCTTGCAAATTCCTGGTCTTGCCCTGCTCCAAAGTCGAACCGATTATCTTACACACGTGAGTTTCCAGGGCCATTTCGAGTGAGTTCAGCTTGCCAATGTTTGTTTTATTGTTAAAATTTTTGTGTTTCAATTTGTTTCGATTTTGGAATGCTGTTAAATTGGTTTTTAAAAGTTCGATTGTGTTTTCAATTCCTTGAGCAATGGCTAAGTTGCAAAATTATTGACCCAACTCAGGGATCGATAGCTCCTGCTGTTTTCCTGTTCGAACTACGCTAATACTTAGTCTGCAGGTTTCACCAATAAAGTTCGCGTAACCGATCCCGAATAATTGCCTCGATTTGGAAAGCTCGCATGGCAGCGCAAGCAAGTAAATGTAATGTTCCTTGTTGATTTGATTCTAATTTGATTGGTTTTCACTCTCTCGTTCTCAACATTTTGCATTTCAGTTCATTCGTCTCTCCATGTCAAATAAAAAAAACACACACAAGTGCGCAATCCATCAACAGCAATTGGCACCAACTTTCTAGCAACTAAAACAACAAATCAAGCGCAATTTTCCTCACTGATCCACTTCCACATTGTCGCCCCAATTGCAATCAACCACAAATCAAACCCGCGACAGATATCCAAACCAACCCAGATACAAACAAGAATCAAATCCAAAACTGAACAATTTTTGCAGGTCAATCATTTATAAATGAAGGTATTAATAGGGTTTTGTGTGGCAAAAGCAGTTGTATGACATCGATGCGTCAGCAAGGTGAGTAAAACTATTGTTTTTTTCATTTGTTTTGCAAACGAGTGTGAACTATTATTGATTTTTGGTCACACTGCAGTTTTAGTTTTGTTTTTCTTTTTACTGCTGACTGCAAAACCATGTCATTATTTTCCACGGATCGTTTCATTTTTGTATCCACCTTCTATCGACATAAAAATATTTTTCCACCCACCCCATTTTCTGTCGATATTTCGGTTGTGTGTGATTCCTTTGTCGGATTACCTTTATTTTGCACAAAATAAAAGTCAGTGTCTGTTTCCGGTTAGAAATTGCACGTGATTGCACGTCACTCTACTGGTGGTAAATTGTTGCTATTTGTTTCCGCTGGTGGTTAGTCGGGTTATTCCTAGTGCATTGTATTCAGTTGAACGTAGTTAATGTGTGTGTTTGTGTTTGTTCAACTATTTAGGATTATTATCTCACATGATTGCGTAGCTGCACTGGTTTGGTACTTGTAATGTGTTCGCAGTATCATATGGAAGTCACTATTTTACTGGTAATTGATATTCTTGTTTACAAAAATTGTAAAATTCATTAAATAAATCGACATAAGATATAACTTAACTTAGAGGCATTATCAAAATTAAAAAGTCCTTGCCAAGTTTTATTTCATGAAGGACCGCAATAATGTTTCAACTTGTAATAGATCTTGCTCTAGTTTCGCTTGCTTCGGAGTCGATGACCGAATACATGGCTTGACATGAAATGGTAATATTGTACGTTGAATCTCGGAGTTTCATATTTTTTTATAGATGTAGAGTAATAATTTAAACAAATATGATAGAATTTCTGTTTGATCTCTTCATGCATTACCTTGGTCGACAACAGCGAAAAAAGTTGCCCTAAAGCTCAAACAAGTTACCCTGAACAGATTATAGTTTTTAGTAAATTTTAATGCTCCTAGTAAATGCAAAAGTGCGTTTAAGTGAGTCAGAGTGTCGCACAGAAAGAACTTTGACGCTCTGCTTTCAGCTTTTTACATGTTGTTCATGGATGAAATTAGTTTAGTTGTCAATATGTAAATTATTGAAATAATATAGTTTCCCTGATAAAGACACCAACAGGTGTCGAAAAGTTGGACAAAATCAAATAATTTGTTTTAAAATTAAGGACCGCTGAGCCGAAATATCCCGATATCAATTTAACGGTCGATTCCCAGTTTACGTTTACGTTATTTGATTGGAAATTTGAAATGATCGTTTTTTGTAGCGATGAAGCTGGGTTCCAGTGTTACGTCTGTTGGCCTGTGGTTTGTCTTTTGTGGCTGTCCCCGGTTGTTTCACACAGATTATCAAATGCTCGAACTCATTGATAGAGTTGAACTAATTGGTTGTTGAAACCAGTGACCGTTTTGGGATTGGTACTCCATACCTGGTATGAAGTTGAGAGGTAATTTCCGAAGAAGTTGAACCTCGATGAAGCAAGAGCCTCGAAAAAGCGAAGCAAATGCGCTGAGCTCCCAGGTTCAGTGTTGTGTGAGTATTGCAATGCACTCCCAGACTAGTCTGGAAACACATGTGACAGAGTTCAATGCCAGGAGTGCAGTCCGACTGTCTGGAATGATTCCGATTTTAGCATGTCAATAGTTGCGCTTCAGACATATCGTAGCACAGATTTATATTGCGTATACCTCTGCTTAAAAAACGGTCGGCCACTTACCCGAAGGGATAGTGGCCTTTATACCTGGTCCGTAGATCCCTGATTCAGTCTGAAATCCGATTTTTGAGCCACCCGTAAAGAAACATTACTTACCTTATCGGTCAGCTCCAGGCCGAAGTGTCCCTTGCTGTTCGAAGAAGTCGTCTCCATTCAACTCGGTTCATGGCTGCAGCTCGCCAGCCATGTCGTCTGCGGAGGCCCCGCAGGTCGTCTTCCACTTGATCGAGCCACCTTGCTCGCTGCGCGCCCCGTCGGTCGCCTTGTTCCAGTCGGGTTGTTATCAAGAACCATTTTCACCGGGTTGTCGTCCGACATCCTAACGACATCCCAGCCCACCGTAGTCTCCCGATTTTCGCCGTTTGAACGATGAGTGGTTCTCCCAGCAGCTGATGCAACTCGTGGTTCATCCGCCTCCGCCATGATCTATCTTCCATCTGCACTCCACCACAGATGGTACGCAACACCTTTCGTTCGAAAACCCCAAGGGCGCGTTGGTCCTCCACGAGCATAGTCCAGGTTTCGTGGCCGTAGAGGACTACTGGTCTGATCAGTGTTTTGTAGATGGTTAACTTCGTGCGGCGGCGGATTTTATTCGAGCGGAGTGTCCTCCGGAGTCCAAAGTAGGCACGATTTCCTGCCATAAGGCGTCGACGAATTTCTCTGCTGGTGTCGTTGTCAGCAGTCACCAGTGAGCCCAGGAACTCGTCTACCACCTCGATTTCATCACCGCTAATATGAATTCGTGGCGGGAGGTTGACACTGTCTTCTCTGGAACCTCTTCCTCTCATGTACTTGGTCTTCGATGCGTTTATGGCCAGTCCAATTCGTCTGGCTTCAGCCTTCAGTCTGATGTACGTCTCCGTCATCTTTTCAAGGGTTCGTGCTACAATATCAATGTCATCGGCGAAGCCAAAGAGCTGAACAGACCTTCTAAAAATCGTGCCACTCGTGTCGATACCAGCCCTACGTACCACACCTTCCAAAGCGATGTTGAATAGCAAGCACGATAATCCATCACCTTGCCGTAACCCTCTTCGAGATTCGAAGGGACTCGAGAGTGTCCCCGAAACTCGAACTACGCACATCACCCGATCCATCGTCGACTTGACCAACCGTGTCAGTTTATCCGGAAAGCCGTATGCATAATCTGCCATAGCTGGTCTCGAACGATTGTGTCGTATGCCGATTTAAAATCGATGAACAAGTGATGTGTGGGCACGTTATACTCACGGCACTCCTGTAGGACCTGCCGTACCGCGAATATTTGGTCCGTGGTGGCGCGGGCACCCATTAATCCCGCTTGGTATTGCCCCACGAATTCCCTTGCAAACGGTGATAGTCGGCGGCACAGAATTTGAGAGAGTACCTTGTAGGCGGCGTTCAGCAACGTGATTGCGCGGTAGTTGCAGCAATACAACTCCAGTGTAGCGCCTTAGCCAGTGATTCACCACCGTGTTTTAACAGCTCGCTGGGGAGTTGGTCAGCTCCAGCGTTGTTTTTCAGCACGGCCGATCTCCTCTCTAACCTCCTGGAGGTCAGGGGCTGGGATTCTGTCGTCATCTGCGCGTACACCGAGATCTACTACCACTCCGTCGTCGTTCTCTGCTACATCGCCATTAAGGTGCTCATCGTAGTACTGCTTCCACCTGTCAATCACCTCACACTTGTTCGTGAGAAGGTTGCCGCCCAGGTCCCTGCACATGTCGGCTTGTGGCACATAGCCTTTGCGGGAACAGTTCAGCTTCTCGTAGAACTTTCGTGTGTCATTCGCACGGTACAGTGCCTCCATCGCCTCGTGATCTCGATCTTCCTCCTGGCGCTTCTTCTTCCGTAAGACCGAGTTTTGCCTGTTCCGTGCGCGTCGGTAGCGCTCCATGTTCGCCCTTGTTTGGTGTTGCAGCATTCTCGCTCGTGCTGCATTCTTCTCTTCCACTAACTGTTTGCACTCGTCGTCAAACGGCGGATGGGTTTCGGCATTTGTGAGAATCAGTCTAACTCCAATGATGGTTGTAACAATTCTGTTTATTTCATTTTAAGTTTACAATAATGAAACCTTCAGTTGGTTTTCCTTTATCTTCTTAAACATACATCGGTTCTATTCAAATTGCGCTTAAGCTTTCGTTCCAATAGGAATCGATTATAATTAGTCTACTTAAGGGAAAGAGAAAGATATATTTGTATTTGAGAAAGATATAGTTGCACGCTACGCGGAGCGCTTGAGTTCCTGAGCGTGGTGAGTGCTGCTTGTAAGAATTAAAATGTAGGTTAGTAACGATATGTGAAATGCGAGACGTTGCACTTCTTGGCCTGCTCAATGTTTACGTTCGGCTTAAGAGTTGCATCGACTCATGCTTCTCACGGTGCATGTTATTTATGAAATGTGGATAATATGGTATGGAAAGATGTTGTGAGGTTTGTCACTTCAAGTGCTTGTGAAATGTATTGCTTGAAGTCGTATTGAAATGAGGATGGGAAAGTTGTCTGGAAAATGTTGTAAGGAATTTATGACTAAGACTCATGTTCGATTGGAAGTGTGAAATGATTTGAATAAGAGCGAAGAGCTCGGGTTTACAAATAATGAATGTTAATAGGTTACATGTAGACTTATCGTGGGAAAGGATAATAGCTAACACAGCACAGTCTCTTCTCCTGTTCGGAGCCATAGTACCAAGCGCCGCTACAGCAGTACTACCTATGGCTGATCGAATGTCCCTCCAGCCATCTTCAAGAGTAGCTGTGCCAAGCTGCTCTTCCGTTGGTAATGCTGCTTCCAGCTGCTGCGCGTACTCCCGTGCAACCTCGGCGTCCCGTAGTTGCCCGATGTTTGGTCGCGGTGGGCGACTTTGACGCGTGTTTCGCACCGTCGAAAGTTTTGAGCGCATGCATACTGCAACAAGGTAATAATCCGAATCAATATTCGCACTGCGGTAGGTGCGAACGTTGATGACGTCAGAGAAGAATTTACCATCGATTAGAACGTGGTCGATTTGGTTCTCCACTTGTAAGTCAGGTGATCTCCAGGTGGCTTTGTGGATGTCTGAAGACACCTATATGCTAAAACGTCGAAAAAGACTTTTGTCCGTCTTTTTTTAGTTTGATCCCACTGTGAGCCGGTGTGCAAAAAAGCGCCACCATCATTACGAAGTCTCACATGCTTCTATGTTTTGCGGACGATATCGACATCATTGGTATCAACTGTAGAGCAGTGGAAGAGGCCTTCGGACCTCTCAAGAGTGAAGCTGTGAGAATAGGACTTATCATGAACTATACCAAGACAAAGTACATGGTGGCTGGTAGAGAGCGTGGTAGCCCGTCGGATGTTGCGGTGGCGATTGATGGGGAAACATTTGAAGTATTCGACGAATTTATTTATCTGGGCACATTGGTGACGCCCGACAATAAGGTTAGCCCTGAGGTAAAGAGACGAGTAGTGGTCGCAAACAGGGCCTTTCACGGACTACGTATCCAGCTAAGATCTCGCAACCCGTACAAAACTTGCATTCTATAAGACACTGATTCTCACGGTGGCCCTCTATGGCCATGAAGCATGTTCGGCGAATTAAGCGTAGAATTTGCGTTCAATATTTGGCAGTAAACTAAAAGATAGTGTTTGGCGCAGATGCATTAATAGTATCCTAAGACCGAGTGATACTGCTGTCACCACAAAGGAAAGTGAAGTAATTGATACTTCAAAGCTTATCAATAAGTCGCACATCTCCGTGTAAAACCTACCGTCTTGACCTTTTTTCCTATGTTTTCGTACAAAAATCAGATTCGGATTTGTAATCCGGAAAAATGTAAATCCAAAATTTTGAACAATATATTGATTGTTTTAATGTTCGATTTGAAAATACATTAGCTGTTTAGATAGTTTCTTGAACCGTTGAAAAAGTTTCAAAACAACAAATATTGATCAGATTATTTCATAATATGTTGCAGGTGCTGCTTTTTTTGAAAGGTGGCGGGGTAATCTGCAAACAGACACGAATCCAACTCAGGGTTTGGGTATGAAACTAGGAGAGTGATGCTGGGGTAGTTACACTTCCCCAGACACCTACTCGACCTATTCTGGACCCACTTAAACCCATCCAGTCTCCAAGCCTTAATCTTTACGGGACGATGGTTAGGTATTACGTCGGGGAGCGGCTTTTGTGCCTGATGCACCCTCTTTACTCTTATAACCTCCTAGGTTACTACCTGGAAACTGACAATTAAATAACACTGGCGTGTTGGTGGTTGACCCACAACACACGTTGCAGCTCCAGGATAATTTGAGAATCGGCTGTAGTAACCGCGCTCCAGATGTCCGGGTCGTCGCACATCCTCCGAACTATGTTGCCCTGAGTAGTGCCTGGCCCGCTCACTGCTATCATGTCGCTCCTCGCACGTACAAAACGAAGAAGACGTGCTCAGCAGTCTGTTCCGCACCACGCACTTGGGACACAGGGGGACTCAGCCTGTGCCTGAAGCAACCATAGCCTGACAGGATTTGTGTCAGTTGAAAGTTCACTTTGCCACGGTGCCTCCCGACCTAATCGGATACCTCCTGCTTTTACCCATGCTGAGCAACCTTAAGCTGAACAACTAAAGCCCTTGGTCTCCCCGGGATCGCCGTTAGGCATTACTTCAGGAAGAAGGCCAGTCGTGCTTTTTGCACTTACCTCTACGGGTAGCAGAGCAGCCTATACAGGCCAGTTAGTTAATCGCTAACTAACTGGGGCACATCAATGGGTTCCCGTCGATTGGTACCCTGCAAAATACTAACGATCTGTGGTGCGGCCTTGATGACCGCATCCCAGATTTCCCTATTCTTGCACATCCTACGCACAATGTTCTCTGGCGTCGTGTCCGTCCCACTTATTGCCAGCATTTCGTACCTTATCCGCTCGAAACGCGGACATGTGAAGAACACATGCTCCGCGTTTTCTTCCGCACCCGTACAAGCGGGCACATAGGAGACTCGGCGTACCCGAACCTATGCAGGTACTGGCTAAAGCAGCCATGGTCTGACAGGATCTGTGTCAGATGGAAGGTTACTTCCCCATGGCGCGTATGATTCCAGCACGCTAACTCTGGAATGAGTCGGTGTGTCCATCTACCTTTCGTAGTGTTGGACCACTCCCGCTGCCACCTGGCCATTCAAGATGACCGTATGGTGTTGCGTATACCCCTCGTGTTGCGTTGGTCGAAGCACTCTACATCCTCTTTGACGATGATGCTGATGGGCATCATGCCAGCCAGGACGCAAACCGCCTCGTACGACACTGTTCGGTATGCGCACGCGACCCTTAGGCACATTAGCCTGTACGTACTCTCGAGTTTGCCGCAATGGCACGAGGTACTCAATACCTTGGACCACACTGGTCCTCTATACCTGAGTATGGACGTGGTCACGCTAGCAAGGACTTTGCGTCTGCTGCTACGGACCGCCGAGCTGTTTGCCATCATGCGAGATAGCGCTGCCACAGCCATGTAAGCTTTCTTGCAGGTATAATCGACGTGGCTCCTGAACGTGAGCTTGTCGTCGATCATAACCCCCAGAAGCTTCAAGGAGCGTTTTGAGGCGGTAGTGCATGCACCAGCACTGATCGATGCCTCCTGCTCCGACTTTCTGTTATTTACAACAATAACTTCAGTCTTATGGTGCATTAGCTCCAGTTTCCTGGAGTGCATCCAGTCTTCCACTACGCGTATGGATAGCGCGGCCTTTAACTCTACCTCTCTAATTGACTCGCCATAGACCTCAAGAGTTATGTCGTCGGCGAAGCCCACGATCACCACCCCTGGAGGGAGTGTTAGTTTTGACACGCCGTCATACATGGCATTCCACAGTACCGGACCTTGCAGTACACTTGCGGTAACTGGAACGCTTTTCTGACCCTCGTTTGTGTTATACACTAGCACTCGATTCTGAAAGTAGTTACCCAGAATCTTGTACAGCGGCGTCGGTACTCTGAGACTCTGTTGCGTTAAGGCTATGGAGTCCCAGCTGGCACTGTTAAACGCGTTCTTCACGTCGAGCGTGACGATCGCGCAATAACGAATGCCGCTCCTTTTGCGTTGGATTGCAACCTCAGCCGTTCTGGTGACGGAGAGAATTGCATCCACCTTGGACCTACCTTTTCGAAAACCGAACTGGTTGCTTGATAGACCGTTCTCACTTTCTGTATGTTTCACCAGTCTATTGAGGATTACCCTCTCAAGCACCTTGCCCGCCGTGTCCAGCAGGCATATTGGTCTGTATGCCGATGAATCACCTGGTGGTTTCCCAACCTTCGGCAACAGCACCAGCCTCTGGCGCTTCCACACGTCCGGGAAGAGGCAGTCGTCATGGCATTTCTGCATGACCGCCCTGAACAACCCCGGGGCTTCTTTGATGGCCGTCTTGATGGCCAAGTTCGGGATTCCGTCTGGTCCCGGTGCCTTGCCTACCTTCAGGGAGTTTGCGATCTCGATCAATTCATCGTTAGCCAAGTCTAAGTTGAGCTTTGCCAAAGCTTCCAACAAGACCTGGCCCCTCTGATTTGTACAGCGACTTCCCCACTCGACAGGCCAAGCGTTGAAGGCTTGATCGACCATCTGTGCGAACGTTTCGGTAGACCAACTTGGCGGAGCATAGCAACTGCAGTAGAATACTCCATCCACTTTGGCTATAACGTACCCCTCTCTGGAGGTCGACACAATCTCCTGAACCGGGGACCTGCCTGTCGTGAAAATGGCCGTCCTCACAGACTTGTCCGATACCCAGTTACCGTTTCCGGTTGGGATGCGGTATGGGTCCGAGACGATGGCCACGTCCGACAACGACTCAGCAGCTGCTTGGTGTAGCAACTGCTGCGCCGCTTAGCAGTGGTTCAGGTTTAACTGTATCACCCTCAGGCCTGCGGCTTAGTAGCCGGCCGTGCAGCCGGACACTTGGGGCCTCCCATGGCGTGTTTGGCGTCCCGTTTACCGGTGCATACCAGACACTTGGGAGGTGCACCGCAGTCCCGTGCCTTGTGGCCATAAATTGGACCTGTCGGGCCCTTTGCACGACCAGGATTTATGCCCCCGCTCAAAGCACCTGAAGCAAACGTCAGGCTGTTGGAAGGTGCCCAGAAGGCAGACCGACCAACCCATCTTCAACGTGGCCTTCTTCAGGGCCTTGTTACCCTCCGCTAGTAGAGCTTTATGATAGCAACCTGGGTGCCGGCCGGGCCCCTGCGGTGACAAACTGCCTCCGCGGTCACTACCACTCCACACTCTCGCTCGAAGGCTTGTGCTATGTCGCACCCTTCGGTGATCTCGTCCCGGTTTTTAAGCGGGAGAGTCACTTCAGGAGTGAGGGCTCGGATTTGAACCTCCTCGCCTAGCACTTCCTGGGCCGCCTTTTTATAGGCACAGCCCTTGCCCTTTGCCTCTTTGCGGAGTTCAAGGATTATCTCGCCAGTGCGTGACCGACGAATTGACCTGACATCCGCACCGAGGTCTTTGAGCTTAGATTCGCCTCTCATGGCCTTCAAGACTTCAGCGTATTTAGACGCATCCGTCTTGAAAATGAGCGCGTCACCCTTACTCTGCCTGTTCGCCCCTTGCGGCTTCTTTTTGCGATCGCCACGCTTCACACGTCGTTCCCGCTTCTGCCGCTTTTTGTCCACCACGGTGGTCCAACCCGTGGCTTCGCCGTTTGTCGGTTCTTTGCTCAGCTGGACTGACGGGCCAGCTTCCTGGCTGTCACCGAACAACCGCCTTCGTTGCTTCCTGGAGGGCCGACTCCCCCGGAGAGCCTCTCGCACGTTTGTCAGTCGGTTCAGTTGAACAGACTTCGGAAAACGATGCCGCAGCTGTTTGTGTGTATTTAGACACAGCTGCAGCACTCCCGTTTTTAGGCTGGTTAAGCCTTGCCTCCAGCGCGAGTGCCTTGCTTTCGGCATCGTTAGCCCGTTTAAGGGCTTGCGAAAACTCGGATTTCGCGCTGCAAATGTTCATACGTAGGAACAAAAGACATTGCTTCAAATCTTTCGATATGTTGCTACGTTCGTCCCTGAACTTGAGTATTTCATCAAGTTGTACGGACACAGCCTCTATGCTTGGGAACTTGTTCGTGTGGCTTTCTACCGCAGGGAGTAGCATAGCCCCAGATATCTGTTCCCGTTCTTTGGCGGTTTTAGGTGTTTCCACCTTGCCGCCAGTCTTCGCCGTTCCGGTTGGTGCTGGCTTAGGCGTGGCCGCCTTTGCCCCAACTCGGAACTCCCCTGTCGGTGTCGCAAAAGGTGTACCAACCTGTGCGCCGCCTTTACCGGCATCCGCCAGTCTCGGTGGAGACCGTGCGATGCCTGGCAAACGGGTTTACTAACCCGTCCGCCCCATCCACTACCTTCACCTCCTCGTCAATCTTGAAAAAATTCATTGTTGTTAATAGGGTTCCCCTTTCAGCCTCTATCCTTGGTCATGATGGAGTGGTCGCCTATATGGTCCCATGGTGGCCAGGCCCGGATTTGAGGGGGGGCATAGGGGGCAAATGCCCCGGGCCTCCCGATTCAAGGGGCCCCCCTAATCCTGGGGCGACCTTTTTTTTTTGCTCGTCACCTTCCAGAACGTTACCTCTAAATATTTTAAGAAAAGAGGGCCTCACAGACAAATTTGCCCCGGGCCTCCCAGCGTCTAAATCCGGCCCTGATGGTGGCCCATGCCGGAGCAGTGAGGTCATGGCCAGTGAAGGTCGTCATAGCCCCTCATGAGCAACCATGTCGCCTCCCGACCGGCGTAAGTCAGGAAAGGGCATCTGATCCCACTCCTGCCTGATTCCCATCGGATATCTGATACCTCCTGAATAAGTCAGTGTGTCCATCTACCCATCGTGGAATTGGACCATTCCCGCTGCCATCGGGACTTCGAGCATGAGCTACCGGTTCCTCGTATGCTCCTAGTGTCCGTTGGTCGAAGCATTCTCTGTCCTCCTTAATGGCGATGCTGATAGGCATCAGGCCGGACAAGACGCAGATTGCATCGTATGACACTGTACGGTACGCACTCGCACATGAGCCTGTAGAGTGTAGGTACATTCCAGTTTTCCACGGTAATTGTTAGTACATAGAGCTTCGGACCACACTGGCATACCATACCTAAATATGGACGAAAGCACGCTGGCAAGAAGTTTTCGCTTGCTTCCAACTTAATACCCCAAATTGCGTATCTTCTGATAAAGTAGGTAGTTCTGTTAAGGTACAGTGATAATTTAAATTTTCAGTAAAATCTATTAAGTCTAGCAGTAACTATAGTGATTTTAGTGATTTTGACGGTTTTTTGAAAAAAAAAAAAAACTCGTCCAGGGCCGTCTTACCCCATTTGGCACACTCTAGAAAACGCCATATTCAGATATTTTTTCTAGCGATGCTGAGAAGAGTAGGGTGACCCTGAAAATCGCCAATTTTTAAAAGAAAAATACATTTTTTTTTCGTCATGTTACCTCTTTACCGTATATTGTGGCCATGCGTTTTGAAGTACTCTTAGGGTAAAATAATACCACAAATTTTTAGAAAAATCCATCAAGTCTAGTAGGAGTTATTGCACTTTTTAGTATTTGGACGTTTTTGGACATATCATTTTAAAGGGCCGTTCACCCCACTTAACCTCAATAAAAAAAAAATGAAATTTTGCAAAACTTCCTACCTTAAACAGACAAACGAACGCTGAAAATTTCAGCTCAATCGGAGAACATCAAAACAACATGCGGTTGCGCCTCTCGCAAACTGGCTCTCAAGCTTAACCTTTTCTGCTGGAAGTTCTAAAGCTCTGACATTGTATTGTTGTAAGCAACTTACTTAGACACTCATCTAATTGCCGTTTAACATAAAAATTAATCATGGTTAAAGTGTATTTTTTGTACCTAATAAATCTGGCATCAAAATAATGTGCAATCGTTTTAAGCAACAACAAACTTTTGAAGGTATGTATCGAATATAATCATTGATATTGTGAAATACTAGTGCTTATTTCGGTCAATCCGTCACCGCTTGCAATTATTGCACATTACCGGTGTTGGATTTTGTATACGAAATATAAATTACGTGTCCCATATTAATCTCATCAAATCTCATTATCTCATAAATCATGAGACAACTTTTTTGATTTTTTCAATCGACGGCTAGTGGCTCAATATTGAATTAGAAATTTGTAGTAGTACCCTCATTTTGAGCATTCATCGAGTGTATAAAAATCATGAAAAAATGCTGATAGTAGTACTAGTGCTTAAAACAACGACATCACACGTAGCGGCACATCACCACCGTTGTAGGTAGTGTCGTTTCATCAACCACCGGAAGAAAAGACCTTCATCTGGAGTTTGTTCTCGTTTCAGAAATCGCCACACTCACGCACAAGTTCTCCTCGGTAACTTTATACAAAAATTCGACGGTACGGTACGCCTGCATGATGCACGCTATCATCGCTTGCCAGATGGAATTCCAGCTCTACCCGATGGACATCCAGATTTGTCCGATCTACATCGAGAGCTTCTCCTACCACAATCAGAAGATTCGGCTCAAATGGGCCGACAACGGTGTCACCATCAATCCCGAGCTCAAACTGCTGCAGTACAATCTTGGCCAGCCACTGCAGCTGGAAGAGACTGACGGCTACATGCCTGAGAAATACGGTTAATTTGAAGCGTTTTTTAACCAACTTTTTATGACATCTAAAATTTCGTTGTAGGAAATTTTTCCCGATTAGCTGTATATTTTCGGTTCGAGCGTCAAATAGGACACCACCTGATTCAGACTTTTGCACCTTCCACGCTAGTGGTCATGTTGTCCTGGTTTAGTTTCTGGCTTGGGCTGGATGCCATCCCCGGACGAGTCACACTGCTGGTGACTTGCATGCTAACACTAGTGACAATGTTTACCGGGATGCGAGCCGACATTCCTCCGGTCGCTTACGTTAAGGTATGTCTCACTTTAATGTTCACAGTTCTATTTTTAATTCTATTTTTAATTCTATTCATGTCACGTTGAAGGCATTGGACCTTTGGATGGCTGGCTGCATGATGTTTGTATTCTCCGCGCTGGCGGAATTCGTCGTGGTCAAAGTTCTTGACGTGCAGTACCAGTACCAGGTGAACAAAGTACCGAAGGTACTTCCGATGCGAATCAGTGCCATGGAGAAGGGTCAATGTGCGACGGTGGCCAACTGGGAGGGTGGAACGGTTAACGTTCGACCTCGGAAGCCCACCCAGACGCCCACGACTCCCGGCCAGGTGTCGCTACAGGGTAATGGCGGACCTCAGCCGCCAATGTCCAAACAGCCGACTCGCCGACAGAGCATTCTCTCGGTAGCGTGGACTGATACGGACACAGGCATCGAGAAAATTATGTGGCGTGAGATTGACAAAATGTCACGGGTAGTTTTCCCGGGTTTATTCCTCGTTTTTGTCATACTCTACTGGCCAATACTGATTTTTAAGACGTCCTGATCGATGACAGAATTGTAGAGAATGTTTCAGTTTGGAAAAAAATCTCTTACCCTCTATCACTCAAACCCACTGTATTTTCTTCTCAGTGCAGCAGTCTTTGCATTAGCTTTTACTCACATTTTGCTTTTTTCCAGTAGGCCAATTCATTGCACGACTGCAACATTGTTACTGACTGATTTACTTGGTGTTGCTTCTTGAACGGATCGGTTTCACCAACTTGCTTAAGTTTTAATCTACAGAGACAAATCTTTTCCGTACTACTAATACTACACCACCTCAACCTAGTGAATTTCGTAGTGAAACCTAGTCCTATGATTTAGTGGTACAGTGCGACTTTTAAACCAATAACGCTAGATAAACATGTTGGCTCTTTGTATTACTGCTGTGAAAGATTTAGGAGGATTTGACAAGGAACAAGTTTTGAATGCATGTACATAACCTTGCCAGGTTCATAACAGCTAATTACGGAATCCCATCGGAGGTTTATCTTATGAACTGGTTCAAATACTGATTGTTTTAAAATTTTACACAGACAACATTATAGAATAACCACCAGGCATAGATAATGGTTAACGGTTTGATCAAAAAGTAGGCTAGGGGTGAAGAAGCGTTTTATGTCGCATCCCTAAGCGACGGCAACAACTTTTTCGTATTTGTTTGTGTAGTGTTTCCTCAACAGGAACAGAAATGTTTTGATTCCCAGTGTTTCACTTGTGAGGCGCTCTTGAGAACCACGAATATTGATAGTAAGGTATGTATTATTTACAGTTTAAACGCTAGAATGATATATTTTATGACACGAAAATTTTGATGCAGAGATTGTTTATAAACAATTTTCTCTCCGCAAACTTCAATAAGGCAATATGGCTGATTCTGCTTCTTGACATACCGTTGCACCATGAGAATAACAACATTCTTCTATGTTTACGTTTATTTGTCATTGCCACCAAGTTCGCGGTTACGCCAGGTGAATCTGGATTTTGTTAGATTTCTGATTAAATACCAGGAGTGTTCTCGTTCTCGCTTACGACACATTTGTCAACAAATTTTGTAGTTTGCATGATTCATGTACAATAAAAACTGCAATAATTTCCTAAAAATAAAGACGACAGTTTTGCGAACAAACGCGAACATTTAAGAGGCTGCAAAACTAGCCTGTCCACTGAATCCTTCACAGCAGTAATCGACGATTTCGCTTATTTCCAGCCAGTATTTTTTTTTTTATTTCACTTTTTTGGTCATAACTGTAATACTCTCTATCCTCTAACTAACTAAGTAAAGATTTATCTTCAAAGTTCTAGTAATGCAATCTCATCTCACTAACATGTTATGCACACCGTTATAGACACCCTATAGCTAAACACGCCCCGCAACAATGTAGTTAGACGCTTATGAAAATTTGCATTCTTCTATTTCCGAGAAAATTCGAATAGGAATGACGCTGTGAAAGCAATAAGTACCTTATACCTAGTTACATTGTAAGTGAATGCTCTGCTGTGCGCTGAATAAACGCTGCAAGATGAGAGAAAGCCTTCGCCACCACAACAGCAGTGAAAAAAACGTAGTTCAGCAGCACAATGCCCAAAGTCGTACAGTTTATGAAAGAAAGACAAAAATACACAAATCTAATGGATCATCGAACAAAACGCTGTGCCTTTTACGTTCACGAAATATTTCGATGCACACATAAATACACCCACAGAAACAAACATACACACGAACCACAAGACCGAGCTGCTATATACTTTCAAAGGCGTAAAATAAACCATTACTAGCTGAAAAACCAAAGATGAAGGCTACATAGCTTTAAGTAGGTTTGTCTCATAGGACAATTTTGAAATCAGACAAATTTTACTCAACACAAAAAAAAAGAAACGATTAGGTATTTTTAGTAGTCTCTAAGGCAGAATGTGATAAACCAAATATTAGCTAGTTCATGAGTGGAGGAAGTTAGCAGAAGCAGAAAGGCCCATGGCAATGCCTCCAGCATCGGCAAGGCGTCAATTGCCCGCGGTACTACTCTGGCGTGAGATATGTTATCTAATTTAATCTTTTAATTGTTATTTTGTTCAGTGCGTTATTTGCAACATGAAATGCAATTTCGTCTTGCCCTTGTAAGTTTTTGTACAATATAATTCGTGATTTATGTCTTTAACTATGTACTACCCATTCCATAATCACAATCAAGGCTGTTCTGTTCGATTGTGACAATAATATTAAAAGTGTAAATGTGGTTTCACCGGTGCTACAAAAAAATTAATTACGAATCTATGTTTGTGAAATTTTAATATTATGTTCGAATTGCGGTATTTTATGAATGATAATAAAAATGATGTTGAAAAAAGAGAGAGACAAAGTGGATCGCGCACGCTTGTAAATATATGTAAATCATCAGTGAATGTGCGCCTCTCGTAGACATCGAAGTTGTGAATCAAAAATGCAAACCGCGTGCTTACTCGCAAAATCGATCTGACAACAGTGAAAACATCAAAAAGAGCTAGAAAAAAACACAGCATCACATCAAAAGCTAACTCAGATTCTAACACTATACTATAACATAGACAGCAGGTTAAGTTTGAACAAGTTGTTGTATAAGCTTTCTATTTAACACTAGTTGCAGACATATACCGATCGATGCCTCAGGCAGAGAAAAGTTTCAATTTATTTTACTATAATTAACTAGACAAAGTCAGCGAGCATAACAAGGAAAATATTTTTTATAAAAATCGTTATCTAAGAGAAACCAGAAATAAAATATCTGAATTGTGTTTGCTTTCCGATTCTAAAGCTTTCCGAATCTAGTGGGCACTGGAAGCACTGACATATGTGTTGCTTATTCAGCTGGTAATCAGATAGGGGAACTGCTCTATTATTCATCTCAGCCCATATATTCATCACATACAACATGAAAACACAATTGAAAACAGAAAAAACGCATATTTTCTAACTAAACCAATCTGCTAATCCATGGAATGGAATCTTTTTTTTTACTTTAGATTTCTCATAAAGTAGAATCCTCAAAAACTCACTTAAGAGCTCTAAATTAATAGTCGGGCATCTGCACTCGAAAACTGATTTAATTCAATCACCTACCTCAGAAAACAAAATTCGCGCATTGTTCTATACGGCTACAACGGGACTCGTTCAGCAGCCAACCAAAGTTTTTTTCATCACTAGCGGACCACTTTTTATTTTAATCAATAAATATCAGCTATAATCATTCACTACACTAAGAATACTTCAATCTTTGAAATGTTTACCTCAAATTTTCCAAAAACAAGCTTGAATTAGCAGAAATATATAAGATGAATTTCTACAATTCCTAAATTTCAACTGTATGTATTTTCATTTGTTTTCACTGCGTTGAAGAAAATCAAAAGTTGCCAAATCAAATTCTGTTAATAGGGTAATCGCTCCTATATATTAATCTTAGTGCCTATATTCACCTCATCACGCCTTTTTGATCAATTTATCGTCAAATTTTACCACATTTTCAACGTAAAACTTTCAACCACTTGACAAAATCGAGAAGCAAATAGATTTACTTTCAAAATTTGTAGAAATTTGACGGTAAATTGGACAAATAAGAGAAATAAGATGAATATAGGTGCATATAGCTGTTGAGATGAATAAAGGAGCGATTACCCTACGAAAAATCATACTGAAAATGTTGAATTATTCCGACACAATTGACATAAATCGACAGCACTGCAGTGGTTACCTAGGTTACCAATTTTTCACGTAAACAACTACAGCGGATATCTAGGTAACTTACTACGACGGGCTGCAGCTACGTCCATTCATGATCATGTGATTCATTCACATGGGCGTAGCCAGAATTTCAAATAGGGGGGGCAAGCTCTTCAAAATTTTAGAAGTAAAAGAAGTGGTATTTTGAAAAATAGAAATAAATACTTGTGTTTAGTGATTGTTACATCAAGGCAACCAGTGAAAAGTTGTCTTTGACATCAGAGCGGAAAATTTTATTATTCTCTGTCCAACCTTGAATTTTAATAGATGTTCTTTAGTAAAAACTCTTTTATACCTTTGTCCACATTATATTTGCGACGAGGATCTCAAAAATTCACGAACATGGCAAAAGATAGTGTTGATCAGCAGCCGCAATCGGGAACCGCGGTTTTCTCACGCTTTCCAATTCAATTTTGTCACGCTGCTTCGAAACATCCCTGAATCAAGAATAATTGAGTTTCACTTGCAGAAAATGCATTGAAAACATCATTTTCGTATGTGGTTAGTTGCCTTATTGCATGTGTATAGTTTCATGAACTCAACTTTTTTGCTTATTTTCTGGATAGGGCAACCAAGTATCATGTCTGTTACTATTTACTTGTGTTATAATTTTGTGAAAAATGAATTGTCAAAAGCGTATTCAACTGCCCTTGGAGAAGTAATTACGTTTTATTCAAAGTTGAGAAATAAGATATATTTAAAGCTCAAATTGCCGAGCAGTTTGGTGTTCATAGAACGTTGATTGAAAAAAAAAATCCACAGTTCCACAGTTTCATACAAACAAGCATTACACAATGGTGCTTATTACGGGAGTCACTTCATGGTAAAATATGTTTCACTTTCACGCTCACTTTACTTTTTGCGACCTATTCCCGATTCCACCTCAAGTGAGGTGACAAAAATCACCTCCGTGGAGTGAGATTTACAGTGAAGTGAAATTGAGAATAGGACAAGTGAAATGAGATTGTTTCCCAGCTCAAAAATCTCTAAGTCCCAGAAAGTCGTTTTTTCCGTTTTTTTTAGATAACACCGGATCTTGACGGGTTCTGCATTTCTAAAACATTCGGCATCAAAAAAAAATGTTTTTTTCGGTATCTAAAATTTCCTGAACTAGTTTGCATTTTTTTCATCGGGCAAAAAAATGAAAATTTTACCGCTTTAAGGCACGAATCAACTTCTGATTCGTTTCGTTACTGAAAAATAAATCCAATATTTACCATTAGATCACAAATCAATCAACTTTAAGACTTATGGCATCTTCGTGGAATCATTTCACCGTTCAAAATGGTCGTGAAATAATTCCACGCGAATCGTCGCTTTTTCCGTTCTCACTTCACTGATATGACACTCATAATAACCCAGATTCCACGACAGATGTCACTTCGCGACGTTTTTCTCACTTACGTGAGTCCCGTAATAGGATTTTGTTCACTTCACTCTGATTTCACCGTGAAGTGACTCCCGTAATAAGCACCAATGCAAAAAAACTTTACTTCTTTTCTGCCTTGGCTATGTATGATTTTTTCATGTATTTTGACGCAAAAACAAATTTCCCTGAGTTTGAACACATTACACAAAGGCGCCCTTTTTTAGTTTTTGAGAAATCGGAAATTTTCGATGTTTTTTCGACGCCATTATGTTTTAAAGCCAAATATCCAAATTCTAAGAGTTCATCCACATATTAGCATTTTCTTACCCATCTTTAAAAAAAACAGATCTTAAATCGGACAAAAACTGAGCTCAAAACGGTGATTCTACAAAAACGGTTTTGGCATGGTTTTGGCATAGACAAACAGACGTGCCTCTTTGAACAAAAATCCTGAAAAATCTTCGTCCTTATTCGAAACGTTACACTCATGCGCCACCATGTGAGCTTATTGCCTACTAGCCTATTTTCGTAAAACGGTTTTTGTCTTTGCTAATGGGTGTACACGCTTGCTTAAATCAACACAAGTGGTGGTACTGATGGTTTTTGACTTTGATAATGAATGTGCACGCTTGCTTATAGCGACACTAGCGGCATTATTGCCCACTAAGCAAAATTTTAAAATTATCGTTATTTTTCTGGTCCATGAAATCGTCATCGAGTGGCACGTCTGTTTGTCTGTGGTTTAAGTGTATTTCACAAAGTGAAATAATATCGAGTATATATGAGCATTACGGTAATGCGCTAATATTTAAAAGTGGTAGTTAAAATCTGTCTTATATTGGGTAAAAAAGTCTCAGGAATCGAATCGGAATCGGTCTGATCCACGTAAAATGTCAGTAACATGTCAATTCTGCCCTAATTCTCCTACAATATTACACTCAAAATATTTTTCACGTTATTGTTACGTGAAATTTCCTGTACTTATTCATTTTCTGTCAGTTTTCATGATTTATGTGACAAACATAACATCTACGTGAAAATCACATGCTTACTATGTTTTATCACGTAGTATCTACGTGAACTTGGCAACGTCAAACAGAATGAACTCTCCGTGCGAAAATATACAAGAATCAAAATGGCGAAGCTGTTGTGTAATTCGGTCTCTGAACATAAAATTGATTTCATCGATGACTTGCCAATGAGTGAGATTTAGGAAAAACCATAATTCGACATGGAATCTTTAGCTTACAGATTTTGTACAGATTCAGTTCAAAGATCCAGGAGTTACCTGAACATAAACAGTAGCAGTTAACAGTAATTATAGACGGTGTAATATTTGTCAGTTTTTATGTCGTTAAATCCATTTTCGAATTGGAAATTGTGCATGCCCGTGCGATTTATCTAGCAACATATTTCAAAAAATTCTGAAATCTAATTTCTCTCTTAAGAATTTGGGAAACCACAATCGAAATTAATACGTTTTATAAAACGTAATAGCTATCCGTTAATCGAATGCTTTTCACTTTGCCGGTAGTTAAATTCTACGTGAAAATCACATGAAACGCATATGTCTACTGAATAATATTCACAGGATAAATCATCTCACCAGATCATGATGAACTCAAATGACAATCACGTAAAATCTACGTGAAAGCGACAGTGGAAAATATTCACATAACTTTTCCGGTAATCATAACGTGAAAAATATTTTGAGTGTAAAATAGATTTATCTCGAAGTAGCGTAACGTAAGCACGGTATATTTCGTAGATTGCAGACTGGTGACTAACGCGTCCACTCGGATTGTATGGGGTACAATGTTTGGGAGTAACATTTAAACCAATTTGAGATGAAGTAGGCCCGAAAGTCATCATTGTTGGCCACGCCCATCTTTACCGTAGCTTGGGGATATTAGAAAGGATGTTGATGATGTAATACTTACTCACTATAATACCTAGTGAGAGGCCAGCGACTCAGTGACACTCTCGTAAATACTACGGAGTTAGATTAAAAGGGTTAGGCAGGAACTTGTTGACGTAAAAACTATCTATTAAAATTGAAAAATTGGCAAAATTCCATGCATTCAAAGCCTTTAGAGTATATAAAAATGCAAACACGCGCTTGAGCCAAAACATATTCCTAAATTTGATCTTAAACTGTCATAGCACAGTTGTCGTGAATTCATGTCACGCTGCCACAAAGATTAATCAGAATTATTTAAACTATCTAGCTGCAACGTTTAACCACAGAAAGGCGTCCAAGCAAGCACAACATTGCTCGGGAATTCTGTTTAAGTTTTCAAAGAGAATTGCGTTTTAAATCACTTGTACACTTGCGCCGCCTGGTGACCTTGTCGCTACAATACATTTTTTTTCGCTGGTGTACGATGCGTCACTGGTAGCGCTATCTGGTTACGAATTGCTACCACAAAAAACTTTACACTCTGTCTGCGGTTTAACCAAAAGCTTGCAAAATCGAAAAACAAAAGCTCGAAGAAATTATAGTGTTTAATAGAAGTTGTTTAAAGAGAATTTTTTTCAAATGTCAAAATTGTCATTATTAGCATACCGTCATGGATTCATGTGATCCCGATTTATACTTCGAAATATTTACTCAAAAATCAATATTTGGTTGGGTCGAATGAATGTATGAAATACGCATAAAGAGTAATTTTACATTTCAATCAGCCGAAATACCTGCTTATTGTTAAAATCTTCATGTATTTTCCTAACTGCAAGCAAATAATGATTTTCTTATACTACTATTACTAATAAACAGTCATAAATTAGTCGAATTTACATTCCTTGTAAACTGAAGCTGAAGGCAAACCATTCTGCATTGAAACATGAAAGACGGTGTACCCGGTGTACCACGAAATCCCTTTTCAAACATGGAACGTCTGGAAAACGAAACCGTACTCAACCACTGAGCTGTCAAAACAACCGGCATCAGCGTCGCGACGCAACACATACGCACGTGGTTTTGTTGACAATTTCGTATTGGCATCGGGCTTCATTATTTACCACGATTTTCTCCGTGTTTAGTGATGTTTCATTAGTTTAAACAGATTTAAATCATGAAATTCGCCTACAAGGTACGTTTTGGTGACGAATACTGTAGAATTATGTGATACAATTTACTATTTTTCGTTACAGTTCAGCAATTTGCTCGGATCGGTGTACCGAAAGGGTTCACTTATCTTCTCTCCCGATGGAAACTCGGTTATCAGCCCGGTGGGGAACCGGATTACTATTTTCGATCTTAAAAGGTAAGTACTAGGAGACGATTCGTTTGACCAGCTCCGGTAGTTAGTTCAATTCCATTCCAGCAACAAGTCACAGACACTTTCGTTGGAGAGCGAATACAATTATAGTGCTCTGGACCTGTCCCCGAATGGATGCGTTTTAGTTGCGGTCAACGAAATTGGCGATGCCCAAATGATCAGTATGATCTCACACACGGTGGTTCACCGATATAAGTTTCGAACCGAAGTTAAGGCATTGCGGTTCAGTCCGGATGGACAGTTTTTCGCAGCATGCGTTAATAATGCAGTGATCGTATTCCGGGCGCCAGGTGAACTGAGCGGGACGTACAATTCATTTGTGGTTCAACGAGCTTTCGAGATAGCGTACGATGAAACTACGTTCATTGATTGGGCTTCCAACTCAACGGTTCTAGCAGTGGGTTCCAAGGATAATTCGATTCGCGTACAAGGTGTAATGTACTTGAACAACTTTAGACCGTTTATTTTGGGCGGACACCGTGACGCTATTGTGGGTTGTTTCTTCGAGGAGAAGTCTCTAGATGTTAACACCATAAGCAAGGATGGACTTTTGATGCTGTGGGAGTGCAGTGTGGCGGTGGATGATCTTTCGCCAGGACATAAACCTCTACCCAATGAGCAACCAACGAGCAAAAAGGTAAAGAGTGAAGAAGACGACGAGGATAAAGAAGATGAACTGGAAGCAGATGAAGATTATGAAAAATCGGCTAAGGATGCCGATATTTTCGAGCATGTACAAGGTCAGTTTTAGTCATTACAAAATTATTTTCATCTGAATTTCTAACTAAATTTGTAGGAGACTCTAATAAGGACGAGGAAGAGCGTGACGCACTTGGAAGAGTCGAAGTTAAACAGCCAAAAAAGGGTTTTAGATACAAACGACTAGCTCGTCATTATTTGGCGGATGAGGCCCGCAAAGAAAATCACAAAGCGGTTGTTACAGCAGCGGCATACCATAAACATCTGAAAATTCTAATAACTGCCTACTCAACCGGAGTGTTTTACCTTCACGAACTACCGGATGTAACGATGATCCATTCGTTAAGTATATCGGACCATCGGATCGAATCAGTTACGTTTAATAACACTGGAGATTGGCTCGCATTGGGAGTGTCGGATCTCGGTCAGCTGCTTGTTTGGGAGTGGCAAAGTGAACAGTATGTGATGAAGCAACAAGGGCATTCAACTGGCTTGAATTGCGTGACTTATTCTCCCGATGGACAAATGCTGGCCACGGGTGGCTTGGACGGAAAGGTCAAGCTGTGGAACATCAGTAACGGATTTTGCTTCGTAACTTTCAGCGAACATTCCAGTTCGGTGACTGCCGTTGAATTTAGTGGCAATAAAAAGTTTTTCGTCAGTTCTTCCTTAGATGGAACGGTGAGGGCGTACGACATTGTACGATACAGAAATTTCCGTACGTTTACCTCACCGGAACCGGTTCAGTTTGCGTCGGTTGCTGTTGATCAATCTGGAGAGCTTATTGCAGCCGGAGGCCAGGACGTGTTCGAAATCTATCTGTGGTCCATGAAACTCGGAAGGCTATTAGAAGTTCTGAGCGGACACGAAGGCCCGGTGGTAACGTTAGCTTTTTCTCCGGTTGCTACCTCGTCGACTATGGTCTCCGGGTCGTGGGATAGATCAGTTCGTATTTGGGACTGTCTCGAGACGTCTGGAGCCCATGAAACAATAGACATAGCATCGGACGTGGTTTGTGTTGCGTTCAAACCTAACGGCGAAGAAGTGGCCGTTTCGGCACTTAATGGCCACATTTCGATTTTCAATGTTAAAACGGTTCAGCAAGTGGCTTCGATAGAGGGTAGAAACGACATGGAAGGAAGCAAGTCCACTGGAGATTTGAGCTCGGCTAAAAAGAACCTTCAAGGAAGGTGAGATATCATCATTATTTTTATCACTAAATTATTAAAATAAATTTACGTTTTTAGAGCTTTCACCTCCATCTGCTATTCAGCGGATGGCGAGTGTTTACTCGCCGGGGGCCGGTCCAAGTACGTTTGCATTTATAATGTGTATGAAGCAATTTTGCTTAAAAAATTTCAAATTACACAGAACCGAAGTCTCGATGGAATGGAAGTAAGAATTTTATAACAAGCAGTCAAAGCAGAAGAATATAATTTCTATATTTATTTCAGGAGTATATCAACCGCAAAAATATTACCGAATTTGGTAACATGGCACTTGTAGAGGAACGTGAACAACTAGAAGGTGGCAATGTTTCAATCAAGCTACCAGGCGTGGCACGTGGTGACTTGGCGGCCCGTAGTCACAAACCGGAGGTGAATGTGTTTGCTGTGCGGTTCTCACCCAGCGGTCAGTCATGGGCAGCTGCATCTACCGAAGGCCTGCTGATGTACTCTCTAAACAAGGGAATTGTCTTCGATCCGTACCAGTTGTCAGTGGAAATCACACCGAAAGCTATCCGGGAACTGTTAAAGAAGTTGGACTACTCCGCTGCTCTGATTATGTCGCTGAAGCTTAACGAGAACAACCTTATTCATGAGGTTATAGAGAAGATACCCTACACCAACAGTAAGTCCGCACAATTTTTCGCCTAATCAAATCACTTCCAGTAATGCTTTGAGTATCATTTCAGTCGATTTAGTTATTCAATCTCTACCTGATGAATTCGCTCACCGCTGTCTGAAGTTCGTAGCTTCCATCGTTGCTACAAGCCCACATATCGAGTTCTACCTGAGATGGTCCAACTCGCTGCTGACTCGCCTCGGACAACAGGAGAATGTACTGACCCAGCAGACACTGGTCACACTGCATCAGAGTTTGAACCGAAAATATGAAGCGCTGAATAAGATGTGAGTTTTGCGAAACAAGTAATTTTCTCTTCATTCCTTTTATCGATGATCTGTTCTTTTCAAGATGTGATTTCAACAAGTACACAATTCAAGTGCTGAAAAGCATCGGCATCAGCGAGGAGCAAGCGGAACTCGCCAAGAAAGAATGTGGTGCTGATGACGATATGAGCGATAGTGAGTTGATGTTAATTGATAATACGGTCGCTACCGAAGGTAGGTACAGCACCGCTAGAGATGATGAAAGTGACGAGGAATAAAGTTTCTATTGAAGAACTGCTTGTTGTATTTTTGAAACCGAAAAATGGCATTTAAAATTATATTTGTTTGTTTTGCGGGGCTCTTGCTTCATCGAGGTTTAGGACTGTATTGCAGAAGCTTCGACGAGCGACTCGTCTTATTTGAAATACATGGCCGAGTCGAGTCGACTCGTCTTCTGTAACAGGGCCCTTTTCTTTATCAACTACGAAGCACCGAATTGAAGCACAGTTTCGTGCTAGAGAGGTAATATGCATTTGACAATGGCACCTTTTCACTACTTAAGACGTCCTGCTTAAAACGTACGCACGTAGGAAATGTAAGATTCTTTTTTAAATTAAGATTTTTTCGATGAAGCCGAAACAAGATATTTTTTCTAATACTTTGTAATAATAAAATTGTGTTCATTACTACTGGTTTGGGGGAATATGTCACAATCTCAGAATGATAAAAAGTAGGTCTGCTATAAATTCTAACACCCTCTTCTTATTCTTTCTGTCGAGCTTGTTACAACTGTTTCCGAGTCTTGTGTTTTCGAAAATTCGAAGTGGTGGCTTAAAATCGGTCATTTGTGGCTTCAACACCGTTTCACCTTAAGGCTACTGATTCTACCTTGTAAACATCTTCCCTATACTGTCATAAAGGTGAGATTAGGCACCTCCATGTTCCGTGATCTACTTACGCTTCCTACTCACCTTTCTCCTGTCTTCTTCAGGTGTAATCATCCTTGTTTTCCTCGGTTCATCTCTTCCAATCATTCCCTGTTTTTCTCGGTTCTTTTCTTCAAGAATTTAAATGCTGCAAGACTGCTGAGGGCTCTGTCATTCCAAATATTTCGAAGCACGTTCAGCAGACAGAAACGTGCGAGGTAGCTGTGGACTTTAAAACGTTAGGCAGCTCTTAGGATAGTAATCGGATATTTCATACCAGTCAGCTTAAGATCGCGAGCGCTTGCAAATAAATTCTTTTCTTCAGTTCTTTTTTAGTTACAGCCACACAAGAGAAGAAAAATCTAGAACCCAACCTATTTTCAGTTAAATTTATTGAATTTGCAGATGTTATGTTCAAATGTCATTTCGGTAGATTTCTTCACATAGTGTTTTCTGTGGTTTTTTGTTTGTTTGTTTATATCGTTCAACTTATCGATAAGATTTTTAGATCCTAAAGCTTCCTCACAACAAAACAGGGATATTCAAGATGTTGGTTGGCAAATAGTTGATCCAGTTGCATTCTGTTTGTTTCTGCGTCGGTTGGTTGATTGGTAGATGTCTCCAAGGGTTTGGTGGTGGTGATGTTGGTATTCAGAGAGTGTTTCTCCAACAATAATTACGATTAGAGCTCACGTTGATTACATTTACGCGGTTCCCGAACAAACAAATGCTTCAGGGAAGAATAGATTCAGTTTGGCAGAGACTCGGATGCACTCCTGAGCAAACAGATGGTGAATTTTTACAGATCGTCAGAGTGCAAATCTCCGCCGAAACAACCGCATACAGCCGTCCGCAGCAGCGCATTTTTTCGTGTGACCCAACCTCCTCGTTTCAGCATCTAAACGGATCGGACCGAGTACAGGAATTGTGCTCTGGTGAATTGTTGCATTGATCGTTTTCTTTGAACCTATTGTTGCCAGCATTTATGTTCTTTTTCTTCTAGCTGCGATTGATGAAAGTAGATGGTAGCTTCATCATCGCTTGTGTGCATGTGTGTTAGTCGTTTTGTATCGGTGTGTGTGTCTTTTATGTCTTTTGTTTTCGAATTGTTTTTTGCAATTTAATAGCTCCAGATGTTAAACGGCCTAGAAGACAAAGCAGGGTTGTTGGTTTTGTTCGATTTGTTGGCGTATGCGCCTTCCAATTCTGATAGTTTTCGAGTCTTCTCAGTACAGGTACTCAAGGTACACGGTAAAATACGGATGTTGTTTTTTCTAGCTCAGTCTACGCGACGATTTTTACGAACATTTAAGCTAACGTTTATAAAACAGATCTAGGGATGGTATTTTTGTTCTCTAATCAACTACTCCGCTTTTTTAATTGATGAATTTTAACGGTTGTGTGTAACGAACGCAAAAAACATACTGCTAAATCCAACAATTTTTCGAAGTATGATTGTTAGTAACCTGTCTCAATAATATACTCTACAGCTTATTCCGGGACGTAAAACAAAACACCGTGTGCGAGTTCAGTAGGAAAATTTGAGCACACGAAACTCGTTCTCCAAGAATGGTCGGCAGGTGGAAATCGGTTGAGTTGAAGAGAACGACCAGTTTCGTATTCTGTGTATGTGTGTTTGTTCAACTGTAGTACTAGCAATTTGTGATGGAAGCTTATATCACAGACTCAACCTTATAAGACGTTTGTGTAGCCAAATGTCCTTTAATATCGATCAACTTTCGGAGGAAGAGGTCCCACTTGCAAGATCTCAATCAAAGTGGTATCTCGCCAAATCATAATTATCATTGCAGAACAACCGAAAATAAGAACAGAACAAAAAATTCACCTTTGAAATTAGCAACCAATTTACAGGTTATATTGAAGTCATACAGAACTGCATCACTTCGTCCAATATGGGCGATAAACGTGAGGGTGCATTGACATTATCTAGATTAATAGCACAGTAATAGGCTTTGTACAGTCAGTTACTAACGCTTAGCTCTCTCAGTACTTTCCAAATAACCTATAAACGGCACCAGCTGTCTTCAGTTTAAATGGTTTAACCTTTTCGTGGTGTGTGGGCAACAATTTACATTACATAAGTAAGGATTACAATTAAATACAATATTTTACATAAATACATAGTCTTTTGTTTTAGTTCCGGAAGTAGGGGATGTTTTTTGATGTATCTGCTTTGTTCGTAATTGATACTGATTTGTTCTGTTCTAGGGTATATTATTGGCGACTTTGGGCTTTGCTTGCTAGAAATTGGAAAATGTTCGCTTTTCGCGCGTAGTGATTAAATTTCTTACTACGGGTGTTGCTCGCAGCTGTACGTTTTTTGTTTTTCTCTCTTTCTGCTGTTGCTGGTGATCGATCGATGTTGTTGTTGATGGTTGCGGTGATGGATGGTGGTGATTGCAGATGACGATAAGCAGTGAACCATCGCTGTGCTTCCTCTCCCCGTAACCGCTTATTTCGTGTACAGGTAGATGGCGACAATCAGACCGTACAGACCCAAGACTTCGGCGAAAATGAGGATCAGAATCATACCGACGAACAGTCTCGGCTGCTGGGCAGTACCGCGGACGCCGGCATCACCGACGATGCCGATGGCGAAACCGGCGGCTAGACCGGAGAATCCTACTGCCAGACCAGCGCCAAGGTGAATGAAGCCCCTGTTGATAGAAGCAGAAAATTGCGACAAACAATATAGCTCTTTCTGTCAATACGTTTTAGTTTTATCAATTACGACTTAAATCCTTCTACGTTGTTTTAAAATAAATAATCTTGCTGTTGGTTTTGGTCGGTTTCATTACGATAAAGTTATCTCAACCTTATTGTTTAGAAGTTTCAAACTGACTGTTTCAAAAATAAAACATGTTATCAATGTGTTTTCTCGATGAAAATTGTTGCCAGTGAAAATTGGTTCATTAATCCAGAAAAAAACTATTGAGTTCATAAACTAATGTGAGATTGATAGTAAATCCAAAAATAGCTAAAACTTGTCACCGGTATCGGTTGATTACGCGGACATAAGTTCTACCATGCTTATTGACATACTTCGGTAATTACCCCATCATCAGTAATGATAACTAAGGAAAAGTTTGATTCGGAAATCGATCCCGCATTAACGTATTCATGAGGATCGAAACACTGTACCAAATTTACGACAGTATCTGTCAGTAAAAAACAAAACCATATGTAGCGTTTTTTCATATCAAAGTACAACCCAACTACATACTTTGAGAGACCTAGCCCAGTTTGCGCAGACTCCCGCAAGTTTCTTTTGTTCCTATCGAACTACAACAGCGTCGAATATGTCAACAACTACTTCTCATGCTCGGAGATGCACTTTGTTGCAACACAGCAGCGTTTGCGAACAAGTGTAAATGTAATGCAATCATTTTTGTTTATCGACGTGTCTGTCCTAACACTGTCTTGCTAGCGATATTTTCGTTTGAAAACAACAGAAAACGGATAATTATAGCAAAGCAAAAGCGACAGCGGGATGCTGAATAATTACTTGTATAGTGAGTATTTCGTTGGCTCCTCCAGCGAACCGGCGATAAGTACAGCGACGACCAGACCGTAGATGGCAATGATACCCGCCATGACGACGGGAATGATGGACTTCATGATCAGCTCAGGTCTCATTACCGACATGGCGGCGATACCTGTGCCGGACTTCGCCGTACCATAGGCGGCTCCGAGGGCTGCAAGAAAGAATAGAAAAAAAATTATCAGATCAGACAATTGGTCACTGGACATTGTCAAACAACAAGTGCGTCAATAGATTATAACCCGATCACATGCACTTCCTCGCTGGGGCGGCGAAAGATAAGTGGGCTGGGACGATGTGACTCAAACGTTCTTATCGGCCATCAACTATTACTACCAACCAGTGGACGTTCGATAAAACGTTGAATGCCTTTAATTGTTATTATAATGCTCGGCGGTTGTAGTAAATCATTTTCACTTGTTGCTAGTAGCTGTCACATGAGGAAAGGACACAGATGCAATCGTGGCGAGTATTTATCTACTACTCGAGGGAAAGTACTTTTGATATGACATCAGTTTACTTTTTTAATGCTTGGCTGAGCATCCCCAGAAGAACTTTCCATGCTTTTGAACAATACTTAAAGTAACAGAAAATGCTTTTATTTTGTAAGTTATCTCAACTTTGTACTTCGAAGCTGGGACAACTGGCTTATAGTGGAGGGGAGAGGTTGGGTTGAATCCAGCGAACACCTGAGCGACGTTAGGACAATTCATTTCCATACTTTTAGATAATGTATGTATCTTCTGCATTGTTGTATTGAATACCATAAGGTAACTTAACGAATACTGAGCTGTACTTTCCGTTATTCAACCTTTTGTAATTGCGTCTTTGTGCGTTCAATCTCAAACATGCGCAAATATTTTCAGCTTTTTATGATTCAGTTTCTTTCGTCTACGAAATTACGCAGGCATTGGACTGCAAATGCAATATCATGGTCTACATTCTGTATCACGTTTTCTATATCGTTTCGGTAAACAACGGTCACAAAAAGAAATTGAACGATAATGTTCAAAGCACGACCGTTTTGACGCTTGAACCACGATTTTTAAAAATGCTTAGTTAGCTATTAGATCGTTTTATCTCTTCCAACATTGTTATTTGCACTAGATCTTGTGCACTTTTGCAAGCATCTTTTTTGTTCGGTCAAATAGCTTGATTACACCTGCAGTAAAAATCATTTTTCTCTTGCAAAAATAACGAAAGCAGAAAGCCTCATGGAGATTCACAATATATACAGTTTTCGCAAGCACATTTTACTTCAAGATATCTGTTTTAACTTAGACGGTCAAATAGCTTGAACAAAACTATGGGGCTTATTACGGGAGTCACTTCACGGTGAAATGACAATCGTAATAGGCACAGTGAAAGTGATTCCCATTTGATTTGCACGCGTCTTCTTTCACCGTGAGATTTTTTCCCTTCGTTCTCACCGTGAGGTGACATCCGTAATAAGCCCCTATTTCACCGTCTAGAAGGTAAAGGTAAGAACATATTTAGAGATAGTAAAATCATAGTGAAAACCAACGTCGTTGAAGGCCCTCAGACAAGCGTTAAGTGGATTGTTTTGACCTTCGCAGTTCTGTGTTTAGAAGCAGCATAAAGAGATCGTTTTAGTTGTCGAACATAGAATGGAATTCACTGAAGTAATTGGGGGCAGTCGATCGCCCCCGTCGCCGGATGAATTCCCGTCGCCGGATGAATCCAAGAACAGCATATGCCTCCGATGAAATAATGCTGCGTGGTCGTTGAACCAAAGTTTGGAGTCTAGCGTAACCCCTAGGTCGATAATGCAGGAGACACGTTCCAACGAAGATGATTCCAGGGTGTACTGGTGATTGACGGTGGTATAGCAACGGGGGAATGAGATTTTTCTACATTTTATAAAACATTATCTTTAAAAAGATTCTCATTCCATTTCCTTCGCACCGCTGTAGTAGATTGCTTATTTCACATTGCAGAGCCAAACAATCGAGAATGGAGGTGATAGTCCTGTACGTCTTCAGGTTGACAACGGCTTAAAACGGGGACGAGACACGAGGTACATGGACGCTAGGCATATGGATGTTAGGCATAGTATGCTAGGCATACAGACGCGAGGCATAACGGACAATTATCGTGACTATGTGTCCCAGATTTGCAACATCCATGTCGAATAAGGATGTCTATTTAAAATATGTTGCCCGTATGATGATTGACAAACAGCGTCATTCAATGAATTGTATATTAAACTCAGGAATTTTTTTAGTCTACGTATGTAGTTGCAGTGTAAATATATTCTTAAATAGTTTAGCTTGGACATAATATTTTATTTTAAATCATGCGGCGAAGACGCATAATCGAGGGTAAGGAAACAAGGTAGCACTAGGCCGCCGTGGTTTCCGCAGTCCGGGCTGTCCGCCGACCCACCGTCGGAAGCGGCGGCCTCTCGCACACAAACGACTGATCTACTGGTTTGCTAGGCCTACTCAAACAGAGTATTTTCCCTCAGTAAAGTCCGAACGAGCGGTAGCGGGTAAGGACAGCATTCACTCGAACAGCGAGTCGGTCGAAGACCACGGGTGTATTGCATTCCAAATGACACTCTGAAGCGAAATACATGTTATTGAAAGAGTGCTGTGATGATGACGATAACACCGTATTTCGCCTCACTTCCCCACTTTTCGGCCTCGCGTCCTTATGCCTTGTGTCCGTATACCTGCCGTCCACTGTGCTTAACGTACTATGCCTCGCGTCTGTATGCTTAACGGAGTGTTATCGCTTGAAACATAATGTACGAGGACACAAATCATTGACGAACAATACGAAGATCAGCGGCCTCAGAACACTTCCTTTTGGAACGCCCGAGGTGATCGAAAAAGACTCCTATCAAGTTGAATATAATTTAACGAAAGTGTATCGATTGGTTAAAGAACGGATCCATTTAACCAGCCAATTAGGGTGACTTAACGCTCTTGGTTTGTCACAAGCACACACGACAGGTACCGTGTCGAACGCTTTTGCAAAGTCAATGGAAATGGAGTCGACTTAATTGCTTAATTAAATTTCTCGAAACAGAGTATTTGTATAGCACACCAAGTTCGTCGTTGTGGAGCGACACTGTTGCGAAAATATTGGACAACGAAATAGATTCACCGACGCTTCTGTTCCAGCTGAACTTCCGTGCCTCTCGACGTTTCTTACAAACTGGCCTTCTACACACCGCAATCAGGACCTTCTCGAGTGTAGAAGAAATTTTTGAGTTTGGCGAGCCATTTCGCAAGTTCGTGAATAGGTTGAACAATTCAAATGTTTCGTAGACTTGATTCTAATTTATAATATTTATTCAGATCACTGTAAAATATATTGTAAATACATAAACAAATAAATAATTCACGACATTATTACGATTGCCGGACTTCTGGGTAGGTGAAATAGATGCAGGTTGCAAAGTTTAGGAAGCGTCCAATAAAGAACGATTGAATATACCGGATACCGGAAGCGAAAGTGCGCGCACAGTGTTTCAAGAAGAGCGAAGGGATACCATCTAGTCCAGGACTCAGTCAGAGCGAGATTGGCCAATGCCTTCTGAACGTCATCTGCTATGAAGAAGGAAACTCAAGTCAAGTGTTCAACATTACCCTCAACTTTGTAACACAGAAGGTGCGAGGCTTGCATTATAAACGGACTGAAAAACACTTCTCAAACAGATTTGCCACCGCATTTGCCATTTTTCTATCCAGAAAATTCTCTCAGTAAGGAAATTTCGAGGTTTCCGAAACTGAACGAATTTCAAATTCATGAATTTTATATATTATTTTCCGTTGATTTATATTCAAAAAGGAGGTTTAGATATATGTATTAAAAGTTTACCTAAGTGAAAAATGTTCAAGAAAATTCCAGAAATTAGTAAAAATATAGTAAACTCTAGATTTTTTATTATTTCATGAAGCCTTAAACTTTGAAGCTACTCCAGACCAAAATTAGAGCTTATAACAGCAGAAAAATTGGTTGAGAAATCATTAGTTTTCACTATTTTGTTAAAAAACGTGTTCTCAATTTCGATAAATTTCGTTTAATTTCGAGAAACCCGAGATTTCGCGAAATTTCGCACACCCTTAGTTCTCTGTGACCGCATAAAATACCAGAACATTGAAGGCTTTTGCTTGAGGTTTAACAACGTTATCTCAACTTATTTTTTGAAGCTGGTTACGAGCAGCGAGTTGTACTGACTTTCGATGGAACGAAGAGGGCTACGACTGTCCTCGGATTTAGAATTGAAGTATTGGGTGAAGTACACAGTGCCGCAGAAAGAAGATCAGCGGAGATGGAAGGGACCACGAAAGATTGCAAGATTTTTATAAAACCTATTAGAGATGACATCCACTGAATCACCGCGTCGACGTCGAAGTTAAGAATAAATGGTACATGATGAACATCGGTGTTGAGTAATGGGTTCAAAGCGGCCGACATTGTCGGAATCCGTAGTGAATGCCAGGTCAAGCAGCCTACCGTTTGCATTCGCATGTCAATTGGCCTGACTTAAGCCATTTACAATCATTTCTTTTAGGAAAGTTACCTCTTGCTTGGATGCATTCGAAGGCAGATATCCGTTGATATCCTCGTCAAAGTTCCATTGTAAATCGGAAAAATTGTAATCGCCCAGTGTCAGGATGATATCGTCCTTCGTGGCCGTTTCAACAATTTTCCGTACTGCTGTGCGATGTAATTTGTATAGTGCTAGACTAGATTTAGGCCAAATATAGATTCCAGTGACGAACAAAAGGCGATTTTCCAGTTTAATCTGGCCAACAACCTGCTCAAGCATGTCCCAATCATGTAGGGTATAGTGCTGTGGTTTGGCTGCTATAAGTATACCATTGCGATAACATCGGAAGCCTGATTACGGTTACATCGGAAGCCTTGATAATTTGTAGGAAGCTCGCAATCCTGAATATCCGGCCGGAACCAGGTTTCTGTCAACACCACAGCGTCGTAGTCACAGCTCGAGAGACTTAATCGCAGATCGTGCGTTTTTGTGCGTAAGCCTCTAACATTCTGGTAGTAAAACACAGTAAAATTTTGTCGCTCAAAACGTAGCCGATGCAGACCAGCTATAGTTTACGTCCAAAGCAAATCGCAGAGCATTTAAGAGCATTGCGATTTGTCTTACAGCAAGCTGCAAAGACGTCGAGTTTGTTTTGGAGAATTTTTGAATTACATTTTTAAAACTCCAGTCAGACATGTTCGTATCGTTCCATGACCGTTTAACTAATCTTGAAACATCTGAGGCCAGGGCATTTCAGTTTAAACTGTGATAAAGATTCAAAATGCGAAATGGCATTTAATAATTCGGTTCAAATCTGTTTCAATAAACAGCGATAATCTTTTCAAGATAAAGTTAAAGTCGAAATTCGTTGGTTGGGCCATCACTAGGACCATACTAGCGGATTCGATTTGCTTGTTGGATCGATTGACAGAAAACTGAAATTTTATAAGGAGTGAGCGGAGTGTTTGTTTCGATTATGCAAAAGCGATTTAACGTAAAAAAATAAAGAAGACAGTCAATTGAAACAAATGTTGGAGAAAAGGTATTTTTTATTTGCAAACCATGATCATCTTGATTGTTATAATGCAATATTATTGTTAGCATTCTTAATAGATATTATTCATTAGGTTCTATGCGAGGAGCCATAACTCTTCCATTTAAGAGGAAAATGAATATCATCGGAGAAGCAGACTTCAAGCAGAATATGCTTGAATTGACCGGATTGACTCGCTACTTTAAAAACTCTGGTGGAAATAGGTGTTTCGGGATCATGTCGGGGCCAGGCCAAAATTTCGCAGTTGATGAGAACCCAACAAGAAACTGAGCGTTTAACGTATAATTCCTTCATGAAGCTTGTCATTTCTCATGAATAGCTGTTACTTTTCATCGATTTTTGTTATGTCTCATAAATTTCAAATGAACATTTTTATAACTCAGTGCTATAAATATTCTCTAAATATTTTTTTGGGATACACTCTACTTCCCCTTAGAATTCTAACGTCTGGTTGTCAACTTCAATTTGACAAGAAATTTGGACATTGAATTTAATTGGATCATGATCCCAACCAGCGGAGTCCCAACTAGAAAGCGGCTCAAGTATTAAAAGCCCAACCGGCAAATTTCGACTATATTCAAAATACCACAGACGAGCATGAGTATTCAGCTTAAAATTAAACTATTGAGTATGATACATATATAAATTTATTGTATTTTTTTTTTCAAATAAAATTATTTATTTATTACCAAGTGGCTAGGACGAAGATATTCTATCCTTTTTATTTTTCGTTTAACACGATTTAAACCACCGAATCAATTTGCGATGCGATGAATCACTAATCGAACTTATAAATAAAGGCCTTTCTAGTAAAATGAAATTTTTATGCGATTGTAAAACAGTAAATCGAAGCAAAATAGAAGGTGTTCGTTCGAAGTAAAAGGTCAATTTCTGATTACAAAAAATAAATATAATAAATAGTTTATAATATTAGACAGTTCTTGTTAATGAGCATTTATAAAACTTTGTTTAGCAGTCTTATAAACAGTTTGTGTTAGGCCGTAGTTTAAATTCAAAGACAGAACGTTGGATCAGACAGTTAAAACACATTTATATTCGTCACCCGGCCAATGAAAGACTAAACCGGAATATTGTGATCATCACAGTCTACAAGTAAATACTTTATGGACGCATGATGAAATTGATGACCATAATGATTGAAAGACTAACTACAGAAACTTGTTGAAAGTGAAAACTGCAGTCTTCGGCGCAGTTTTTTCAGTAAACTTCCACAGAACTGTTCTATTTCTGTGCGCCAGACCCACACGTTGGAACGCACTTAGTGCAATCACATGATCGATATCAAACCGAGCGAGAAGATAACGTGCACCCTCACCACTAGTCGACCATAAATTACAGGTGAAAAGAAACGTACAGCTCATCATCAGCGAACTCGTGACACATGATCATTCGCAGAGTCAGCGAATTCAATTCAGTGTGTATTGGTTGAATAAATAACGGAACCTAATCAGGTGACCAGAAGAATCCAGCCGTAGCATCGAAGAAGTAGAGGGTGTTATTTTGGAGGACAGATTCGCATATCAAATTAGCAACACACGAAAGAAGCCGCCATCAAATAAAGCAAAACAAAAAATACGCTCCTAGAAACAAGATGAAGCAGTATGTTATTATCGTTTAACAGCTTACTACTGCTGCACATGCTGTATAATTGCTGGCAATGTAATAGCAGACATAAGTTTGCAATGACTAAGCCCTGAATTATTTACAGTAACCTGTGTGTGGAGTGGTAGAAAGGGTAAGCATGATTATGTGCAGCAATATTTTCCAGTGTCAAGTAGTACAGCAAAGACTTTGTTTAGCACTCGATAGAACAACTTTATAGAAGTATAAGTTTTGTGCTACTATCATAACATAGTAGTAGTTTGAGAAAGTAGAAGATGCCAGATTTTCAAACATATTGGCCTAAATTTTTTGCGAAGTTTTTATGATCATCGCTAACCAGAAATTTTGGGATGCAGGGGGCATGTGGCATGAATAAAAGTACAAATCGCTTCTCAAAATCAACACTGTTTCAAGCAGTTGTCACATGTTTTATGGAAACTTTCAACTTATCTTCGTTTTTATACGATAGACTGTTATCTATTTATCTAATCCAGTGTGTAAAGCTTTGGATAGTGAAGCAAGGGATTCTATATTGTGGATGTCCTCACCGGTAACTTCTTCTTCATAGATACTATAGATACCAAGTTGCATTCCGTTTCCGTAACTGGCTACGCTGGTCTTGTGGTCTGTCACATGCACTTAATCAAAACACGTATACCAGCAGACGAATGGATGAGGCACCTGCCTGCCCGCTTCCTCTGAAGCGAACGTGCATAAGCCCAACGCACACATAGCGAACAATACAGTGGAAGACCTTCGATAAGGATTGGTTGACAAGAGACTGACAAACGTTACAATGACGTCACATGACTCTTTTTGCCACTTGCTCGAAGTGGAGCCATAAAGCAATTAGGGATATTTAAACTAAAACTACTAATTAACATAATCATCTTAAGAAGCTGCATTAACAGATAATCGATAAATTGTCTTAATGGTCGCTAATTCGCCGTATGTTTTCTTCGGAAAAAGTGCAGAAAATCAATAAACTTCTCTTGCGAAACTCTTGTTCCTCGCTCTCCGCTTTGGAGAGCCATCAACGCCGCGGGGATCAGAAATATATGAGCAGAATCACCCAAACCATGAAAATCGATATCATGTGAGCGGAGGGAAATCGCCTAAAAACGTCCCTTTAAAAGAGTATTAAAAAGTAGGTCTCTAGTTTCAAACAATTGCTGTCGGAAAGTTATTGCAAAATTAGCAAGTAAATGCAGCTTCGATATGGTCACGGGACCAGAAATGTTTTAAACACATGAAAAACACTTGTCATTGGAAATTCCCCCACATGAGAGGTCCCGTGACCGGAAGAATTGGGCGTAGTCGACACTCAAATCTGACACTACGAAACTATTTTCTACCCAGGGCGGCATCCCGCGCCATAAGGGTGCTTTCTCGTTTATAATTATCAATCAATATCCAATCCTTGGTCTCAAAATCAATAATAATCAACATCGGGTACTGCGGCCACAACTCTCGATTACGTTCACTCACACATCCACACTGAGCCTCATCTCTTGTCAATTTTCGCATCTTTTCACAAACACCACTTTGCGCGAGCCGCGAGGGAAAAGTAGGCGATTTCAACTTGAAACAAGAAAAAATTTCTCTTACTTTTTCGAATAAAAAAACCCACGGCTAAACTTGCATTAAAAATGGGTGACCTTCAATTCGCCCAATAGCCACAGAGTGATCTCCATGCGTTTCCCACATACCACCCGAGCAACACATGACCACGGGAAAGGTGTTGTAATCTGGTACTTTTCAGCAGCCCCCGTGACGAGACAAGATATTGCAAGAGGAAAAAAAACGTCGAAAAGGGCCTGATGACTTACCGCTGAAGATGATAGCAGCAGCTGCTCCCATAACTCCGAAAAATGGAGAATAGACGGGATTTTCCTCTCCAAGGGCCATCTTTGATTCTGTCTGTGGGCTGCGGGTTGCACTAAGATGATGAGTGTTGTAGAGTTTGTCCCGCTGGAACTTTTAGCTTCTGGTACTGCTGAAGGCTGCTGGCTCTAGTGCTTCACCAAGGAGAGCGAGAGGTCTCGGAGAAAGATGACTTACTCGACACACTCACTGTACAAAACTGAATGAGTCGAATCGACTTGCTGGCGGAGACTAGCAAATATGGTGGCCTACACTGTTCCGTCGCTAGTAAGCGTATACTGATGTGTGTGATGCTGCTGCTGCGCTGAATTTACGGTAATCGTAGTAAACGGGCTCAGTAGTGTTGATCCGCCAGGCGTGTACTGATAGCCGTTTCGGTATCGATAGTGGTGAAATTCACACGACTGTGGTCACATGATCAGTGTGGCAAACTGTTCATTCCGGATAGAAGCCAGTTTCTGATTGGCTGAAATTACTGTGAATGCTTCACAGAGAAAGGTGGCAAGAAAATTAGCAGTAAACTTGCTGTCCGCAAGCTAGAAGCACAGATAAAGAATTCGACGGACTAGACACACGACTTCACTGACATTCAGCGATGCCAGAATCACAAGATTTCTGGTGTGTACCGTTGTATAAACAAAACGCAAATAAATCATTTTCTTAAAGGCTTCAGAACAGTGGAGATGGTAGAGATCCTCAGAGGGAGAGATAAGCGATGAAAAAAAACCGCCAATTTGGCAACTAGGTTCCACATATCAGAGGTGCCAGATCTCTTCTCAAAGCGCAATGTTCACTAACTTTTTTATTCGGATCGTATAACTGATGGTGACGGTGGATGTCCTGGGGACAGAGCCGTAGGTACTCCGTTTTGCGTGGGAGGCAGAGAATTTTTTTAATTAAACGTTTTTTTGGAGGAAAAGCCGTATAAAACCGTTATGTGCTCGACAAAAAAGTACCTTTACGCGTCCAACGGAGTACCCGCCCAGCAAACAACTTTGTGGTTTTACAGCTTAATAAGCTGTAATTCAGTGGATTTCGGCTGAACTATAGCTTAACAAGCCGTTATCCAACAAAATTGTTTGTTGGGCGGGTACTCATAAATTAAAATTCTTATAAGTTTTGCAGTTTTCCTCCTATGTCGATAGTTTTAGCACCAAAGGTTCAGAGTGTCATCTATATATTTTCAAATAAGCGTTAGTGGTGTCCCGTAAGAATTTTCTTATTTCCGAAAATCTGGTTTTCCGGGTATATATTCCGAAAAAAAACCAAGCTGCGAATGTGCGTATCGTTGAAAAAAAGCAGAGATAAAAACTTTATAATTTCTGCCTTACAATGACGAACCCGCTATTCGACCAATTCAATATTCATTAAATAAATGATCAAACCAGCAAGAGAAGCAATGCAAGGACGAGTGATGGAATACAACGATTCTATGACACTTATTAGAGCCATTTACACAACGTTCGAAAAACTAAAAACAGAAAAGAGTTCTAAAAAGTTATAATCTGAAACAATAAATGCATTGAAGGAATTACAGCGTTAGAAACCCATCTTCGAGGGTCGCCTTATTCAAAATCGAAGATACTGAGAGATTCTACTCGCGAAAAAAGAATGGAGCGATTCAACCGTTAGCCCAAATTCTAAATTTGACGATTCGCATTGTTTGATCAATGTTTATGTCCGGTTTTATTTTGGATCAAACTGTAACATAGTTGTCCGGGCTAGGTAACGGACTGGGTTAGGCCAAAATAAATTGAACTGAACATAGACATGAATCACAAGAAGCACACTGCAGGAAGTTTAGATACTGTCTGAATTTTGAATATTTGAAAAAAACTAGTCTTGTGTGTCAATTTTTCCCACGTTTTTTTTCAATCCAAGAAATCAAAAAGTGAACAATGAAAACTTCTGGAAAAACTGGTCAAATTTTGCAGCAAAACTTGTTTTGCATTGTTCTTATATAATCAAACATAAAACTGTGATTGGTTCTCTCATTAAAATGACACATTTAAAAAAACTGACATTTTCACTCCCAGACGCTGATTCGGACATCCGAAACGGAAGTATGCGGATCGTCAGTATCAACTTCGCCGCGAATCAAGCGGGCTCACCAAAAGATTGAATAATTTAACCTTTTTGTCATATGAGTTCGACCGTTTTGATTGTTCGGATTTAAACTTGTTTTTTTTTCGAGATTTAATGAACTACTACTGGAGACTATTCAATAATGCTTATTGGTCATATTTCAGATTTTTCATTTGGTTTTTTTACCTAGTATCAATCAAATATATGAGAAAATTGCGTGGTGGGGCAATTAAAACGCGTGGGGGGCTAAGCCCCCCCGGTAGCTACGGGCCTGCCTGGGGAATAATAAAGTGCATCACGAAAACCGTGAAGGTGTCAACTTTTATGTTTATGTTTAATTTTACATACTTTCATCATTATTCTGTAGACCATACAAAGGATTTGTGAACCACCAGTTAAAAATCTGTGATGAAGCAACTTTGAAGCATTCTCAATTCATATTTTAGCAATAAAACATGAAAAACGTGTAAAAATAAATATATTCTTTATTGAACCTTATTGCAATACCTATTAATATGTTACCTTTCTTGTTCGTTTGGCTCGAATTTTGACATGTTCGTTTCAGAGTCTATGTTTAAGAGTCCCGCAAAGATGAAAGCAAAGGAACCAAATCAGTGTCAAACGAAGGTACCAATCGAGCAATGTAAATAAACAAGGTGATAATGTTAGGAGTGGATGAAAAGTGTTGTAATTGAGCGTAATAAAGAATATGTGTTTTTCCGAAGTTTTACTTACACATTTTAATCCAACATTAAACCTGTACACTGGTTCACTTAAATTTAACAAAACATCACCGGTGTAATCTTTCAAAACTGTGTACCTTGTGAAGAATTTCAAAAAATGATATTCGCTTATGCATGGTGAAAAACAGAACTGTATAGTTCTTGGCAACAAACGGCACAAAAACTGTGTTGCCGAAACGATAGATTTTCTCTTCGCGCGACTCTATATACCATAGACTCTGGTTCGTTTGGCTCACAACACTCTCTTCGCATATCTCTCCCTCTGAGTATTGCTACAGAACAGACCTTACTGTTAGAAGACAAGCAGCTTTTGTGTAAATATAAAAGCCTCACCAGTAATTCTCTCTACCTTCAACTAGCTTATATACGGTACGACGCAGCACAGAACAGATATGCAACTTCGAACAAAACTCTGCAGCAAATTGGTGCCCAAGCTTTCGCATTCATTTTTTGCTGTTCCATCCTTTATTGATTTTACAGTGCATCGTTCGAACAGTTCGCTCCAATAGTTTGAACATGCACCAAAAAACTATTTTTTTTTGCTTTAATAACCAGGCAAAAAGGTGATCTTGAATAGTTGAATCTATCAGAATCAAGTTCACAGGACCGACCGCACTTCACACAGGACCGCATTCAAGAGATCTTTGAAGTGGAAATTCAGTAACAATTCACAATCAACGTCAATAGAACAAATTAAACTAAAAGTCTTTCAACCATTCAAACATTGTCTAACAAATTTTCTTGGATCGTACACCTCACGACTGTTGAAACTATTTTAACCTGTTAGTTGATTTACTTGAATATTTCCATTGGACTTGGAAACCGAATTTCTCGACCAACGACAATATTTTTTTCTCGTACCGTTTTTTTACCTAACATTGCTAGAAATGCATATCAGACGCGCTGTACCAGCACTGCCTACGACATTAGGTACAATATAAAAAAATAATTGTCGTTAGTCAAGATATTCAGTTTTCAACTTGGGCAACAATGAAATTCATTAAAAATATATCTACATAAAAACCGTTGCACGTATGCGGGTGGCACTGTACGTTTATCATGAAAAGGCACCCTCGCTATACCAGCACCGGGGAGAACAAAGGATTCTCTCGACGAAAAAGCGGCGAGAGCTCATACGGTCCTTTTGTTGAATGAATGGAATATAAGCGTGATGAAATTTCGAGTGTAAAATGCATTCTCTCCACCGCTAGATGTCGATACCTAAAATAAAGAGATTATGTCTCGTTTTTGGTTGCTTTTTCGTCGAGAGAATCCTTTGTTCTCCCCGGTGCTGGTATAGCGAGGGTGCCTTTTCATGATAAACGTACAGTGCCACCCGCATACGTGCAACGGTTTTTATGTAAATATATTTTTAATGAATTTCATTGTTGCCCAAGTTGAAAACTGAATATCTTGACTAACGACAATTATTTTGACGTTGACTAACGTCTATATCGAAGTTAGGCCCCTGAATTTGAAAATCTAGTAATTCAACCAGAGAAAAGTGGTCAGGTTTTGAGCGCTTATTTTGCAGTCATCTATAATCAGGTTTTCGAGGTTTTGGCATCAATCGATCAGAAATTCTTTTACGGTTAAATTTATGTAACAAAAACAAACTATTGTTTGAGATACACTATTGAAAAATTGGTAATTAATATCGATTGTCTAAATCATACCGCGCAGCCAATCACTACCTCTCTTCCCAAGCACAGTCGACACTAACGGATACAATCGATCTGACTTTGTTGTTATTGTTGTTGTCACTTTCTGTTTCCGATGTTTATGCTGCTGCTAGCGGAAAAAACCTTGCAAATATGCATCTTTTTGTTGGTGTTAATTTTACGACAGCGGCCGGCGCCCCATCATTCTGATTCCAAAACCGCACCAGTGACATGCGGACGCTAGGTGATAGCAGCTGAAAGGAGGAAATACAAAATAGTACCGGTCATCTCGTGCCGGTTTCACCCGTAATGCTGGTGGCTTTAGTAGTAAATGGCTACTGCAAAACACTTAAATGGCTGGAATTCTGGACGGACTAACCAAAAACCAACAATATAATCGGCAACTGGCACCTTTTGGTGCCTCGAAATTTTGGTACAGAAGCGGCTAATTGAATTTTCTGTTTTACCAAATGCTGCTGCTAGCGGAAAAAACCTTGCAAAAATGCATGTTTGTGTTGGTGTTAATATTACGACAGCGGCCGGCGCAGCTTTCAAGAAACATTTGTCTCTACCATTCCATTATCTATGTAGCCCCTCCTTCTTTCTAATTATCTAACGAAGCCTTGGTATAAAACGTATCGTTCGAACATTTCACCCCATCAGTTTCATTATTAAACCGTACCGGATACATACGGACGCTCGGTGTTAGCAGCTAAAAGGAGGAAAAACAAAATAGTACCGGTCATCTCGTGCCGGTTTCACCCGTGATGCTGGTGGCTACTGCAAAATACTAAAATGGCAAGAATTCTGGACGGAAACCAGTAAACAAGAAATCGGCAACTGGCACCTTTTGGTGCCTCGCAGTTTTATAATAGAAGCGGTTAGTTGAATTTTCTGTTTTACAATTGCTGCCGCTAGCGGAAAAAAACCTTGCAAAAATGCATGTTTATGTTGATGTTAATTTCACGACAGCGCTAGGTGTTAGCAGCTGAAAGGAGGAAAGACAAAATAGTACCGGTCATCTCGTGCCGGTTTCACCCGTTATGCTGGTGGCTTTTAGTAGTAAATGGCTACTGCAAAACACTTAAATGGCTGGAATTCTGGACGGACTAACCAAAAACTAACAATATAATCGGCAACTGGCACCTTTTGGTGCCTCGAAAATTTGGTACAGAAGCGGCTAATTGAATTTTCTGTCTTACTAAATGCTGCTGCCTGCGGAAAAAACCTTGCAAAAATGCATGTTTGTGTTGGTGTTATTATTACGACAGCGGCCGGCGCAGCTTTCAAGAAACATTTGTCTCTACCATTCCATTATCTATGTAGCCCCTCCTTCTTTCTAATTATCTAACGAAGCCTTGGTATAAAACGTATCGTTCGAACATTTCACCCCATCAGTTTCATTATTAAACCGTACCGGATACATACGGACGCTCGGTGTTAGCAGCTAAAAGGAGGAAAAACAAAATAGTACCGGTCATCTCGTGCCGGTTTCACCCGTGATGCTGGTGGCTGTTAGTAATAAATAGCTACTGCAAAATACTAAAATGGCTGGAATTCTGGACGGACTACCAGTAAACGAGAATAATCGGCAACTGATACCTTTTGGTGCCTCGCAGTTTTATAATAGAAGCGGTTAGTTGAATTTTCTGTTTTACAAAATGCTGCTGCTAGCGGAAAAACCTTGCAAAAATGCATGTTTGTGTTGATGTTAATTTCACGACAGCGCTAGGTGTTAGCAGCTGAAAGGAGGAAAGACAAAATAGTACCGGTCATCTCGTGCCGGTTTCACCCGTTATGCTGGTGGCTGTTAGTAATAAATGGCTACTGCAAAATACTAAAATGGCTGGAATTCTGGACGGACTAACCAGTAAACGAGAATAATCGGCAACTGGTACCTTTTGGTGCCTCGAAATTTTGTTACAAAAGTTTTGTAAAAGAAGCGTTGCAATTCCCTCTACTATTTGCTTCAATGTCATGCGGTCGTGTCTTGAATACCACCCTCCTACTTTTTTTTATATTGTACCTAATGTCGTAGGCAGTGCTGGTACAGCGCGTCTGATATGCATTTCTAGCAATGTTAGGTCAAAAAACGGTACGAGAAAAAAATATTGTCGTTGGTCGAGAAATTCGGTTTCCAAGTCCAACGGAAATATTCAAGTAAATCAACTAACAGGTTAAAATAGTTTCAACAGTCGTGAGGTGTACGATCCAAGAAAATTTGTTAGACAATGTTTGAATGGTTGAAAGATTTTTAGTTTAATTTGTTCTATTGACGTTGATTGTGAATTGTTACTGAATTTCCACTTCAAAGATCTCTTGAATGCGGTCCTGTGTGAAGTGCGGTCGGTCCTGTGAACTTGATTCTGATAGATTCAACTATTCAAGATCACCTTATTGCCTGGTTATTAAAGCAAAAAAAAAATAGTTTTTTGGTGCATGTTCAAACTATTGGAGCGAACTGTTCGAACGATGCACTGTAAAATCAATGAAGGATGGAACAGCAAAAAATGAATGCGAAAGCTTGGGCACCAATTTGCTGCAGAGTTTTGTTCGAAGTTGCATATCTGTTCTGTGCTAACATGCCTTTTCTTGAATATACAATTGAGTTGTTTAGCTATTTACGGCTTCCTGATTATTAAAAATCTGATAGAGTGTAATTTTCTCAGAAAAACGTGTTTTTTGAAAAAAAAATTAGTTTGATTTTCAATGAAGAATAAAAATAAATTTTGGAATCTAATGTTAAAGAGTTATACATACAAAAATTGGGATGGCTGAACAACCCTACTAACATTGGGAAAACAAAAAATCATGCATATACCGCAAGGCGCCTTATTTCTGCGCGGTTCTTAACTCTGCGCACTTCATATTGAAATGTTAATAAAACATCAATTAAAAGCAGATTCTCAAAAATGATGTTTGGAAGTGATTTCCAATATATTAACTGTTAACTTTCTGCTTATATTTCCTTTTTTACTAAACAGCATCAATATTATGATACTAAGTGCGCAGAATTAAGAGTCGCGCAGAATTAGGGCGCCTCACGGTAAATCACACCTCCCTGACACGTTCGTATAAGGTTCAATAAAGAGTATATTTATTTTTACACGTTTTTCATGTTTTATTGCAAAACATGAATTCAGAATGCTCCAAAGTAGCTTCATCACAGTGATTTTTACCTGGTGGTTCACAACCCCGTTGTATGGTCTACAGAATA